>NC_092126.1:112772024-113072024 GCF_043159975.1 Macaca nemestrina | reverse complement strand
TTCAATTCCTTACTTTCCATCGATTTCTCTTCTTTGCCATGTGTCTTTGCAGTTCCTCCAACTAGAGGCAGAATATACTTTTTCCAGCTGTGGCAGACTGTATTTTCCAAAAATGGTCTCAGCAAGATTTCCAGTCGCACATGTTCTTACAGAGTCCATGTCCCCTCCTTTTAAACCTAGGCAGGATCTTGTGACTGCGTTAGTGAATAGAATGTGGCAGAAGTGACACTGCATGTCTTTTAAGACTAAATCATAAAAGTCAGTATGGTCTTCCACCTGTCTCCCAACCCCTACCTTGCCCTCTCCCCACCCTTGGAACTCAGCAGCCATGCTGTGAGGCAGCCCAAACTAGCCCATATGGAGAAATCATATGGAGAAGCCCTGGGGCTCCCAGCTAACAGCCAGGATCAACTCTCAAACATATAAGGATGAGCCTTCAGAAGATTCTAATCTCTGGCCTTCAAGTCTTCCAGCCGAAGGTCCAGACATTGTGAAGCAGAAACAAGCTCCATTCTACTATGCCCTGCCCAAATTCCTGACCTGCAGAATCTGTGACCAGAATAATGGTTGTTTTCCACTACTAAGTTTTGGGGTAACGTGTTACACAGCCATAGTAACTGCAGTACAACTCCTTGACTTGGGTTTAACCATGAATTGCTTGACTAAAGGAATGTTAGCAGATGTGTCATAATATCAGAGGCTTGAAATGTGCTGTGTGGTTAGGCATACCCTCTTGTGTGTCTCTCATCACCATAAGAAGAACATGCCCCAGCTAGACTGCTGCTGTCCAGGGAAGATGAGAGACACACGGATCTGACCTGGACCCAACTGCAGCCTGGAGCCCAGCCTAGGTCAGTGAATTCTAGCCAGCATGCAGATGCATGAGTGAGAATTAAAAATTTGCTATTTGAAGCTACTGAGTTTGGGCTGGTTTATTGTGCAGAATGATGGTAACAGCAGAAAACTGATCAAAAAGTAATCCTTACAAATTAAACACAAACTGGAAAAAAAAGAGCTTAATTTTATATCCTCTTAATCATATAACCACACAGAGAAGAATCATTTCTAATAACTCTAAAACAGAGAACTATATATCCCTGAAAAGGGATAACCTAAGGGAAAAGGGAACCACAAGGAAGTTTTTTTTGTTTGTTTGTTTTTTTTTTTTTTTTGAGACAGAGTCTCACGCTGTTGCCCAGGCTGGAGTGCAGTGGCGCGATCTCGGCTCACTGCAAGCTCCGCCTCCTGGGTTCACGCCATTCTCCTGCCTCAGCCTCCTGAGTAGCTGGGACTACAGGCGCCCACCACCGCGCCCGGCTAATTTTTTGTATTTTTAGTAGAGACGGGGTTTCACTGTGGTCTCGATCTCCTGACCTTGTGATCCGCCCACCTCGGCCTCCCAAAGTGCTGGGATTACAGGCTTGAGCCACCACGCCCGGCCCACAAGGAAGTTTTAAACCATTCATGAGTATTATCGTTAATAAAAATATCTACATTATTATTTAAAAACAATCCATTGAAAGGAGCATCAAACATGGAGATTCAACCCAGTTTGGAGGGCATCTTGAGGGTAGGACTGTGTCTTTTTCCTTCTTTTTTTTTTTTTTTTTTTTTTTTTTGAGACAGAGTCTCGCTCTGCCGCCCAGGCTGGAGTGCAGTGGCGTGATCTTGGCTCACTGCAAGCTCCGCCTCCCGGGTTCACGCCATTCTCCTGCCTCAGCCTCCCGAGTAGCTGGGACTACAGGCGCCCGCCACCTCGCCCGGCTAGTTTTTTTGTATTTTTTAGTAGAGACGGGGTTTCACTGTGTCAGCCAGGATGGTCTCGATCTCCTGACCTCGTGATCCGCCCGTCTCGGCCTCCCAAAGTGCTGGGATTACAGGCTTGAGCCACCGCGCCCGGCCGTCTTTTTCCTTCTTGTGTTTCTGCTGTTGACTGCAATGTTTAATAAATGTTTGGTGCATTAAAAAAAAAGGTTGACAGATAATTTTATAGAAGAATTTCAGCTAATTTGCAACCTATTATTAAATAATGGATCTAGCTAAGGATCATTAGTGAATGCCAAATTCATCAGGCAAAAAGTTGATAAGGACTTTATAATGGATTAATCACTGATACTACCTGAATCTCCTAATCCATCTTTTTTTCTTTTCTTTTTTTTTTTTTTCCTGAAACACAGTCTCACTCTGTCACCCAGGCTGGAGTGCAGTGGTACGATTACAGCTCACTGCAGTCTTGACCTCCCAGTTTCAAGTGATCCTCCCACCTCAGCCTCCCGAGTAGCTGGGACCACAGACATGTGCCATCATGCCTGGCTAATTTTTTTGTATTTTTTGTAGTGATGGGGTCTCACTACATTGCCCAGGCTAGTCTCAAACTCCTGGGCTCAAGCAATCTACCCATCCCAGCTTCCTAAAGTGCTGAGATTACAGGGATGAGCCATTGCACCCAGGCCTGATCCATCTTTTCGTCACTAAAGCAGGTCAAGGAGACAGACATAGTGCCTCCTTCTGGGATGCAATAGGAAGTACACAATACCAATGAAGAGTTCTTTCCAAAAAGATTGAATCTATTCTGATCTAGATGTAACTACCAGTTTATAGGAAATATGGGGACACTAGGAAGCAAGTAAAATAACCTCAAGAGGATGTGCTTAGCCAAAATCAAAGTGAGAGGTTGTCTAGGATAAATGTCCTGATGTCTTCACCAAATAAATGGCATTTGAAAACAAAAGGAGCAAGGAGACTGTTAGCAACTTAGAGAACACATCAACCAAATGCAATATGTAGACTTTGTTTGGATACTGTTTGAACAAACCAACATGTCATTTTTGGGGCCAGGCACAGTGGCTCATGCCTGTAATCCCAACACTTTGGGAGGCCGAGGTGGGCAGATCACCTGAGGTCAGTAGTTCAAGACCAGCCTGGCCAACATGACAAAACCCCATCTCTAGTTAAAAAATACAAAAATTAGCCAGGCATGGTGGTGTGCGCCTGTAGTCCCAGCTACTCAGGAGGCTGAGGCAGGGAGAATTGCTTAAACCCAAGAGGTGGAGGTTACAGTGAGTCAAGATGGCACCACTGCACTCTAGCCTAGGCAATAGGGTGAGACTCCGTCTCAAAAAAATAAATAAAATAAAATAAAATGTAGGGCCTGGCGTGGTGGCTCACGCCTGTAATCCCAGCACTTTGGGAGGCCAAGGTGGGCAGATCACAAGGTCAGGAGATCGAGACCATCCTGGCTAACACAGTGGAACCCTGTCTCTACTAAAAATACAAAAACTTAGCCGGGCCTGGTGGCAGGCGCCTGTAGTCCCAGCTACTTGGGAGGCTGAGGCAGGAGAATGGTGTGAACTCGGGAGGCAGAGCTTGCAGTGAGCCGAGATCACACCACTGTACTCCAGCCTGGGCGACAGAACGAGACTCTGTCTCAAAAAATAAATTAAATAAATAAATAAATAAATAAATAAATAAATAAATAAAATGTCATTTTTGGAACAATAAAGAAAAATTAAACATGGACTGGGTATTGGGTTATAGTAAGAAATTAAAGTTAACTTTGTTGGTTGTGATAATACCATTGAATTAAATAGAAAAGCACCCTCTAACTACTAGAAGTACATCCTAAACTATGAGTGAAATGATATATTTCTATTTTGAATGAAAATCCTCTAGCCAAAAAAGGCCAGTGCGGTGGCTCACACTGTAATCCTAGCACTTTGGGAGGCCGAGGCAGGTGGATCACAAGGTCAGGAGATCGAGACCATCCTGGCTAAAATGGTGAAACTCCGTCTCTACTTAAAAATACAAAAAATTAGCTGGCGTGATGGCAGGCGCCTGTAGTCCCAGCTACTTGGGAGGCTGAGGCAGGAGAATGGCGTGAACCCGGGAGGCAGAAATTGCAGTGAGCCGAGATCATGCCGCTGCACTCTAGCCTAGGCAGCAGAGCAAGACTCTGTCTCAAAAAAAAAAAAAAAAAAAAGTGGAGGAATACAGATAAAACAAGTTGGCAAAATGCTAATAATTGTTGAAGCTAGGTGGTAGGTTTGCAGGAGGGACTTCAGCCTACCATCCTTTCTCCTTTTTTTCTTCTTTTTTTTTTTAACCTTTCTCCTTTTATGTGTGTTTGAAATTTTCATCTGCAGAGCACTTGCTGCTCCTGGAGATACCTACCCTATAGAGCCAAAGGCCAGTACACCCCAAAGAGAGGCCAGCATAACATAGCTGACCAGGAAAGGACAAATCTGCACAAGGGCTTCCTCTGCAGAGCACAGGGGCTGCCATGGTTAGGGTGCAAGGGGTGGTTGCCTGTCCAATCCAACCCTAGCTGTCATGTCACCTGAACTATGAGTGACATAGTCTGAAGGACAAGGGGCCTTCCTCTTGCAGCATGAGAACACCCTTCCTACACATTTATGAGTGCTCTCAGGCAGCTACTCCCACTACTCAGCCATCATCACTCCAAACGTGAGCTGGCAAGGCCTTGGCCTTGAGCATCCAACACTGGCCACCCCACTCCAGGTCAGATGCAGGGGTTTAGAAAGTAGGCTCACAGGGCCCTAGGAAGGGGAGAAGTTCTCACAGTATGGTTCCTGAAACAAGCACATTGACTTAGTTATTACCCCCAGTTCATGGAACACAGTCAGAGTCTCACTAGGTTGGAAAGGATCTCTAAGTATAACCAGAGAAAACAGCAGAGACTCATGCAGACCTCCACAGATTCACACTTGGGCTGTGTAAGTCCAGGATGGAAGGCTCCAGACTTCGTGTGAAGATGCCCGGCATGAGGCTAGATAAGTGTGGGAGTAGCTTCCCAAAAGCTCTCATAAAGGTGTAGGAAGGGTGTTCTCATGCTGTGAGAGGGAAGGCCCCACGTCCTTCAGACTATGTCACTCATAGACCAAGTGACATGCAGAGCCCTGGGCCCTGTTCTCTAAGTCCTCTCTGTCCTTTGAGGACACTGACAGCCTTGGGCAGGGCAGTCCAGGCTGGCAAGGGTCTGAGTCCCATCGCAGCCACAGGAGCTGGAGAAGTGAAGTCCAGAGAAGAAAATCAGGACTGAGGAAGTAAGCACAGGGTCCTCAGCCTTGGCACATAGCAGGCACAGTGAGCGCCTGCTAAACCTGTGAGCAAAAATAAGTCAGCGGTGCTGGAGAGCAGAGCCAGGACTAGCAGATAGGAGGTGTAAGGAAACCTGTTTCAGACAAACAGGAAAAAAGAATTCTCCAGCAATAGAATCATCTGCCTGAGAAGAAACAAAGGCCGCTGATCTTGGGTGTTCACACCAAGGCAGAGCTCTAGTCCATACAGAGTATGACAACAGACATTCTGGCATTCGTTGGGGGTTGGATACAATGCTCAAAATAAAAGGGTATCAGAGCAAACATATAACCTGCTGAAGCCAAACCACACTTCCGAAGGAAGCAGCCTCACATACTGGACTTTGACATTGGAGAGCTGGCCTGAGCCCACAGAACCCATACAGCTGCAGAAGCTGCAGAGTGCACCACATCTATCTCTTCATTCTACAAATGAAGGAGTCTGCTCAAACTGGAGTCTGCAGATCTAAAGTCTCTTTCAGGCTAGCCCTTCCCATGCCCCATCCTTCCCCATCACAAAGCATTTGCCAACCCCAGTTCCCCTGGAAATCATGGCCCACTGGCTGCTGCTAGAGCACCTGTAGAAAGTGGGTGGAACAACACTCGGGCGATAAGCAGCCGAGCACAGCTGGGAACAGGGAGCCTGCAGCAGGCTCTGCAGGTCTGGGTAGGAGCCTTGATGGCTGGCCAACCAACCCAGCACGAGGAGGCCATCAGCTTTTCGAGAGCCCCTGCCTACCAGAAGCAACCCAGAGGCAGGCTGCCAGCCAGCCCCTCCCCTGGCTCCAGGTTTGAATGTGCAGTCATCTTGTTCATTCTGAAGAATCGCTGCCGCACAATGGAAGGGCAAGCCTCTTCATTTAGAACTGCTACAAAGTAAATTAAAAAGTACAGAAGGTACTTTTGATTTAGACCTTGTTTTCTATGCTCAGTGGGGCTGAAGAACACTGGGAAGCATAACCCTTCCTTTTTACACATTTCACAGAAATCAGCCATCGGGGCTGGAAGAGACTATGGAGATCATCTAGTTAAATCTCTCATTTTACAGATGAAAAAAACAAGGACATATCCAATGTGCATAGCCAAGTTTGGGCAACGTCATGATTGATTAAAACTGAATTTCTGGCTGGGCGCGGTGGCTCAAGCCTGTAATCCCAGCACTTTGGGAGGCCGAGACGGGTGGATCATGAGGCTAAGAGATCGAGACCATCCTGGCTAACACGGTGAAACCCCGTCTCTACTAACAAATACAAAAAACTAGCCAGGAGAGGTGGCGGGCGCCTGTAGTCCCAGCTACTCGGGAGGCTGAGGCAGGAGAATGGTGTAAACCCGGGAGGCGGAGCTTGCAGTGAGCTGAGATCCGGCCACTGCACTCCAGCCTGGGCGACAGAGCGAGACTCCATCTCAAAAAAAAAAAAAAAAAAAAACCGAATTTCTAACCCCCAGCCAGCATGCTTCCACTATTCTTCTTCCTCCACATCATCCTACCCTGCCCTTTAGTCAAATGTCCTACTTTCTAACCCTTTCCCACTCCTCAAAGCCGTTCCCATCATCTTGCTAAATCTCCCATCTTCACAGAGGAGGAGGCAGGGAAGTCACACAGTTTTCCGCAGCATTCGGCATTTTGGTTTGCTAAAGTCTGCTAGCTAGCTGGCTGTTCTTCTACATCACTCCTCTTAGGCCTTTGGAGCTTCCCAACAGAATAAGTGAATGTTATGAATGTGTTTTGTAAGCTGTAAAATACCATACAAATATATGCTCTACTATTTTAGAACATGAAATAATGTAACCCCTTTTAATCATACTCTCATTTCTTTTACCTCTGTGAGACAAAGAGAAGGCAGGAGCAATCTCTAATTTAACAAAGAAGAAGTTGAGGCTAAAGATCTGGACAAGAGTTCTCTCTCCCCACACCATGGGCCCCTTTAGGGCAGAGCCTATTTTGTGCTCCTTCTTTTATTCCTCACGCTTCACCCAGGGATAGGTATCCAAAAGATGTTCAGCAGAGTTTCCTGAATACATGGATAAAATTTTACTTTAAAATTGTTCTACTTCTATGTAGAATCTAACTGTAAAAATCCCCACAACCGGCCGGGCGCGGTGGCTCAAGCCTGTAATCCCAGCACTTTGGGAGGCTGAGACGGGCGGATCACTAGGTCAGGAGATCGAGACCATCCTGGCTAACACGGTGAAACCCCGTCTCTACTAAAAAATACAAAAAAAAAAAAAAACTAGCCGGGCGAGGTGGCGGGCACCTGTAGTCCCAGCTACTCAGGAGGCTGAGACAGGAGAATGGCCCGAACCCGGGAGGCGGAGCTTGCAGTGAGCTGAGATCCGGCCACTGCACTCCAGCCTGGGCGACAGAGCAAGACTCCGTCTCAAAAAAAAAAAAAAAAAAAAAAATCCCCACAACCACTCCCATACACAAAAAAGTGTAGGTGACAGGGTAGGAGGCATATGGGAAGGTTGAAGAGATATTTCAGTTAGATAGGAGGAATAAATTCAAGAGATCAAGGCCGGGCATGCTGGCTGGCTCATGTCTGCAATCTCAACACTTTGGGAGGCTGAGGCAGATGGATAACTTGAGGCCAGGAGTTCAAGACCAGCCTGGTTAACATGGTGAAACCCAGTCTCTACTAAAAATGCAAAAATTAGACAGGCATGGTGGCACACACCTGTAATCCCAGCTATTCAGGAGGCTGAGACATGAGAATCACTTGATCCCAAGAGGCAGAGGTTGCAGTGAGCCCAGATCACACCACTGCAGTCCAGCCTGGGTGACAGAATGAGACTTTGTCTCAAAAAAAAAAAAAAACACAAGAGATCTACTGTACAACATGGTGACTATAGCTAACACCAATGTATTACATTCTTGTAAATCACTGCTAATAGATTTTAAGCATTCTCACCACAAAAATGGTAAGTATGTTAAGTCACGACTATGTTAATTCACTTGACTTAGCCATTCCATAATATGTCATAATATGTACATATTTCAAAACATCAGGTTGTATATAATACATATACAGTATATAATTTTTGTCAATTTAAATAATTAATTTAAAAACATTTTTAAATGGGAGTGACCCTTGTTACCTGCCTGCAAACACAAATGTAACAGTGTAACTATTAGGAAATTCCTCACCTACCCTTTCTTCCAAGTACCCAAATGCCTTAGTGGTTCTTCCAACATCTTTGGGAGGTTTGGCTCCCCACACAAGCCAGTGGCATTGAAGAGCTCGGGCTCCTCTGTATACAGGGGGCAGTCCCAAATAGGACTGCATGGGGTGATCCTTGCTGCTGAGGCTCTTGGATCTTTTCAGTGTTTGGGACCAAGACCCAAAAGCCATCCCTTCTATTTCCCCTCAGGGAAAATCTCTTCTTCACCTTTGGCCCTGACAGCAGTCCCACCCACTTCAGGGGCAGCCAGGCCTTTCCAGGCCATTCAAGATTTGATCTGATCCTGGGGTGATCTAGAGTTCCCTGGAGGCTTCCAGTGTGCCTCCATGTGACCCTCTTGTTAGAAAGAAGTAGGGGCACCAGGTCTCTGCTAGAGCAAAGCTGTCTTTAGAACCCTATGTGCCCGTAAAGACGAATAAGAAGGAGAGATCAGAGCAGCCCTGTGGCCAGCCTGGGAACCCAAGGCACAACACATGAGTCAGAGAGTATCCCATCCCACAGTACAGCTGACCAGAACCTAAAGTATAAGACAAATGGGCCAAGAGAATGCCAGGGGACAACAGACACCCACTAGAAGCCCAATCTGTACAGAAGGAACCACAGAGAATGAGACACCAAAATTCTATCACCCCTACCACAGGCAGGAGCCCACAGGCCAGTGTCCCAATTCACTCCACAGCTTCAACCACTATGCTAGTGAACGGAGATAGCAGAGGTCCCTCCAGAAAAGGAGCTTGGACAAGTGCTACAAATGCAGGATCAATACCAGCATCACATGCTCCTGGCACCAAATGGAAGGACTGAGCAGGAGTCCCCCACAGTTAGATTGTCCACCAAGTCCCAGCTTACCCAGAAGGCTTCATGTCCTAAAGTGACAGTCAGCCCTTGCTGTAGGCATGCAGGGTTTAGCCACCATTTTATCATTTAAAAAGTTAGTCCCCAGGCAGTAAGTAAAGCCAGGACAGGCAAGGCCTGCAGAAGCTGAAAGGCCAAGCAGGTGGAATAAGAAATATAACGCCTAGCAGAATGTCTGTGATAAGGCAGTCATTCAGTAATGGTAGTTATAACTGCTATTACAGTGTTGCAACCTACCTTCACAGTTAGCCCCAACTTACTGCACATGGCCCGCAGGCTCCAGCAGCAGGTTCCCCTCACATAGCCCACACATAGTAGGTCTGGCCCTCCACACCCCACAATTAACAAGAGGAAAGGGCCCAATTCAGAAATGCAGGACCCGTGATAAGGGGAAAGATTTATTAAGCCCCCAAATCCTAGCAGCAGCCTTCTACTCACATATGCAGGGAGGGCTCCCCCAAACTGGGGTGAAAGGCATGACTTTTCTGGGAAAAAAATAAAAATAAAATAAGCTTTCCTCTGAAAGCTTAGGCTTCTTAAACTGAGAACCAAACTGAGTCAGAGGAAGGAGAGTTTTAGAAAAGGAACAGAAAAGTAGTCCACTGCATTGTTCTTTGGCTCCCAATTAGCCCAAACCCTGGCTCTGCTTTCAGTGAACTCTCAGCCTCTCCATGTCTGAAGCCTTCAAGAAACCATTTTTTAAAAAGCTAGACTTTCTTGACCAAAAGAATAAAATCTGAATCTGATTAGCTTCTAGATAGAATTCCCAGTATACAAGAAAACTATGGGACAGAGGAACATCTTAAATGACACCACAGGGATGCAATCAGCATAATTCTGAATATGAGAAACCACAGGACAAATGACACAGTTCTCTAATAATAAACAGCAAGGAGAAAAAAGGAGAGAAAATGCATAAAGAAACTAGAGAGATGCATCAGACAAATTCAATGTGTAGACCCTGTTTAGATCACAATTCAAATCAATTGTAAAAGTAAATCATAAGACAATCAGAAAAATGGAATCCTGACTGAATATTTGCTGAGTTTAAGAAGAGATCATTATCCTATTTAGATGTGGCTGTGGTGCTGTGGTTAGGTTCATCCAAAGCCCTTATTTCTTGGGAATACAAACTGAAATACTGATGGTGAAATTTTGGGATGTCTGGAATTTGCTTTTGTAGGGGGTAGGATGTGAGAGAGATAAATTAAACTCAATTGGCCATAAGTTGATGATGGCAGTGGCTAAGCAATGGAAACAGAGAAGTTCACTAGACTATTTCCACTGCTTTCATGTATGCTTGAAATTTTCCATAATAAAAAAAAATTTTAAGATAGCATTTCTCGGCCAGGCACAGTGGCTCATGCCTATAATCCCAGCACTTTGGGAGGCTGAGGCAGACAGATCACCTGAAGTCAGGCGTTTGAGACCAGCCTGGCCAACGTGGTGAAACCCTGTCTCTACTAAAAATACAAAAATTAGCTGGGCATGGTGGTGGGTGCCTATAATCCCAGCTACTCAGGAGGCTGAGGCAGGAGAATCGCTTGAACCCGGGAGGCGGAGGTTGCAGTGACCCGAGATCACACCACTGCACTCCAGACTGGGGGACAGAGCAAGACTCTGTCTCAAAAAAAAAAAACAAAAAACAAACAAACAAACAAAAGATAGTATTTCTCCTCCTAATCTCTCCATTACATTTTTACATTTTTTAAATCAACAGCACCTTATTAGTCTTAATGATGCCGCGAGCAACTGTATTATCAAAAGTAACCTGCTTTCCATGGAGAAATGCAAAAATGGTTGCCCTCTGGGTAAAATTTTGACATCATCACCATTCAGATGTAAGTTTACTTTAAGTCACACTCCATGACATACCCTCTGTGAGATCCAGCCACTGGGGACAAAGAAGATCTCTAAGTGACAAAGGAGCATTATTTCCAGACCTGGCAATGATGTCCTTTCATTTTATCTTTGTAAGTTAGTGTCAGATTTTTCTAGAGGCTGACTTGGCTGATAAAATGTAACAAGTCTGGCTAATCCCAGACCAGAGATACTATGCCTGACAAATCCATTTTGAAAAAGGAATTCTGGGTATGGTTCTCAGAGCAGCCTTGCCCACCTTCCAGTAAACAACAAGGTTCTCTGTGCCTAGCTGCCTTTGGCTTAGGGTGTCTGTCTCCTTAACGTATGGGCCAGAAGTGAGTAGAGGCGACTTTGGCATTGATTTGGCATTCTGATGGGCAGTGAGGGAGAAGGGCCTCTCTTGGCTTTGCCCTGGCTTTCCCCCACCTCAGCCTCATTCTCTGGTCACTGTCCCTGCCTGTGTAGATCACATTCTTTATGCCATTTCTCTCTATCTCTACCTCTCCTAACCCAGTCACTTTTCCAGCCTTACATCTCTACTTCTCCTAAAGCCTAGCTCTGCCTCTCCACTCTTCCCAATTAACAACCCTATAAGCACTGCCTATTTGACATTTCTCAGACACTGAGCTGCCCACAGTGTCTCTCTTAGAGTTCTTCCATGATTTGGCTCTTCAAGAGCTATCTGACCAACCAGTCTGTGAGTTGCTGGAGGACAGGGAAGCTCTATATATACTTTCCATACCCACCACAAAGCCAATAACTGTGCTTGATAGCTCTTGATAGCTGACAAATACACCTTAGCTGATGGACTAGATATCAATTTGCAAACAACAAAACATGTGCAAGGCCGCAGAGCTGGTGTGAACTAGATAGGCTGCCACTGGTCTACATGGCTCCTTCATGCAATTATTTTAAAAAGTACTTTCTGAGGTACCGATAAAGTTCTGTCTTGATCTGGTAGTGTACCATGAGTGTATGTATAAACAAAATCCCATCAATATGTGCATTCCACTGTACATTAGGCATATCTCCATAAATAAGTAAATGAATTAATGAGTGAATGATGCCCCTTCCTTTAAGAGGATGCAGCCTACACCAGGGCACACAGCTTGGAAAGTGGAGCCTGGGATAGAGTTCAGCTTTCTCCCAAACCAGCACTCCTTGGAAAAGACACAGATTATATAATTGTACATGGCCACCTTGACACCAGAAACAGAGAGACCTTCCTTGAGGGATTCTCTAATGCCCAAAGCTCCACATCATCCCAACTGGCTAAGAGGCAGCACTATGGGTGTGGCAGCACTGCTACTCATGGGATTCAAGTCAGGCTTTTCAGTGGCAAATGCTGGAGCCACCTCCTCACAGAGTCCAAGTCAGCTCAGTATGAGGATGAAAAGACTAATTCAGCCTGGGATGACAAGGTAATATGGCAATAGGATTTAACTCCCCCAGAATCATCTCCCTTTTTCCTGGCCCTCTACCCACCTCTATGAGGTTTCTGACTGCCCCAAAACTCAAAATCTTACTGAAAGCAAATATGTCTCTGTGCTAATGCTCTTTCCTGAATGCCCAGAAGCACATCTACAGGGCTTTTTCCTCATCAATGGGCCAATCTGTTCAGTAGCATCTTAGAAGAGAACATGCTAAATTTGGCATCAGGTACCTGAGATGCTCTAGTGAGAGGAAGTAGAAGCCATTGTGATACTGAAGGAGAGATAAGCCATGGAGGTGCTGCTCAGCTGAGGTGCTATGATAAGCTGAATATCAGCTGGAGGAGTAAATCCCACCTCCTAATGGTCTCTGGTTCTCACTTCCTGAGCCTGATAGTCGCAGGACCTCAGCACCACAGGCCCAGGTATGAGCCTTGCCCACAGCCAGGTAAGATATTGTATGACTACTAAATCCAGCAAGAGTCCGTGGTTCCCCTCACCCACAGCGGTTCATGGGTCTGCCCTGCAGCAGAATGTACAGATGAAGTAGAAATGAAACACTAAAAAGGCATATGAGCAATAGACATCAGCCTCCTTACAGTCCCTCTGAGCTGCCCAGGTCTTTCCAGAATTTTGTATGATTGGCTCTGCAACATCTGATAAACTACAAGCAGAGCAGCCTGTTTGGTTATCAGAAGAGAAATGACAAATTCCCCATACAGGGAACTCTCAACAAGGTGTTTTTCCATTCAGCTACAGAAGCTTTCCCTTAGAAGAAGAACACTAAAGCCTGGGTGAGCCTCCGTCAAGCTAAAACCCAAACAGCAACTCAACACGCAGCAAAATGGACAGTGTTTGCAGTGCTAAGAGCTGTGTGCTATCCAACTGCATTACTATTATAGCTAGTGTAAAATGGACAAATCCCACCTCTAAAAAGGATGCTCACAGGCTGACCTGTCTGCCGCAGGTTTCAAGCTACTTAAGAGCTTTTCATTACTGTTTGTTGTCTAAGAAATGACTTCTGAGGAAATAAACACACAAGAGATACAGTCGGGCAGCCAAAGAATAAAAAATTATGCATTCTCACAGTTTATGTGCTCCCACACAGAAAAGCCAGGGCAACATATATCAGCAGACTCACATGGAGCTGGAAGCACCTCCCTCCCACCCCCGGGGGTTTTGCTACTCCCCAAGCCTATTTGGTGCAAAGATAATGCCTTCCATTTTATCCTGTCATCTCTTAGTAGTTTTCCTGAGTTTTCAGTCTACAACTTATTATATATTGGCATTCCCTTACAGCCTTCACTGCCACTTGACTGTTTTTGCAGGACCTGGGTTGGCATACATTTAAAACAAATTGGTTTCACAGTATTTAATCAGATATGTTCTGTTTAAAGCATTCTGTGTGGCTTTCAGCTTTTCCACTGGTTTGATCTAAATCATAAGGTAACAAGAACATATCTGGTGCTGGATGACTCAATAGCATTTTTGCTTCACCCCAAAATGTTTCCCTAAACCTTGGTGAAAGCACATGATCCTATTAGTATTGTTGGGCCTAAATAAGCACCTCTTGGTGTCCAGTGGGCAATTTTCCTTTCCCCCAAAGGTGATTACAGCCACTAAATGCCCAAGGAAAGCCCAAGACCAAGTTCATGGTTCAACTATTTTCATCTCTCTGTTCCTCACAGTGACACTTATCTTCCCTGACAGCCACTCCCATTGTGCTCTTTCCTCGGCCCAGCACAATGGACACATGCAGACACCAGCAGACAGGGAGGACGTTTTCCATCCCATTGCTCCCCTGTGCGGAGGGACCAGGCTAAGGTTACATAAGCCCCTCCTGAGCGGTCAGGCCCGAGCGTTGGGGAGAAACGAATTTGGGGTTCGTGACGGAGTCACGGTCTGCAGGCCCCGACTGACCCTGCGCTCGTCATCCTGCCACGCCAAAGCGGGGCAGCTGGAAAGGAAGGGCCGCTTCCCGCGACCACCCAGTTCACACCAGTCCGGCAGGGTTCAAAGTGCGGCCGGACGTCGAACCTCGCTGTCCACACTAGATCGCGGGATCCTGGGCCCGGGCCCCGGCCTCAGGCTGCAGCTCACCGCCCCCCGGGCGCCGAGACACGCGCTTACCTGCCCGGGCCAGGGCCGGGGCCGGGGCCGGGGCCAGGGACCGGTGGTACAGCGGTCGACCGCGCTGCTCCAGCCGCGGGGAGCTGTCCGCCGCCGGCCGGTGCTGAAGGAGGCTTTCCTGCGCCGGGGCTGGGGCCGGGGCCGGGACCGGGGCCGGGGCCGGCGCCTCCGGGCGGCAGCGGCCCGTCGCCAGCGCCGCCCTCCAGGCTGGCCTCGTTGCCCATGGCGGGCAGGCGGGCGGGCGGGGTCGGGGTCGCGCTGCGCCCGGGCCGGCGGCTGCCTGGCAGTGCTCACACTCTCGGCGCCGCCGCCATCTCCCAGCTCGGCTCGCGCCGCCGCCTGCCGCTGCGCATGCGCGTCTCGCGGCCCCCGTCCCTGCATACGCCCCCTCCCCCCTGTGCGCGCTCCCGCCAGCCCGCTAGGACGTGTGTCCACGCGCCAGCCTCGGGGTCGCTGGGAAACGGCCGCCGGCGCCCGCGCATGCGCTGTCCAGGACCCACGCGGCTGTCGCGTGCTGAGAAGGAGCCGGGCGGGGCCCGGCGGGATCGCTGCGAGGGCCCTGTGAGGAGGGGCACCTGCCACTAGAAGCGGCCTCGGGGTCGTCGCGCTGAGCCCTGCTTTGGAGCCGGGGGCGCTTTCCGCCTCGGTGAACTCGAGAGTAGCAACTCTCCTCCGGGTAACTGGAGTGCCACAGCGGGCAGACGTCGTGACGACAGGCCTCGGAGAGGAGAGGGGCCCAAGGATGGCTCAAAGGATGCATAGGAGTTGGGAAGGCAGAGGAACAAGTGTGTTCAGAGATGCGAAGTCGTAGAGGGAAGGAGAGGGAGGGTGCTTGGTGGTCGGGCCGGATTGTGAGGGTCTCTAAGGCCAGCTGGGGAGTGGAACCTTTATCCAGATGGTGATGGGAACCATCTGGGATTCACACTGAGGAACTGGAGTCTCAGGAAGTGCCCCGGGCACAGATGGAGGGTGTGACAGGGCTGCGTGAAGCCAGCTGGGAGGCCACCTCAGTCAGCCCTGGGAGAGTGACCTTGGGGAATGGAGAAGAGGAGTTTATGGTTCTCAGGCCTGGAGCTGTGGATCCCAGGGCTGTCTCTCAGGATAATGTTGCCTCTGCATTATCCTGAGAGCTTTCCGAATTACTTCCCCGCTGCCTCACATTTACAACCGGTGTCTGCCCACTACTCAGGATTGTGTGCTTTGGTGGCTTCTCACACAAGCCTGTACTTTCCTATGGGAGAATATTTCCTAGGAAATGCAGCCTATATTCCAGTTCATCTCTGGCTTCATAAATCATGACTGTGTAGAAAGGCTTGAGTAACTTGAACCCATTTTACAAACCCATTTAATTCTCCTAATGTTGTGGAATATATCACATAGGGTGTAAGCAGTTCTTTTTTTTGTTTGTTTGTTTTTGAGACGGAGTCTCGCTCTGTCGCCCAGGCTGGAGTGCAGTGGCCGGATCTCAGCTCACCGCAAGCTCCGCCTCCCGGGTTTACACCATTCTCCTGCCTCAGCCTCCCGAGTAGCTGGGACTACAGGCGCCCGCCACCTCGCCCGGCTAGTTTTTTGTATTTTTTAGTAGAGACGGGGTTTCACCGGGTTAGCCGGGATGGTCTCGATCTCCTGACCTCGTGATCCGCCCGTCTCGGCTTCCCAAAGTGCTGGGATTACAGGCTTGAGCCACCGCTCCCGGCCGGGTGTAAGCAGTTCTAACTGAACCTAGAATAATCCAGGGATCCCAATGAATGCTGATAGCCAGCCTGCTGCACAAACTGGTGGCTGTGTCAGTTCTGGTGAGGAGGAGCCAGGACCCTCCCTGGGCCTTCCCCTGTGCCCTCCAAGCTGCTCCCCCTCCACTCCTGGCCTCTGGGATGGAGCAAGTAAGAGAAAGAGGAAATGCAGAGCCCCCACTTCCTGACACTTTCTCCTGACTTTATACCTCCCGTCTTTTGCGCTAAACTGCCTGGCCCCTCTGGGATGACCTAGGATGAAGAGAGCCTCTCTTCCTGCAGATGATGGTCCTTGCCGTGTTTCCTCCTGTGCTGCAGGATGTTTGATACAGCTTCGTGAGTGGTGACTACATGTGCACATTTAGGCTCCAAAAGAGTCCACATCTCAGCCCTGATAGGACCCTTGGCAACTGACTTAGGCTCACTGAGCCTCCATTTCCTATTCTGCAAAGTTAGAATCTTAGTAGCTCCTCGAATATGAGGGATTGTAAGGGTGAAGTGGCTGATGTAGATACTTAATTTTTTTTTTTTTTTTTTTTTTTTTTGAGACGGAGTCTCGCTCTGTGGCCCAGGCTGGAGTGCAGTGGCGCGATCTCGGCTCACTGCAAGCTCCGCCTCCCAGGTTCACGCCATTCTCCTGCCTCAGCCTCCCCAGTAGCTGGGACTACAGGCGCCCACAACCGCGCCCGGCTAATTTTTTGTATTTTTTTAGTAGAGACGGGGTTTCACCGTGGTCTCGATCTCCTGACCTTGTGATCCACCCGCCTCAGCCTCCCAAAGTGCTGGGATTACAGGCGTGAGCCACCGCGCCCGGCGATACTTAATTTTTTTCTTTTTTTTTTTTTTTTTTTGAGACAGATTCTCGCTCTGTCACCCAGCACACAGGCTGGAGTTCAGTGGTGCGATCTCAGCTCACTGCAGCGTCCGTCTCCCGGGTTCAAATGATTCTCTTGCCTCAGCCTCCCTAGTAGCTGGGATTGCAGGTGCCCACCAACACTCCTGGCTAGTTTTTGTATTTTTAGTAGAGACAGGATTTCACCATGTTGGCCAGACTGGTCTTGAACTCCTGACCTCTGGTGATCCACCCACCTTAGCCTCCCAAAGTGCTGGGATTATGAGCATGAGTCAGTGCACCCAGGCTGATGTAGGTACACCACCAGGACAAGTGACTGGCACATATATGACAACTCTGTTATTAGTTGTCTCCCTGGTGTTGGTCTGGGATGTGGCAGTCTTATGCCACATATTTCCTCCTGGGGAAGAATATGCTCACAAACATTATGGGCAGGCCAGTGGCCTGACCTTGTCCCAACCCAGGCTGTTATAGCTTCACAGACCCCAGTCAGTGTGGGTTGGGCTACTTGAAATGGGGGAAAGGATGTTTATTTTTTGTTTTTGTAGAAACCACAGGAGCTATGGCTTTCCACAGATTTAAATCAACATGCCTCTGGTTCCTGTGTGGTTAATTAGCTCTACCCAGCCTGAAGGCCTGGGGAGTTGCCCTCCTCAGAGTGGATTCCTGGCTGTTAGCAGACCTCCAGGGTCTCTGCTGCCTTGGTGACAAAGGGCAGAGCACAGGGGACCCAGGAGGACCTGAAAATGTAGGTTAGAGGTGCCCCTCCTCTCCTCTCAAACTCTCCCAGTTCTGTTTCCTTTGAGGAGCATCCCCAGGAACATGCCTGCCCTGTGTTCATTCACCCCTAACATTCAGCCCAGGGACTCCTACGGACCATGGGATGGTGTTGGCCTCTGGTTATCTGGGGCTCTGATTCAATCTCCCATTTTCATTCACTGTCCCAGAGGCTATTTACCTCCTCTTGATCTAGACTGGGGCTCCTCAACAGCAGGACCTTGTCTGACTGGTCCTATCCCCTGGGCTGGCCTTCAGCAGGCCCTCTGAGGCTGATGGTTGTGCTGGATTCTCCACGACGCTCTGAGCATTTCCCTCACCTGTGCCTCTAAGGGGTCCACCAATCACCAGGCTTAAAAACACCCAGAGAGATCTTTGGCTTTAGCTGCTGACCTAATAAGTAACAGGGAGAGTGCTGGGATTGCATTTGGTTTCTCCTCATGGAGGGGTTGTTGATGAGCTGTCTTCACTCATCCAGGAGAATTCACTAGGGTTGACTGTGCTTTATGACAAATGAATAAACAAACCTTTCAGTTTGTGCAAGCCAGCTGTGTGGTATGTCAAGTATCGCTTCCTCCTGGGTCCAACTGCTGCCCCACCAGGGACAGGATGGACCTAGAAACCCTGCAGGATTTTCCCAGTCCCCTAAGCTTCACTTGCTGAAATATCTTCCCACTTCAGCATAACATGTGACACATGGCAGCCATTTTGGAGATGGCCAGATGAGAGGACAATCAATCCACATGCCTAAATGGAACTGACGGACACCCCCCAGCTTGCTTCTCCAGCCTATGCTCTCAGACACTTGCAGAAGACCAGAGGGAAAATGGAATCAGAAAACAATAACAACAACAAAAAACCATCCAGGGCCATGCACAGTGGCTCACTCCTGTAATCCCAACACTTTGGGAGGCCAAGGCAGGTGGACTGCTTGAGCTCAGGAGTTTGAGACCAGCCTGGGCAACGTGGCTAAACCCTTTCTCTACTAAATACAAAAACTAGTTGGGTATGGTGGCATGCACCTGTAGTCCCAGCTACTTGGGAGGCTAAGGTGGGTAGATCACCTGAGCCTGGGAGGTCGAAGCTTCAGTGAGCTGTGATGGTGCCACTGCACTCCCACCTGGGTGACAGAGCAAGACCCTGTCTCAAAAAAACAAAACAAAATGAAACAAAAAAATTCAGGTGGGAAAAGGCCCAATCAGAGCCAGCCCACTGCTGGGATTAGTGGAAATGATTAGTCACCAGAAGGCAAATCGTGGAAGAATGAAGAGATGACAGGACCTTAGGAACTACACCCAGAGGCCAGCTGTGCCATGGGCAAAGCACCATGCAGGTCATCCCCAAGAAGGGGAGAACAGGTAGAGCTCAGACTCTTCCCTGCTTCCCCATAAGTCCAGTTCACCCTGGGCTGATCCTTTCAGCATGGCAGCCTCCATGGGGAGGCACCAGATCCAAAGATGAAGATGTCTATGGGGGTGAAGAAGAATGGCAAACTTTGCAGGCAAGAGTAGGCATTAGAGAGATCAGAGGAGGAAGACAATAGAGAAGGATGACACAGGATAGGCTACATCTAGAGGATATAGTGCCATGGACTTTGGACTATTCCAGAGAGGCTGAGAGAGCTGGCTCCTGTCTACAAGGCTCCTTGAACTCTGCACCCTTCTTTTTGCTAAAGTGCTGCTGAGGCCTGTCTCACTTCCCAATGAGAAGCGACTCAGGAAATTGGCTCCCTGCCCCGTTCCTTCTTTGGGAGAGAGAAACAGAACTGAAGAGGAAGGAAGGAAGCCCAAAGAAACAGAGGTTTTCTTTCCTGGCCGAGGTTTGTTGGCACTGCCCACTAACATAGAGAATAAGGCGGTTCCCTAAGCAAGCCTTAGGCTGGCATGAAGCTACAAACAAGTGATTGTACCTTCATTCTGCTCAGCAGCCCACCTGGGCTGGCCTGGACAACCTCATTGGTATACTGAGGTCTTAAGCTGGCCATGGCCCTTGGGAAAGCAGGAGAAAGGAATAAGCCTGGAAGATACAGAATTTGCTTGATGCCTTGCCTACATAATTCCTTTACTGTTGCAATTTGCAACTCTTTGCTTGCATTATGTGAAAAAAGTTGGTAAAAAATTGTCAGAAATGTTTACCACCAGCCTAACCCCACCACCCATGCATTGCTCCCGAGAAAGCTAATTAAGGCCCATTGCTATTAGAGTTACATGATTCTGAAGGTTTGTTATGACAAGAAAAAATAATGAAGACACGGTTCCTCCAAGTCGTAAGCATCCAAGTCAAAACATACTGCATCCCAGCCGAGTGTGGTGTCTCACGCCTGTAATCCCAGCATTTTGGGAGGCCAAGGCGGGCAGATCACGAGGTCAAGAGTTCAAGACCAGCCTGGCCAAGATGATGAAACCCCGTCTCTGCTAAAAATACAAAAATTAGCCAGGCACGGTGGCAGGCGCCTGTACTCCTAGCTACTCAGGAAGCTAAGGCCTGAGAATCACTTGAAACCAGGAGGCGGAGGTTGCAATGAGCTGAGATCACACCACTGCACTGTACCTTGGGCGACAGAGCAAGACTCAATCTCAAAAAAAAAAAAAAAAAAAATCCTGCATCCCTTGTCCCTTTGTGTTCCCCCAGACAAGCCTCTGGGCTGGCTTTGCCTGTCTCATGCATGCATGCGCTCATCCCCCTTCAGCCGGCGCATACCTGACTCCTACATAATGCCAGGCCCAGAGAAGACTGTGAGACCTGCCCTTGAGGAGCTCTGTTTGCAGGAAGACAGCGATAGGCACACAAATTGTTTCCAATAAACTATAGAAAATGTCACCAGAATCTCTATTGTGATCCTGTCCCCATCTATCTCTGTTTCGTAGATTGGGGGAGAACAGGCCCGGGTGGAAAGTCATGCACTTATGCCCTCTCCTGACCAGCCCAGATGTCCCACCCCAGACAACAGCAGTTCAGGCATGACTCTGACTGCTCATGGGAAGGGGCAGCTCGCTCAGCCCCTCTATCAGACTCAGTTCTGCATGT
This sequence comes from Macaca nemestrina, assembly GCF_043159975.1. Classification (NCBI taxonomy): domain Eukaryota; kingdom Metazoa; phylum Chordata; class Mammalia; order Primates; family Cercopithecidae; genus Macaca; species Macaca nemestrina. The sequence continues at coordinate 113,051,080 of NC_092126.1, read as the reverse complement.
CTTTAGGGAAGTCTCTCAGAGAGGTCCCTACCTCCTGACTCCTCTGTGGTTCTTCTACTGCAAACCCAAGGACATTTCTGAGAATCACCCTTTACCATCAGGAATCTCAGGCCATGGGACATAGCCACTCTCTCCACTGAGCTCTATCTCTGTCCTAATCAGAATGGATTGTAGTAGGGGCTTGTTTGTTCTATCATCTTTACCAAGTGCCCAGGGAGCTCCCAGAAGCCACTGGAAAAGCTTCTGCCTTCCAGGAAAGATAGACAGAATGGGGTAGAGAGTGAGTCTCTGATAGTGAAGCAAGAGCCTTGTGGCAAGGAGAAAGGTCCATAGGGCCAGGCATGGTGGCTCATGCCTGTAATTCCAGCACTTTGGGAGGCTGAGGTAGGCAAATGGCTTGAGCCCAGGAGTTCAAGACCAGCCTAACAACATGGTGAAACCCATCTCTACAAAAAATACAAAATTAGCCAGGTGTGGTGGCATAAGCCTGTAGTCACAGCTACTCAGGAGGCTGAGGCAGGAGGATCACTTGAGACCGGCAGGCAGAGGTTGCAGCAAGCTGAGATCATGCCACTGCACTCCAGCTTGGGCAATAGGGCGAGACTGTCTCACAAACAAAAAATTGGCACTTTTTGAGCTCTAGGATGAGGACAGCACTGTGCCAGGCCCCCAGGATACAGCAGAAGCCAAGACTGCTAAACCCTTCTGGCCTCACTGAGCTTGTGATTTCAAAGTCTGGCCTTTGCCTGTCTGCTGCTCAAACCAGGCCCTGAACCTGGAGGACTTGACTTCTGGCCCTCAATACAGGACCACTGCCCTGTCCTGTAGTGGTGGGTGTGGTCACAGCATCACCAGGCCAGGCCATGAGCACTAAAGTCATACTCAGGCATCAGGGTTGTCTGAGGAGAACCCCTCTTGGCTCCTCCAGGTTCTGGGCTGGGTGGTAGCAGGTATCAGTCAGGTAGCCACATCTGGGTTACGACAGCTATGTATGTATTATTAACCCCTCCAGCTGGAAGGCCTGGAATGGACATCAGCTTTCTGAGAAAGCAGTCTTTCTGACAATGAGCTGACAGTGCAGACTGAGAATTCCTATTAAGGCTGGACAAAGGACATCATCTGCTACCAAAAGAACAAGAAAGGCCACATATTCAGCTGAGATTCCAACCAGGCCCACCTTCCATCTCCAGCTCTGCTCCAAGGATCTTCTTGGGGCTCACAGGGTTGACACATCCCTCTCCTAGCCCTGCATGATCACGAGCCTCTCTGAGGAGGATGGAGTTCCAGGAGTAAGCTCATGTGCTGCCTGAACCCAGGACAGGGTTTGGGGCACAGTGATTGCTGAGTCAGAGCCACTGGGGTCACACTCAGTACCTCTTCAACCTCTCATATGCATTCTAATCATTACATTAGACACAGGAAGGCAGAGTTGCCCCCTGCCCCAAGCATACCATGTGCTCCTCAAAGAAGCTCAGGAATACACATCTTCAGCATCCCCCCAGGAAACTGTTAGGAAGATGCATAGGAAGAGAGCAAAAGACAGGAGGCAACTAAACAGCCAAACAGGTTTATTTACAGAAATAAGCCTGCAAGGGGTCCCAGTCAGGAGTCTGCCTGGCAGTCAGCATCTGGCTCTGATCATGACAAGCTGAGGCTTTTGTAACAAAGTTTCTGTTGGGGAGGGGTTGGGGAAGTGCTGGCTGGCTGGGACTGTTGTGGACTTTTCCAGCTGGGGGTAGATGTAGTTAGGGCGCTTATGCTCTGTTGAAGCTATAGGCAGGGTTGACATTTGCTTTGTTTCTGAGGACACAGTAGCCAAGGTTGTAAAATGGCATAACTATTGTTAGTCCTCATATTCTCCCCCTCTTTGTTTTAATTGTCTCTTTGGATAGGGTTTTTAGCAGAGGGGCAGCTACTCGTTCTGACTGCTTCCTGCTGGTTTAGGGGTGATGGTGTCGGTGGAGGTAGCCTTCCTCTGGCGATGAAGTCATTCGTTGTTGGTGTGGCAGGAATGCCACCTTTATATGTCCCACTGTGGTGGCCCGAGCAATTGAAGTAACTGTTTCTAGCCGGGCGCGGTGGCTCAAGCCTGTAATCCCAGCACTTTGGGAGGCCGAGACGGGTGGATCACGAGGTCAGGAGATCGAGACCATCCTGGCTAAAGCGGTGAAACCCCGTCTCTACTAAAAAATACAAAAAAAAACTAGCCGGGCGAGGTGGCCAGCGCCTGTAGTCCCAGCTACTCGGGAGGCTGAGGCAGGAGAATGGTGTAAACCCGGGAGGCGGAGCTTGCAGTGAGCCGAGATCCCGCCACTGCACTCCAGCCTGGGCGACAGAGCGAGACTCCGTCTCAAAAAAAAAAAAAAAAAAGAAGTAACTGTTTCTAAAATGAACTTTTGAAAACAATTTAGCAGCCGGGCATGGTGGCTCACGCCTGTGATCCCAGCACTTTGGGAGGCTGAGGTGGGCGGATCACGAGGTCAGGAGATTGAGACCATCCTGGCTAACACGGTGAAACTCCATCTCTACTAAAAATACAAAAAATTAGCCGGGCGTGGTGGCAGTCGCCTGTAGTCCCAGCTACTCGGGAGGCTGAGGCAGGAGAATGGCATGAACCCCAAAGGCGGAGCTTGCAGTGAGCCGAGATCGAGCCACCGCACTCCAGCCCAGGTGACAGAGCAAGACTCTGTATCAAAAAAAAAAAAAAAGAAAGAAAAAAAAGAAAACAGTTTAGCAAGCAGGGTAAAAACAATGAAAGTGCTGACGAAAAGGAGTACCCAAGGGATGAAAGAACTGAAAAAGTTATTGGCGGGTTGTTTGGGTAGACGTTCTGCAATCTAGGTTTGGATATTCCTTCTTTTACCAAGCTAGATTTGTTTGTAAAGAAACAGCATTCTTGGCTGGGCACTGTGGCTCATGCCTGTAATCCCAGCATTTTGGGAGGCCGAGGCAGGCGGATCACCTGAGGTCAGGAGTTTGAGAGCAGCCTGACCAATATGGAGAACCCCTGTCTCGACTAAAAATACAAAATTAGCCCAGTGTGGTGGCACATGCCTGTACTCCCAGCTATTTGGGAGGCTGAGGCAGGAGAATCACTTGAACCCAGGAGGCAGAGGTTGCAGTGAGCCAAGATCATGCTATTGCACTCCAGCCTGGGCAACAAGAGTGAAAGTTCATCTCAAAAAGAAAGCAAGAAAGAAAGAGAGAGAGAGAGAAAGAAAGAAAGAAAAGAAAGAAACAGTATTCTTCTTGCAGGAAGAGGCATAGACCTCCCTTTTTTGCAGTGAGGATGTCTAGTCCCCTATGGTTTTGAAGTACTACTGCTGCAAGGGAGTTTATCTGATCTTATATATGATCCAGTTGAGTTGCTATTTCCATTAGTCCCTCCTTTAGTTGGGTAGACAGGGGAACTGAAAAAGCTATAAACTTGCGGAACTAAAACCTATTGCAGAAGAGATTCCGAGAGCAGCGAGGATTGGAATTAGCTGGATTGCCCTTTTTATTTTGGTGCACGCACACGTGTGTGTATGTGTGTGTGTGTGTGTGTGGTGGGAGGAGAAATTCTTGGTCCTTTGTGGCAACAGACGAGGGAGGCGTAACTAAGCCAAAGTGCAAGTTCCAGTCCAATTAGCAGACAGGCAGCTGTAGAAATTATGTCAACATAAGAAGAAATAAGGGCTGGAGGGGGCTAGACAGGCAGCAACATCTGCTTAAAATAACAGGTGGTAGTTTGAGGCATCCCGACCTGATCCTCCTTCCCGTTCAAATGACACAAAGGAGGAAGCTAGGTGGGCATCGGTTAATAGTTGGAGAAGGGGGTAATGAGTTACCAAAGGTATTTCTGAGAATAGTTTGTGTTCAGATGAATCGAGAAAGAATCGGGTTGGACCCAGAAGGGGAAGAAGTTGGCATTTGGATTTTTCATGTCTACCATAGATATTGAATAAAGGCAATGTATTAGCTGGCCCTCACCCACTGCAAAAATCTGACCCTTCAGGCTGAGTGCAGTGGCTTGCGCCTGTAATCCCAGCAATTTGGGAGACCGAGGTGGGTGGGTCACTTGAGGTCAGGAGTTCAAAACCAGCCTAGCCAACATGGTGAAACCCCGTCTCTACTAAAAGTACAAAAATTAACCAGGAGTGGTAGTGGGTGCCTGTAATACTGGTTACTTGGGAGGCTGAGGCAGGAGAATTGCTTGAACCTGGGAGGCGGAGGTTGCAGTGAGCCAAGATTGTGCCACTGCACTCCAGTCTGGGCAACAGAGAAAGACTCCATCTCCAAAAAAAAAAAAAAATCTGACCCTTGGTTACATTCATAAGCGTTATTATATGTAGGGAGAGAAAATCTGAAGGGGTAAGGGGGAGTGGCTATGGCTGATGAGTTGGGTCACTGATGAGAATGGGTCACTTCCTCCTGTTGTAGAGGAATAACTAGACTCTGTTGTGTGAGAGAGAGAAAGAAAGAGGGAGGTTACAGTCCGAGCATTTTAAAGACCCTACTGGAACTCTGTTTAAGAAGCAGGTGAGGCCGGGCGCGGTGGCTCAAGCCTGTAATCCCAGCACTTTGGGAGGCCGAGACGGGCGGATCACGAGGTCGGGAGATCGAGACCATCCTGGTTAACACGGTGAAACCCCGTCTCTACTAAAAAATACAAAAAACTAGCCGGGCGAGGTGGCGGGTGCCTGTAGTCCCAGCTACTCGGGAGGCTGAGGCAGGAGAATGGCGTGAACCCGGGAGGTGGAGCTTGCAGTGAGCTGAGATCCGGCCACTGCACTCCAGCCTGGGTGACAGAGCGAGACTCCGTCTCAAAAAAAAAAAAAAAAAAAAAGAAGCAGGTGAAACATATAGGAGCCTGAGTAGTGAGTAGAGTGGTGGTTCCCACAGGTCCTGTAACCACGTGACTTTGGATAGGGAATAAAGTTGTTAGTTGTTTGAGAACGGCCTGACGTTCCTTTTCGGCTATGACCGTGACAGGATTTGTACTTCATTCCCAGAATGCAGATCCTAAGGTAGTTTTGGTAATGGTGAGGGTTGCCAAGGAATTGGCCCAGGCTTCTAAAGGTCCAGGGAGATAATGGTATATTGGGGACAAGGGCAGCATGCAGACCCAACAGAGGTCTGTGGAGCCTAAGTTGGCCTATTTTAGTAAGTTGTAAGATAGCTGCAAGGTATGGTTTAAGTAAAAGGAAAGAGTGGTACTAGAAGGAGACAAAGAACAAAAGAAAAAAAAGGATATTTGAGATGGGGTGTAATCTGCAAAAGTTTCCTGCAGCCATGCCTCATGAAAGGAGGAGAAATAAATTATGAGGGGTGGGGGGAGCCTGGATACCAGGAAAGGTCTTCTACAAGGCAGCAAATAAAATTACTGGAAGAGTTGGAGGTTAAAGAATTGTGGGGAGTCAAGTGATCTTGAGTTTGTTGAGTCCTGTAAGAAAACAAGAAAATTGAGACATGTTGAGTTTAAGAGGAGGAGCCCTTTTATGTTTTGAGAAATGTATCCAGGGAGCTATGCCATTTAATTTTGTTGCAGTGGGGGAATTGGTGGTTGTCAAAATGCCACCTTTTAGTAACCTGTGATGATGGGTTTTATTCCCTTAAGTCCAGCCTGACTGAGGGGATATTGGGGTTGTGAAACAATTTGGGAGGGGTCCTTAAGTTTTATTAGAAATGGCTGGTGGTATATGGCAACAGTGGGCTGAGAAGTGTCCCATACCATTGGGCTAACCCCTTGGACTGAAATTGTTGAGGACTGGGTTTGGGCTTCATTGTTTTCTGGCTGGCAAAGGAGCAAGTATGCAGGCACCTGAGGTAGGGCATTCAATTGTAATGTGGCCCCAGATTTATTGAGTATATCTCTTCTAATAAGAGGTGTAGGACACTGTGGAATTACTACAAATGAGTGAGTAAAGGCAGTATTGAATAAGGTGTGGTATAATGGAGGTGTTTGAGAGTGAGTGGTAGGGTGGCCATCAACCCCAACTACAGAAATGGGGGAACAATTTAGGGGTCCATCATACTCTGGAAGAACTGAGAAACTTGCCCCAGTATCCAATAAGAAGGAGATTGGCTTACCAGATGCCATCCTAATTACCCCGGGTTCTGGAGACTCACATGGCATGGGTACAAGCAATCCCGGGCACCATCAGTCTTCGGCCGCTAGTGCCAACAAAGAGGAGAGGTGTCCCTGCGTTGGGTTTGGGGACTGACTGGAGGGTGCTGTTGAATGGGAAGGGCATTCTTGTTGAGAGCGGTCCATTTTCCAATGTCCCCATATGCCACATATAGGGCAAGGCTTTGTTGGAGGTCATGGGTTTGGGCAGGCCTTTGCCCAGTGTCCCAGATTGCCGCATCAAAAACAGGTGCCAGGGCCCTGAGAAGGTGATTTTTCCTTCTAGAGGGCAATGGCCAGCATCTGGTATTTAATCTTAGCCTGTTTCTCCTTTTGCACTTTATGTTCTTTCTCCCTGTTGCTGAAGACCTTGAAGGCCAGATTTAAAAGGTCCCTTTGTGGGGTTTGGGGTTCCTCCTCTAGTTTTTGCAGCTGTTTCCTGATATCTGGCGCTGACTGTGAAATGAAATGTAAGTGAAAATAGGTTTGACCCTCTTGTGATTCAGGGTCTAGTTTTGTGTATTTGAGCATAGTCTCTAATAACCTTGATAGGAAAAGAACTGGATTTTCATTTGGGCTTTGGGTTATTTCTCTAATTTTTTTCATAATTTACTGCCTTATGGGCACATTTTTCCATGCCAGCCAGGAGACAAGTGACCATATGGTTATGGCATTGGATGCCAGGGTCTCCCTGTTGGTAAGTTCACTCAGGATCAGCTAGGGGAACTGCAATGGCCGCAACAGAATTATGGACTGTATTCTGCTGATTAAGTGTGTCAGCATGGGCTTCAGCAGCTAGCCAAATGTGCTCTTTCTCATCTGGGGTGAGAGTGGATAACATAAATGTCGTGCCAAGTAAGATTATATGACTGAGTAATATAAAGAAATTCCTTCTGGAAGTGGGATGGGCCAGTGGAAAAAGAGTCAAGGAGCCTCTTAATCGCCAACATGTCTGAGATTGAAAAGGTAACATGAACCCTGACTATGCCTTCTGCCCCGGCTACTTCGCAGAGGGAAAGGGTGGCCAGGGTCTGATTTTTTTTTTTTTTTTTTTTTGAGACAGAGTTTCACTCTTGTTGCCCAGGCTGGAGTGCAATGGTGCAGTCTCGGCTCACCACAACCTCTGCTTCCTGGGTTCAAGAGATTCTCCTGCCTCAGACTCCCAAGTAGCTGGGATTACAGGCATGTGCCACCACGCTGGGCTAATTTTGTATTTTTAGTAGAGACAGGGTTTCTCCATGTTGGTCAGGCTGGTCTTGAACTCCTGATATCAGGTGATCTGTCTGCCTCGGCCTCCCAAAGTGCTGGGATTACAGGCATGAGCCACCACACCCAGCCCTGATTGTTTTTTGAACAAGTGACAGCAGGATAGGGCAATGAGGGTGGTGGCGATAGTGCTGGTGGCTCTTGGGGAGCCTGGGGCTGGAGATATGGTGGACATTCCTCAGCAGGGTCAAAATTCCTTTCAGGGGCTGAAGGGGAGGGGTGAAAAGGGGACTGGGAGTTTTCATTTAGCAATAAAACTTGATGAAGGGAGCAAAACTGATAGAGGGAAGGTTTTGAGTGTAAATACATGAAATCTTAGATATAGGGGACCTCAGACCAGTTGCCATTTCATTGTAAGAAATTGTTAAAATTGCTTGGGCTGGGCCAGGTGCGGTGGCTCATGCCTGTTATCTCAGCACTTTGGGAGGCCGAGATGGGCAGATCATGAGGTCAAGAAATCAAGACCATCCTGGCCAACATGGTGAAACCCCATCTCTACTAAAAATACAAAAATTAGCTGGGCATGGTGGCATGTGCCTATAGCCCCAGCTACTCAGGAGGCTGAGGCAGGAGAATCACTTGAACCCGGGAGGCAGAGGTTGCAGTGAGCCAAGATTGTGCCACTGCACTCCAGCCTGGTGACAGAGCAAGACTCCATCTCAAAAAAAAAGAAAAGAAAAAGAAAAAAGATTGCTTGGGCTGGGCGTTGTGGCTCACACCTGTAATCTCAGCACTTTGGGAGGCCGAGGCAGGCAGATCACCTGTGGTCAGGAGTTTGCGACCAGCCTGGCCAACATGGTGAAACCCCATCTCTACTAAAAATACAAAAAATTAGCCGGGTGTGGTGGTGCATGCCTGTAATCCCAGCTACTAAGGAGGCTGAGGCAAGAGAATCTCTTGAACGTGGAAGGCAGAGGTTGCAGTGAGCTGAGATTGTACCACTGCACTCCAGCCTGGATGACAGAGCGAAACTCCACCTCAAAAAAAAAAAAAAAAAAAAGGTTGCATTGAATTTGGAGATTGAAAGTGCCACTTTCCGGCCAGTAACTGCCATTATTCAATTTGTACTGTGGCCAGGCCACAGTGCAGAAGAAAATTAACTGTTTAGGTTTTATATTGTCAGTAAGTCCCAGTTGAATGTTGATTTTGTTGTTTTTGTTTTTGTTTTTTTGACAGAGTTTCGCCCAGGCTGGAATGCAGTGGTGAGATCCCGGCTCACTGCAACCTCCACCTCCCAGGTTCAAGCAGTTCTTCTGCATCAGCCTCCCAAGTAGCTGGGACTACAGGCGTGTGCCACCACACCTGGCTAGTTTTTGCATTTTTAGTAGAGACGGAGTTTCACCATGTTGGCCAGGCTGGTCTTGAACTCCTAACCTCAGGTGATCCACCCGCCTCGGCCTCCCAAAGTGCTGGGATTACAGGCATGAGCCACTACACCTGGCCTCTCTCAAGACCTTTTGCAATAGAAGTGGGAAGTGATCCTGGACTACTGGTTCCAATTCCCTAGAAAGGGAGCTGGTCTGGCGTGAGCTCTGGACCATTTTGGCAGGCCCCAAACTTGGTTTTGCCCTCTATAGCCTAAGGATGCGACACCATGCGGACAGAAGACAACAGCACCCTCACCCCTGGCCCTGGCCAGCTCCCAACTGCATGTTCCCTGCTGTCCCAATGCGTGCCTGGAGCTGTGAAGACAGCTTTGGGAAAGGTGTTTCCTGGGGCTTCAGGGTACCCCCACTCAGGGAAAGAGTAAGTCGGCAGCAGCCTCATCCCCCGTCTGCTTCTAGTGCCAAGTAGGGGGATCCAATCACACAAGTGGAGGCACCTCATCTCCATCCAGTACCCTCCCAGATCTCACAGTACCCTATCAGACTACCCCCCTTAGGTGGTGCCCTCAGGAGCTCTTTGGCTGGAGGAGGGAGAGACAGAGAGCCTCCTGTAAGCGCTGAGCTCTATCTATACGGTGTGCAGGTCACTCGCTGGGCTCCGCGGGGCACGGGGCCTGGAGGCAGGCAAACGCTAAGGCGAGGGACTGCGCACAGGAGGGCTCCTTATTGGAGCCCTCTGAATTCAAGGTTTGCTGACTTGGGTCTCGGGAGCGGAAGCCTGGGCCCCAGACTCGCCCCTCTTATTGCCTGCCGGCTTCCCTTGCCCAGGGAGAAGGGCACTGGCGAATCACAGGTTCCCCGGGTTGCAGCTACACTCGCCCCGATGCCCTCAGGGGCTGTGCGGCAGTGGTGGACAGAAGACAAGTCTAGGCCGGGCGCGGTGGCTCAAGCCTGTAATCCCAGCACTTTGGGAGGCCGAGACGGGCGGATCACGAGGTCGGGAGATCGAGACCATCCTGGCTAACACGGTGAAACCCCGTCTCTACTAAAAAAATACAAAAAACTAGCCGGGCGAGGTTGCGGGCGCCTGTAGTCCCAGCTACTCGGGAGGCTGAGGCAGGAGAATGGCGTGAACCCGGGAGGCGGAGCTTGCAGTGAGCTGAGATCCGGCCACTGCACTCCAGCCTGGGCGACAGAGCGAGACTCCGTCTCAAAAAAAAAAAAAAAAAAGAAGACAAGTCTAGTTACACCACCAGCCCGCGGCCGCGCTCAGACAGGCTGCCAGCGGTTGGGCTACTCGCGGGCTCCGCCCCGCCCGCCCCACGGCCTTAGCCCTGCCCACAGCCTCGTTCGGCCCCGCACTGCCCGAGACTTTCGTCCACTCCCGAGCCGTCTCAGCTCGACCCACGGCCGGCCTCCTGCGGCTAGCGCTTTCCGGGAGCTGGCGGCGTTCTTAGCCCCGCCCACAGCGCGACTCTTCAGCCCCGCCCACCGTTGGCGGCTTAATCCTCTGGCGCCACCTCCTGGGAGGCAGCGGACACTGTTTCCCTCTTCGGCACAGAGCTGCTGCTGGCAGTCCACTCTGCTGGGCTCACCTGGGGGGCATCTGGAGCCACTACCAAGGTTGGAAGCTCTTCCTATCCCCAGCCCGAACCTGCCCAAGGCCATGCGTCTCGCCACACGGAGCCTTCACCGGGACATGGACGGAATAATTCCTCCGATCCGAACTGAGACTCTAGGATACTTGCCACCAAAGGGGTAGTGGAGCTACTAACCAGGGCCCCAGCAACCGGCTCTCCATGCTGCCCATGCCCTAGGCTGTCCTTGGGAGGGCCCCTCCTGCAGGAGCTCCCGAACTCCAGCTGATGGGAGCTTCCCCACGGGGAAATGGTACCCAGCATTTCTCCATAGGTGCTTCAAATAATTCTTTTTTTTTTTTTTTTTTTTTTTTTTTGAGACAGAGTCTCGCTTTGTCGCCCAGGCTGGAGTGCAGCGGCCGGATCTCAGCTCACTGCAAGCTCCGCCTCCCGGGTTTACGCCATTCTCTTGCCTCAGCCTCCCGAGTAGCTGGGACTACAGGCGCCCACCACCTCGCCCGGCTAGTTTTTTTTTTTGTATTTTAAGTAGAGACGGGGTTTCACCATATTAGCCAGGATGGTCTCGATGTCCTGACCTCGTGATCCGCCCGTCTCGGCCTCCCAAAGTGCTGGGATTACAGGCTTGAGCCACCGCGCCCGGCCCAAATAATTCTTTGCTGCTCTACAACAGGAACAAAATTTCATGATCAGAATTAAACCTGGCCGGGCACGGTAGCTCACGCCTGTAATCCCAGCACTTTGGGAGGCCGAGGTGAGTGGATCACCTGAGGTCAGGACTTCAAGACCAGCCTGGCCAACATGGTGAAACCCCGTCTCTACTAAAAATACAAAACATTAGCCGGGCGTGGTGGCGGGCGCCTGTAGTCCCAGCTACTCAGGAGGCTGAGGCAGGAGAATGGCGTGAACCCAGGAGGCGGAGCTTGCAGTGAGCCGAGATTGCGCCACGGCACTCCAGCCTGGGCGACAGAGTGAGACTCCGCCTAAAAAATACATATATATAAATTAGGCGGCTGTGGTGGCGGATGCCTGTAATCCCAGCTACTCCTGAGGTTGAGGCAGGAGAATCGCTTGAACCCAGGAAGTGGAGGTTGCAGTGAGCCCAGATGGCGTCACTGCACTCCAGCCTGGCCGACAGAGCAAGACACTGTCTCAAAATAATAAAATAATAATAATAATAATAATAATAATAATAATACCTAAAGTGTTTGGGTCACACTTAGAACTGAACACGCCTCACACTAGCCACAAGACCCGGACCAACTAACTCCCTTGCCCTCTCTGGGCCTCAGTCCCTTTGCCTCAAGGTAGTTGTCAAGAAAGTGAGCAAAACAGGGAAAGAGTCACCAATGGATTTGGATTTTTAAGATATTGAAATCCCAGGCCAGGCGCGGTGGCTCACGCCTGTCATCCTAGCACTTTGGGACACCGAGGCGGGTGGATCACAAGGTCAGGAGATCGAGGCCATCCTGGCTAAAATGGTGAAACCCCGTCTCTATTAAAAATACAAAAAAATTAGCCAGGTGTGGTGGCGGGCACCTGTAGTCCCAGCTAGTCGCGAGGCTGAGGCAGGAGAATGGCGTGAACCCGGGAGGCAGAGCTTGCAGTGAGTCGAAACTGCACCACTGCACCAGCCTGGGCAACAGAGCAAGCAAGACTCCGTCTCAAAATAATAATAATAGTACAAAAAATGAGCCAGGCGTGGTGGCACGCGCCTGTAGTCCCAGCTACTTGGGAGGCTGAGGCAGGTGAATCCCTTGAACCTGGGTGGCGGAGGTTGCAGTGAGCCAAGATGGTGCCACTGAACTCCAGCCTGGGCAACAGAACAAGACTCCGTCTCAAAAAAAAAAAAAAAAAAAAAAAAAGGAAATCCCAGCGCTTTGGGAGGCCGAGGTGGAATGATGACTTACTTGAAGTCAGGAGTTTCAAACCAGCCTAGCCAAGATAGCAAAACCCCATTTCTACAAAAAACAATACAAAAATTAGCCGGGTGTGGTAGCACATGCCTGTAGTCCTAACAACTTGGGAGGCTGAGACATGAGAATTGCTTTAACCTGGGAGGCAGAGGTTGCAGTGAGCCAAGATCACGCCACTGCACTCTAGCCTGGGCCACAGAGCGAGACTGTCTCAAAAAAAAAAAAAAAAAAGAAAAAGAAAGAAAAGAAAAGAAGGAAAGGAAAGGAAAGGAAATGAATGGGAGGGGAGGGGAGGGAAATAGGCCTGATGCGGTGGCTCATGCCTATAATCCTAGCACTTTGGGAGGCCGAGGCGGGTGGATTGCCTGAGTTCAGGAGTTCGAGACCAGCCTGGGCCACATGGTGAAACCCCATCTCTACTAAAATACAAAAAACTAGCCAGGCATGGCAGCTTGCACCTGTAGTCCCAGCTACTCAGGAGGCTGAGGCAGGAGAATTGCTAGAACCCAGGAGGGTGAGGTTGCAGTGAACTGAGATCATGCCACTGCACTCCAGCCTGGGCGACAGAGCAAGACTCAGTCTCTTAAAAAAACAAAACAAAAAAAAAAAAGAAAAGAAAAGAAAAGAAAAGAAATAGAGAAATGAAGCTTACTCTCGAAAGACTGATGCTTGAATTGGGCCTTCTATGCTTTAGGGGAGCTAGGAAAGGGCCTCTCCTAGGAGCTTGTTCAACCTGTTGGCAACAAGGGGAGGCAAGGCTGTGGGCTGCAATGAGGTAAGTAGTGTGGAGCCTCCAGTCCCCCCAAGACTGGTGGTATTCTTTTTTTCTCTTTTTTTTTTATTTTAGACAGAGTCTCGCTCTTGTCACCCAGGCTAGAGTGCAGTGCAATGGCGCCATCTCAGCTCACTGCAAGCTCCGCCTCCATGGTTCATGCCATTCTCCTGCCTCAGCCTCCCGAGTAGCCCGGACTACAGGCGCCTGCCACCATGCCCAGCTAATTTTTTTGTATTTTTTAGTAGAAACGGTGTTTCACCATGTTGGCCAGAATGGTCTCATCTCCTGACCTCATGATCCGCCCGCCTTGGCCTCCCAAAGTGCTGGGATTACAGCTGTGAGCTACGGTTCCCGGTCCCAAACTGGTGGTATTGTAGAGGCCAGGTTGGCCTAAACACATCACAAGATTTTCCAGCTAACAGCCCTGATCCCAAGACTAGCTCAAAGATCTAGGCCCAAGGCAGTGCCTTTACGCCAAGAGAAAATGCAGATTCCTCTAGAATTTTCCAAGACCAGCACTGTCTCCAAGCCAGGCCAGAGTCATTCCAGGTCAGAGGAATGTGGGAAGGTAGATTCCTGCAGGTCTGATGTTCCTTCTTTCCTGCCCTCTTGTCTACGACCCTCTAACCCCAGCTTAAAAGACCTGAGCAGTCCTCATCCAAATCAAGGAACAGGGATCTGGCAGGAGTGCCAGGGGTCAAGGGTCTGCTGGGCTAAAGAGGGTATATTCCCCCATCCCCCAAAGGAGGCAAGGCAGGGCAAGGCCAGAGGTCCTTCTGGCCTTAATGTTCTCTGCCAAGATCAAGTATTCCCTTACTTGAGTTCAGAACAGTGAGTCCACTCATTACCCAGTGGCTTCAGGTTAGATGTTAAGCAAAACCTCCTGAGGTCAAGAGAGTAAGGATGGGGTAATTTCCTGGGCCCCTGCTGCTAGGCCTAGGGAGTGAAGTGTGTGCTGGGGACAGCCTTTCCCAGTGCTTAGCGTGGTGCACATTCAGGTCTTAACTCCAAGTAGTTGTTGGACCTTCAACAACCCCCGACCCTGGGACTCAGCTCTTATCTGCCTCTCTGGGTCTTGAAAGCTTTGAGCAGAGGAGCAGGGGGCATGGTAAGGAGCCAGTGATGGCAGAGTTGAGCCCAGAAGAGGCACCAGTTGTTCTGTGACCAATCACTTGATTCTGCCCCTTTGCTCCTTGAAATACAGCTGCTGCATCTCCTGCCGCCCACACTCCGGGCAGTGTCCTAGGACAACCCATCTGCCCCTTCCTGGGCACTGAGTCATGATCAGCCTACCCAGCTGGCCTGTCCATCGCAAGCCAGACACTGAAGGTCACCCCCCAACCCCCAGAACCTACAGGTCAACCAAGGCAGAGCAGCCTGGCCAGAAACTATTGTTCCCACCCCGAAGCCAACACAAACCTGCCTTGAGACTACCTGGGAGACTAGCCATTCCCAAGCCCACAAGACAATGTGGGCAGGAGCTGGGGTAGAGCTGCAGCCAGAGGCATCCCTAGGTCCCCATCTTCAGAGACCTGGCCTGAAGGACCCCTACCCAGGAGGTACAGGGGCTGACCCACTCTGGGGCAGAAAACCTGTGACATCTTTCCCACCATCCTCCTTCCCAGCCAGTCTCACTGGGTTCTCTGCTATTCCCCACCCCTTACAGATGGGGGACTGAGGATGAAGGAGACTTGTTTTAGCTGGCTCACAGGCAGAAGAGGGGCAAAGGGGGCATTACATGTCGGCAGAGTTTCTGGAGTGCACACCCAGCCCTCCCAGCACAGAAATGGTAAGGCTTACGTGGAGGCCACTGGGCCAACCCCAAGTGGACCTGGCTGAGTCTCCTCTTCCCCCTGTCACATGAGCCCCCAACCCCTCATGTCCAGGAACCTCTCCAGATGCCAGGGAAACAGATGCCCAGAGGCAACAGCGTTGTAATAAAGACACTGCTTTTATTTAGTTTGATATGTTTCTTTACAGAATGCAGAAAACACATCTTAAAATCATATAGAAGGAAATAAAAACACATCAGTGGTTGGTGAACACTTGAATGTGAGATTGGCTCTCCATCTCACAGAGTCCAGCGGCCATCAGCAGCCCAGCACTCAGGGGAGCAGGCTGCCTGCAAAGGCATTGTTGCTGTTGTTATTCTGTTCACTGCCCCATCGCCTCCAGTTGCTATGGCAACTGGCCATTCTGGGCCAGCCACGTCTCTTGCATGGCAGTGCCCAATGGTGGAGTTGCTAGGGGCAACGGAGCTGTTTGGAAGGCCTTTCAAAGCCCTCACCTGGAACATTGGGAATTGTTTATTTTTTGATGAGGTCATCAGAAATAATCTCACCAGGTCAGATCCCACTTGTGCTCCTGTCTCTGGGGGCACCAAGGAAACTCTGACTTGGAGGCATGAGCCCAGTCACCAGTGGTCCACTGAGCCTGCATTTACAGGCTCCCCCACAGGAGCACTGCTCAATCCAGAGTACCCCTGGGGACTGGGGCAGGGGAGAGGGGCTGGGCCCTGTGGGAGAAGGCGCAAGGGGAAATGCCCTCTGGAGAACAGTAGGACGGAGACCCCTCCCCTCCTCTCAGCCCTCCCCTCCTGAGGCAGCACACACCAATCCTCTGCAGAACAGTCGATATGGCTTAGAAGTAGCTGCTCCGTGTGCAAAGGGAGCCTGGGTCCACCCACCCACCCTCAATCAGGGAAGGGATACATTATTGCAAAAGGCATTCCTCCCTAAAAGGTACCCAAAATAACTCTCAGACATCAAGAAAAGTCATGCTCAAAATGGTTTCTTCCACAGGAGAATCAAAGCAGAGTGGGCGCCCCTGAGTCATGGGACAGAGATGCAGATGGACGGACGGATGTTCTGCTAAAAAAGGCAAAAGAACCCCAGTGTAATTCCAGAATTTAAACATTAGGAAAAGTAGGGGGAAAAAATCAAAATAAGCAAAGCCGTCAGTTCCATGGAATCAACACTAAGAGCTCATACAAACTGCTGTAAGCATCACCATTTTTAATCTTTTTAATAAAACAATTTGAGGCTGTATAAAAACTTTAGTAAAAAATTAGCTTTGAGAGCTCACAGATTTTTTATTATGAACTATTGCTGGCACTCCTCCCCAGCCACCAGACCTTTTCCAGTAGTTCAGGCCCAAGGCCTGGGACTGGAGTGCCAGAGAAAAGGGATGGGGTGGGTCCAGGTAGGGTTGTGGACTGTTAGGACAAAGCGGCCAAGGTCAAGTGAGGAAAGAGCATCACATGACATAAAAATATTGCATCTTCACCAAAATGTCCCCCACTGAGTGTTTCAAAAAACCGTGGTATTCCTTTTAGGAGGAAAAAAAAAACCAACAACGCACGCACAGAAGGGTAAAACAAAATAGGTTGATGTGGTCGAGACCTTCGACCTCCCGGGTGACCCCACAAGCAGCTGGCCCATCCTGGAGCACCAAAGTTGGGGGCCACAGCCACCGCTGCCTCTTGGAGTCCCTTTTTCATGGAAATGAAGACCCCTTGGTGGTGGGCCACTAGTGTACGTGGGCTGGAAGTGGGGATGTCCATGGCCCAAGAGACCCCTCCAGCTTCCAGCCCCTGGCAACAGCGGGACAGCAAACCCAGCACCAAGGACCTGGCATGAGCCAGGGCCGGGAGGCCCCCAATCAGGCTCTGGAGTATCAGAGCAACCAAGTTGACGTAGTGTGAAAAAATAGGATTCCTTTGATAAAAAATACTGTCCCTTGGTCTTCTCTAAGTTTGAAACACCCTGGGAGCTTATTTTTAGCAAAGCAATTCCCCATACCCACCCAAAAATTATACATACAAGTTTAGGTAAACAGCAGATTAAATGTAAAAACTTAACCTTAACTTCTGAAAGTCCTTTGAATTTAATCTTTAGTTACTGTTTTCCATGTTACATCCTGCAGCTAGACACACGTGAATAGAAAAAACAGTACAGTTAGTGTTAAAGGCAAAACGCAGAGAGCCAGGGGGCCACCCGGCACTGCCTGCGAGTTCATTCATGGTTCCTCGCCCCCTCCACCTCCACTCCACATGGTGCTTTCAGAGCCAGCCATCAAAAACGAAGCGAAGAATTCTCTATGAACAAACCAAAAGCTGTTAGGCAAAAAATAAAAATAAAAAAGTCCCCAAAGTCTCTCCAGCTGCTTTGGGGTTTGGGAGGACCAGAGAGGGCGGGCTTGTCCAGGCCCGTGTCAGTGTGTGCTAGGTCAGGTGTCGGCTTCTGGTGGGTGATGGTCTGCAGGCCACCGGTCTCCACAGACAACACCATGTTGTCTCCAGGCCCCTGCCCTACCCTGCCTCCACCCAGGCGCTTGCGGGTTAAGGAGGGACATAGGGAGGAGGTGACCGGTATGGGGTCATGTTCTTGGGACGGGAGCCCTTGCCCTCCATGGGTGCTGTGAAGGGCGGTGGGGGCTGGTAGGGAGGCGCATTGGGATCCTCATCCCGCAGGGGCGTGTACTCTCCCACGGTGTCCTGGTTCAGAGGAGTGGTCTCGGGCACACTCTGGTTGGGGTACTCGGGAGGGGGTAGGGGAGCCTTCTCCTCCTGCAGAATGAGTGGCATGCTGGAGGAGGGTGGGGGCTTGGAGTCGTCCAGTTCGTCCGCAAAGATGATAGGCACCCCCTTCTTGATGAAGGTGGCCTGGTCCTCAAGGGTAAGCTTGCCCTTCCGCTTCTTGCGGTAGCAGATCATGGCAATGATGCCAGCAATGAGCAGGATGGCTGCGACCACCACGGCCGGAATGACTGTGTGCAGGTAGACATCATCCTCACTGCTCTTCTCAGGGTCCCTGTCAGGCACCTCTGTGGGCGGCGCCTCTGAGGGCACTCTCCTGGGTGGTGCCACAGGAATAAACTGTAGGTGCCGACAACTGCCAGAGCCCATCACAGCGATGCTCGTGGCCTTAAAGTCAGGCTCTAGGGCGTTGGAGAAGGCAGGCCGAGGTTTTCCATCATCCTCAGCGATCCGGCGGCTCAGCCCAGCGATCTGCTCCTTGGGGCAGGGCTCCAAGGGCAGTGTGTTGTTGGTCCATTCCACCACGATGGAGCCCCGGGTGATATTCTGCAGGGTGACGGTGCTACAGTTTCGGTCTCCAAAGGCAAAGGCCAGTTTCTTTACCAAGGCAATCTTCTTGTGGATGTCATTCAACACCAGTGCCGGGTCACCCACAAACTTGGCCTTGAACCTTACAGGAGCCCTATCCCCTTGGGGGCGCCTATGGACATGGATCTCGAAGGCATCCACAGCTGACAGGCCCCCCTTGTCTGTGGCATGCATGAAATACTCGTGTTTGCCCACGTGGCTGCTGTCGGGAAGGCCATACATGAGCTGGCTGTTGCTGTTGAACTGTACCCAGGACTTCTCGCCCACCAGCTGCTGCTCCCGCAGTTTCAGGGTCAGTTTCAGCTTGTCAGTGGTGGTGTCCTCATGGTCGTAGAAAGTGTCTGACGGGATCTTCACCTCAAAGTAGGTGCCAACCCAGGCATCTACCCTGTCAATATGGTTCTTGAGCTCCGGGCGCTGGTTGGGTTCTCCGCCACGGGGCACTCCACTGGTGGTGGTGCGAATACGAGTAGGCGGTGAGGCAGTTTCCAATCTGGTGATAGGAACTTTGGTGGTGACCCGGGGCACTGGCCGGGGTGTCCGTGGTTTCTTGGTTGGCCTGCGAGTTGTGGTGGTGGAGGAGTCAGTTGAAGGCGTTGCTGGTTTTGGTGTGGATACTCGTGGCTTCTTGGTGGTGGTTGTGGGAGGGGTAGCAACTGCAGTAGGCTCCACATAGCCAGGAATGGTCATCGTTGGGCGAATCTGGCCAGGAACTGTGGTGCCAGCTTCTGACACCCGAGTAGGCTGGATGGGGCCTAGGGTTGGGGTCTGAATAATGGCGCCTCGAGTCCGGATGGTGACCGTGGGTTTCCCAGGAACAGGATCCCTGACTGGAGGAGCCATGGTCTCTGTTGGAGGAGCAATGGCTGGAGATGTGGGTGTTGGCACGATCCTGGATGGGGGCTCCTGGATAGCCGTGGTTGGGGGCCCAATGGCAGTGACAGGTGTGGGTGTGGCATGGATCTGCCTCCGGATGCGTTTGGGAAGAGGGGGCTTCTTATTGGCGATGTGCCAACCCACCACAGGGTAGCCAAGCTGAGCAGACATAGCACCCTCCCTGGCAGGAGCCTCCACACCACGAATGTCAGGCACACTGTTCTGGTTCAGGGAGCAGCCCAGCTTCCAGGAGAGAAGGGCCCCATTCTCCACCACCTTTTTTGCATTTCCCGGGCCAGCCATGAAGGCCGACATGTCAAATAGTCTGTTATTCACCACCGGCACTAATTTCATATTGTGAAGCTCTACTTCTGAGAAGCTCCGCATCCTGTGCAGGAGGTCAATCCTTTGCTTTGGGGTCATCTTGGTGAGGTCGGCATCCAAAATCACCGTCAAAACAGTCACGGGTTCATCCACAGCACAGGCAGATGATACCACCTCACCAGGGTCTGGGAAGGCTGTCCTCACTGACTGCAGCTCACTGTGGTCTTCAGGGTAGACCTCAATGGAGAACACACTGGAGGTCTGGGGGATGTGACTCC
Organism: Macaca nemestrina; assembly: GCF_043159975.1. Taxonomy (NCBI): domain Eukaryota; kingdom Metazoa; phylum Chordata; class Mammalia; order Primates; family Cercopithecidae; genus Macaca; species Macaca nemestrina. Next base: position 113,031,491 of record NC_092126.1, on the reverse strand, counting down.
CGTTGGCCCCCAGCCGTGCAGCGCTCACCGAAATGTAATGCACACCCTTATCAGTGTCAAGGGGGAGGCCCTCCAGGGTGTGGCTCTGTGGGTCCCAGTGCAGCCAAGATGGCAAAGCCTCCTTCCCTGCTGCTGATACCTAGAAGAGACACAAGCATAAATTAAAAGTACTATTGTCACTGCATAACCTGAATATGATCGCAACAGTTAACCTGAATTGTATGACAAGCTTAGGGTGTAATTCAGAATGCCTGCTGGGGAAGCTAATTCCTCTCCCCTAGAGAGACACAACTGAGTTTCTTTATCTGTCACAAGACTAGGGCTATGAGATGGGCTAGCTTGGGAGGCAAATATCTCACCCAAGGTCACACAGTGGGGAGACAGCAGTGCTGGCACTCAAGCACATGTCTCATTCCTGAGAACTGATGCCATGGAGCTCACGACTGTTGTGGATTTTATAACAGTGACACACCCTGCCACCTACTTGCCCATTCTACCTGCAGAATCAAATCACATCCCAGCCCTCAGCAATCCTTTCCACCCTTGCCTCAGACTTCTCCCTGACCCTCTGCAGACACCACATCTTTGCTCAGGTCACATGCCTGGCCTGGAGGATGCCTCCTGCCCCAAAGTGGAGATGCATACAGGTCTGGGTACAAGGGAGGGTTCAATGCCCTGAAGGACTCACTTTACATCATCACGTTACATTCAAGTGTAGTGGGGCACATTTGTGTAGCAAAGAAAGTTAGTTGTATCTAATGTTTTCATTTACCCTGCTTCTCAAATCTTAAAACAAACTGTGGTGCCCAGGGAGCGGGGACTAGAATCAACTATTCTAGAATAGTGCTTATTAAAGGAATCCCAAGGAGCTCTGGTCTCTCTAAAAGAGAGAGGCTCTATAGTCAATCAAGTACAGGAAATATACAGAGCCCTCTTCTGCCCTTGGAGAGACCAAGCACAGAAGCAGGCCTAAGGAGCTCATCACCTTATTCCAACTCAACAGCATCTCCCAGACTTCTTTCAGTGTGGAAGTCCCTTTCCACAGAGATATAACTGGTCATACTCAGAGCACCCACGGAAATGCCACCATAGAAACCTCCACCATCAGCTGACAAGAGGAAAATATGACTTGGCTCTTGCCCTGGCCCCATGTGTGGCTCCTCTCACTTTTGGGAAACACCTACTCCTGCCCCAGTGCAAGAAAGGTGACACCCCCCATTCTCTGGTTGGCCTGAAGGCACTCTCATCTCCATTGTCCTATAACAAGTCCAGAGACAAAGTGGCCAACACACAGTACATCTCACTGCCAGCCTTAGCCCAGGACTGCCCTTCATAGCCACTGCTTGTCAATAGAGTTCATTCATGGTTCCTTGCTCCCTCCACCTCCACTCCACATGGTGCTTTCAGAGCCAGCCATCAAAAACGAAGCGAATAATTATTCTCTATGAACAAATCAAAAGCTGTTAGGCAAAAAATAAAAATAAAAAAGTCCCCAAAGTCTCTCCAGCTGCTTTGGGGTTTGGGAGGACCAGAGAGGGCGGGCTTGTCCAGGCCCGTGTCAGTGTGTGCTAGGTCAGGTGTCGGCTCCCGGTGGGCGATGGTCTGCAGGCCACCGGTCTCCACAGACAACACCATGTTGTCTTCAGGCCCCTGCCCTACCCTGCCTCCACTCAGGCGCTTGCGGGTTAAGGAGGGACAGAGGGAGGAGGTGACAGGTGTGGGGTCGTGTTCTTGGGACAGGAGCCCTTGCCCTCCATGGGTGCTGTGAAGGGCGGTGGGGGCTGGTAGGGAGGCACATTGGGATCCTCATCCCACATGAGGATCCGTCCCTGTGGCAGGAAAGCTAAAGCCATGACTGCTGGGTTCCCCAGTGGCTCTGGTTCCCTGAGCTTCCTCCTGCCAAAAGACAAGGTACTTGAGTGATTTGGAAAGGAGACCCCAGGCTTGTCCCCAGGTGTCAGGCAGCAGCAGCCTTATCAGAAACTAGATAATTTCCCCCCTTTAAACTAATTTAAACAGATTACCTACACCCAGCAAAAACGTATTGGAAAGCTGGGCATGGTAGCTCATACCTATAATCCCAGTACTTTGAGAGGTCAAGGCTCAGGAGGATTGCTTGAGGCCAGGAGGCATTAGAGACCACCCTGGCCAACACAGCAAGACCCCATCTGTATTTATTTCAAAAAAAAATTTTTTTAAACCATGAGATGACTGACATTGTTAGGAGTTGTTATTATTGAGCCAGGCATGGTGGCTCGCCCCTGTAATCCCAGCACTTTGGGAGGCCAAGGTGGGCAGATCACCTGAGGTCAGGAGTTCAAGACCAGCCTGGCCAACATGAGGTCAGGAGTTCAAGACCAGCCTGTCTCTACTAAAAATACAAAAATTAGTCGGGTGTGGTGGCGTGTGCCTGTAGTCCCAGCTACTCAGGAGGCTGAGGCAGAAGAATTGCTTGAACCTGGGATGCGGAGGTTGCAGTGAACTGAGATCATGCCACTGCACTCCATCCTGGGTGACAGAGTGAGACTCCATCTCAAAAAAAAAAAAAAAAAGGAATTATTATTATCGGGGTTATCATTTCCTAATTGCTCTCTGAGCCACTCATTAAGGGTCAGCAAATTGTGTTTCTTTTGTGATACCACATTCCATCAACTATAAGATGTGCCATCATCTAATTAAGAATCTCCCACCCTGTCACTCACCATCAAACATCAGAAATGTTAAAATATCTGTAAACATGGGTATCTTCAAACTCATGAAAAACACTAAATATATTTTTCTTCTAAAATCTTTTTTAACTATAAAAATCACACTTATTGGCTGGGCATGGTGGCTCACGCCTGTAATCCCAGCACTTTGGGAGGTTGAGGCAGGTGGATCACTTGAAGTCAGGAGTTTGAGACCAGCCTGGCCAACATGGCAAAATCCCATCTCTACTAAAAACACAAAAATTAGTCAGGCATGGTGGTGCACACCTGTAGTCCCAGCTAGTCGGGAGGCTGATGCACAAGAATTGCTTGAACCTGGGAGGCGGAGGCTGCAGTGAGCAGAGACCACACCACTGCACTCCAGCTTGGATGACAGAGCGTGACTCTGTCACACACAAAAAAAAAAAAAAAAAAAAAAAAAAAATCACACTTATTTCTTTTTTTTTTTTTTTTTTTTTGAGACGGAGTCTCGCTGTGTCACCCAGGCTGGAGTACAGTGGCCCGATCTCGGTTCACTGCAAGCTCCGCCTCCCGGGTTTACGCCATTCTCCTGCCTCAGCCTCCGAGTAGCTGGGACTACAGGCGCCCGCCACCTCGCCCGGCTAGTTTTTTGTATTTTTAGTAGAGACGGGGTTTCACCATGTTAGCCAGGATGGTCTCGATCTTCTGACTTCGTGATCCACCCGCCTCGGCCTCCCAAAGTACTGGGATTACAGGCTTGAGCCACCGCGCCCGGCCTAAAAATCACACTTATTTCAAATGTTTTGGCTGAAAAACCTAAGCTTTACATTTTCATTTATGTTAAATAAGAAAACTGCCACATCTGTATGTAAACACATAAAATACAGGTTGAATGCTCTTGTTTTGCAAAACAAACAAAAAAAACCACCCATGAAGCAAATAAGTAAGGCCCATGAGACTTTACAGGAGTGTGACAGGAGTAGGGTCCTGAGAGGTGGAGAGTAGGTGAATTAGGGTGTGGACCCCGGTTTTTGGTCACCTGAGGGTTATTTCCTAACTCTACTCCATCCCAGTGGCCACCAGTAGGACAGGAGCTCACATGGCAGAGGGAGGATGAAGAAAGGTGACAGGGAAGGCCTGGAATAGAGGTCTGGGTAAAGTCAACCAAGGAGAAGCCACCTGCAGAGGAGACTGAACAAGGTTGAGAGGGACTAGAAGAAGCTCTAGAAGGCCGGGCGCGGTGGCTCAAGCCTGTAATCCCAGCACTTTGGGAGGCCGAGACGGGCGGATCATGAGGTCAGCAGATCGAGACCATCCTGGCTAACCCAGTGAAACCCCATCTCTACTAAAAAATACAAAAACCTAGCCAGGCGAGGTGGCGGGCGCCTGTAGTCCCAGCTACTCGGGAGGCTGAGGCAGGAGAATGGTGTAAACCCGGGAGGCGGAGCTTGCAGTGAGCTGAGATCCGGCCACTGCACTCCAGCCTGGGCGACAGAGTGAGACTCCGTCTCAAAAAAAAAAAAAAAAGAAGCTCTAGAACCACGGGACATTCCTGAGTGGCTAGGTGCTCCATCAGTGTTGATAAGTCAGCAGCCTGGTGCCTCTGCAAGTCTGTCTTCAACTACACAGGGCACTTTTGTTTTGTTTTGTTTTGTTTTAGACAGAGTCTCGCTCTGTCACCCAGGCTGGAGTGCAGTGGTGCGATCTGGGCTCACTGCAGGCTCCGCCTCCCAGGATCATGTCATTCTCCTGCCTCAGCCTCCCAAGTAGCTGGGACTACAGGTGCCCATCACCACACCTGGCTAATTTTTTGTATTTTTGGTAGAGACAGGGTTTCACCGTGTTAGCCAGGATGGTATCAATCTCCTGACCTCGTGATCTGCCCACCTCGGCCTCCCAAAGTGCTGGGATTACAGGCGTGAGCCACCGCGCCCGGCCACAAGTGCACTTTTTAACAGAGAAAACAGAGAAGGGCTTCCCAGCCTGGCTCACTTCCTATTCTGCTGACCCCAACAGCCAAAGTTCTGCTATCAGGCAGTTCCTACAGAACAAACTCAGGCCATTCTATAGGAAGGCTCCCACAGCGAAGCCATCCTTGGAAGTCATACACTTATTTTAACTATGCCAAGTAACTTTAAAAAATGTTAATATCATGTAACAAACAACAAACACTAAAGGAAACCTCAGGTTTCACCAAAGCAAGTTATAATGCTCAATTTCAAATTGGGAGATAGGAGATGAGAAATGAGCTTTACTTTGACTACTGAGAACAAATTATTTCACTATTTTATTTATTTATTTATTGAGACAGAGTCTCACTCTGTCACCTGGGCTCGAGTGCAGTGGCACGATCTCAGTTCACTGTAACCTCTGCTTCCTGGGTTCAAATGATTCTCCAATTTCAGCCTCCTGAATAGCTGGGACCACAGGTGAGTGACACCATGCCCGGCTAATTTTTTTTTCTTTTTCTTTTTTTAGAGATGGGATTTCGCCATGTTGCCCAGGCTGGTCTCAAACTCCTGGCCTCCAGTGATCCGGCTGCCTCGGCCTCCCAAAGTGCTGGGATTACAGTTATGAGCCACTGCACATGACCAAATTATTTCACTATCGTCTACCCATGGCTTTTGCAGCCACGTAAAGTTTACCCATGTCTTTGGAGCAAGTCATGTCAGAAAAACAGAGCTGATATGGTTCACATACCGCCCAAATCTCATGTCAAATTGTTACCCCCAGTGTTGGAGGTGGGGCCTGGGGGGAGGTGACTGGATCTTGGGGGCGATTTCTCATGGATCGTTTAGCACCATCCCCCTAGTGCTGTTCTCATGATAGAGTTCTCACAAGATCTGGTTGTTTAAAAGAGTATAGGCTGGGAGCAAAGGCTCATGCCTGTAATGCTAGTACTTTGGGAAGCTGAAGTGGGTGTATCAATGAGTTCAGGAGTTCAAGACCAGCCTGGTCAACATGGCGAAACCCTGTCTCTATTAAAAATACGAAAATTAGCCAGGCATGATGGCAGGCACCTATAATCCCAGCTACTCGAGAGGCTGAGGCAAGAGAGTTGCTTGAACCCAGAGAGCGGAGGTTGCAGTGAGCCGAGATCGCGCCACTTCACTCCAGCCTGGGCAAAAGAGCGAAACTCCATCTCAAAAAAAAAAAAAAAAAAAAAAAGTGTGTAGCACCTCCTCCAGCCTTCCTCCTGTTCTGGCCGGCTATGTGAAGTGCCAGCTCTCCCTTTGCTTTCTGCTATGATTGGAAGCTTCCTGAGGCATCCCCAGAAGCAGAAGCCACTATGTTCCCTGTAAAGCCTGCAGAACCATGGGCCAATTTTAAACCTCTTTTCTCTATAAATTAGCAATCTCAGGTATTTCTTTTTTTTTTTTTTTTTTTTTGAGACAGAGTCTCGCTCTGCCGCCCAGGCTGGAGTGCAGTGGCGTGATCTTGGCTCACTGCAAGCCCCGCCTCCCGGGTTCACACCATTCTCCCGCCTCAGCCTCCCAAGTAGCTGGGACTACAGGCGCCCGCCACCTCGCCCGGCTAGTTTTTTTGTATTTTTTAGTAGAGACGGGGTTTCACTGTGTCAGCCAGGATGGTCTCGATCTCCCGACCTCGTGATCCGCCCGTCTCGGCCTCCCAAAGTGCTGGGATTACAGGCTTGAGCCACCGCGCCCGGCAGGTATTTCTTTATAGCACCACGAGAATAGACTAATACAAGAGCCAAGCCTTTCCAACCTAGTCACCTGCTTTTCCCTCTGCAATTTTGGCTCCCCAGAGTCCTGAAGTCCCAGCCGTTATCTGGCTGCAGGACAGGTGTCTAGATCTACAGCCCAGAAGCAGGCAGGCACTCCACGGTCATGGGTACTACTCAGGAAGAAAAAGTATTAACCTGAATGTTCTAAAACCCCTGCATCTCCAGCAGTCTTGGTACTGGTGACATCAGGCCCAAGCAGCACTTCCAGTGGCAATGATTCTTTATATATATATATATATATATGGGTCTCACTCTGTTGCCTAGGCTGGAGTTCAGTAGTGTGATCATGGTACATTGCAGCCTCAACCTCCCAGGCTCAAGCAGTCCTCCCACCTCAGCCTCCCAAGTAGCTGGGACATAGGCACATGCCTGGGTTATTTTATTTTTTTTATTTTTTGTAGAGACAGGGTCTCATTATATTGCCCAGACTAGCTTTAAACTTCTAGGCTCAAGCAATCCTCCTGCCTCAGTGTCCCAAAATCCCAGGACTACCGGTGTGGGCCACCATGCCCAGCCCTTAAATATACATTTTTTGAGCCAGGGTCTCACTCACTGTCACCAGACTGGAGTGCAGTGGTGCAATCACAGCTCACTGCAATCTCAAACTCCTGGGCTGAAGTGATCATCCCACTTCAGCCTCTTGAATAGCTGGGACTACTTGAGCCAGGTGTGTGCCACCAGGCCTGGCCAATATTTAAAAACTTTTTTGTAGAGATGGGGTCTTGCTATGTTGTCCAGATTGGTCTTGAACTCCTGGGCGTCAGTGATCCTCCTGCCTCGGCCTGCCAAAGTGTTGGGATTACAGGTGTGAGCCACCATGCCCAGTCATGATTCATTTTAATAGAAGGGCTACAGGAAGCAAATCAAACTTAATTTCCACAAGGAACCTAGCCAAGTCACAGGCACACTGGCACCTCTGCATTTTCAAGGCCATTTGGGGAAAGCCCCTACCTGGAAAGTCTGAATATGCCTGAAGGTTTGGCAGCGTCCACAGTCCCCAGAGGATTCCACTAGGAGCCCCACCCTCCCAAAAGGACTCAGCTCAGGGCTTAGCTCATCCTGGAGGTGCTTGGGGATAAAGCACCTGCTCTACCCTAACAAAGCAGGAGCCCCTCAGTCCACAGGAACTCTGGATACCTCCTCAGCTTTCAAAACTTACAGGCTCTAGATCACTTCTCTTCCTCTCAAGGCCTAAGGGTGAAACAGGATATGAAAGTTCCTTCTCACAGATGCAGTCCAAAGACAAGCCAGGACTCATCCCCGTAACAATGGGGATAACAATCCTCATTCTCCCACTCCATGAGAAGGTCCATCTTTCACTGCAAATCCCAGCTCCAGGCTGGCTGGCGCTTGACCCAACCTTGGCCCCAGTGTCCTCATCTGTAAAATCAGGGAAACAATCCCAACCTCATATGATTATAGTGCCAGGTACATGATGGACTCTGCCAATAATGGTTCCTATGTCTCCCATGGGCTCTGAGAACAGTAATTTGAGGCTGCTGCATAAAGGAGCCCAGGGCATGTCCAGGCTCCTCTTCCTAGTTCTCCTTCCCAACTGACCTTGGACCCAGTGCAGAGTGGGGTCCTGTTCAACTCTTCATACCACAAAACAGAAGCTCAAAGTATCTAAGGTAAGTGGGGAGGCAACAGGCAATGGGGGAGCCAAAATCATATGCAGAAACAAAGCTGAGGCTGGGGAAGCTCAGGGAGTTGCCTGTCAACCCTTGTCTGCCAGAAGTAGATGAAAAGACTAAGGGGCATGGGGGAAGTGGGGGACCTGCTGCAGGTGAGAACCCAAAGACCTGCTTTCACTTCTTCAATCTAAAACAGGTGGACTAGGCCAGGCACAGTGGCTCACACCTGTAATCCCAAGCACTCTAGGAGGCCAAGTCGAGAGGATTGTTTGAGGCCAGGAGTTTAAGACCAACCTGGGCAACATAGTGAGACTTTGTCTCTATAATTAATAAAATGGGTACACTAAATCCTGGCACATTTACGCATGGGATTTTGACTATCCTGACTATCCTTAGAGTCCTTGGTTTGCCAATACTTTAGAGTATAAAGATTTCTGCCACCGGGCACAGTGGCTCATGCCTATAATCCCAGCACTGTGGGAGGCCGGGGTGGGCGGATCACCTGAGGTCGGAAGTTCGAGACCAGCCTGATCAATATGGAGAAACTCCATCTCTACTAAAAATACAAAATTAGCCGGGCGTGGTGGCACATGCCTATAGTCCCAGCTACTAGGGAGGCTGAGACAGGAGAATCGCTTGAACCTAAGAGGCGGAGGTTGCGGTGAGCCGAGATCGTGCCATTGCACTCCAGCCTAGGCAACAAGAGCGAGACTCCATCTCAAAAAAAAAAAAAAAAAGATTTCTGCCTACTGTAACATAGTCACCCACAACTAATCCTCTAAGGACTGCCAGGCCAGGAAGGGCAGAAAAGAGGCAGGAACTGGGGCTGTGAGGTCCTTAGCAGCAGAAGCACAGAGGCACATGAGTTTGGGGTGACCAGCTGGTCCCACCATGGAACTCCTCCAGCATTTCAGGTCACTCTACCAGCCAACACTAAACACCAACACTGCCTTGGAGCTGGGAGAGGCTGTCTTGAAAGAAGCCTTCAGACAGTTACTAGGCACATCTGCAGGAGGCAGAAACTGCACAAGAAAGCATGATTTAACGAGATCACAGGCTCTAGCTCACAGGCCACCCAAAAGGCCAGGAAACCTTCCGGTTTCAGCAACCCTTAGAGACAATGAGCTTCTGAGATAGAAAGTGAGTCTAGCATTAAGGAAAAAAAGATCTTGAAAAGCCATATAACCAGCTTCTGAAATCCTGACCCACAAAGTACATCCCAAAACATTAAGAATCAAAACCACAAAACCTGGGCAGATCCACAAAAAGATCCAAAGACTGAGCTGGGCATGGTGGCTCACACCTATAATCCCAGCTACTCAGGAGGCTGAGGCGGGAGGATCACTTAGAGGCCAGGAGTTGAGCCCAGCCTGGGCAACATAGCATGATGCAGTCTTAAAAAAAAAAAAGGGGGGTGCGGGGGCAGGTGTGGTGGCTCAAGCCTGCAATCCCAGCACTTTGGGAGGCCGAGGCGCATGGATCATGAGGTCAGGAGTTCAAGATCAGCCTGGCCAACATGATGAAACCCCACCTCTACTAAAAATACAAAAAAAAGGCCAGGCGCGGTGGCTCACGCCTATAATCTCAGCACTTTGGGAGGCTGAGGTGGATGGATCACCTGAGGTCAGGAGTTCGAGACCAGCCTGGCCAACATGGTGAAACCCCATCTCTACTAAAAATATTTAAAAAATTAGTTGGGCATGGTGGCAGGCGCCTGTAATCCCAGCTACTTGGGAGGCTGAGGCAGGAGAACTGCTTGAGCCCGGGAGGCGGAAGCTGCAGTGAGCCGAGATCGCGCCACTGTACTCCAGCCTGGGGGACAAGAGTGAGACTTTGTCTCAAAAACAAAACAAAATTAAATTTAAAACAAAAAAAAATTAGCCGGGCACGTTGGTGCATGCCTGTAATCCCAGCTACTTAGGAGGCTGAGGCAGAAGAATTGCTTGAACCCAGGAAGGGGAGGTTGCAGTGAGCCAAGATCGTGCCACTGTACTCCAGCCTGGGCGACAGAGTGAGACTCCGTCTCAAAAAAAAAAAAAAAAGCAAAGTTCTAAAACTGTGATGCCCACAATAAATCACCATGACCAACGACCAGGGAACTGCCAAACTTGAACATTTTGGTCACTCCTCAGTCTCTGGGACACTCCCTCCAGCTGTTTTACTGGTGCTCTCCTGCACACAATAGATCATCACACACTGACTTTGATAAAGATACAGCACCTATAGGCACTAAACACCATCAGCCTGGGCAACACCGGGAAACACCATCTTTACAAAAAACACAAAAATTAGCTGGTTGTGGTGGTCCCAGCTACTCAGGAGGCTTAGGTGGGAAGACTGCTTGAACCTGGGGAAGTCAAGGCTGCAGTGAGCTATGATTGCGCCACTGCACCCTGGCCTGGGTGACAGAGCGAGACCTGTCTCAATAAAACGGCTGGGCGCGCGGTGGCTCGTGCCTGTAATCCCAGCACTTTGGGAGGCTGAGGCAGGTGGATCACGAGGTCAGAAGATCGAGCCCATCCTGGCTAACACAGTGAAACCTCATTTCTACTAAAAATACAAAAAAAAATTAGCCAGGCGTGGTGGTGGTTGCCTGTAGTCCCAGCTACTTGGGAGGCTGAGGCAGGAGAATGGCATGAACCAGGAGGTGGAGCTTGAATTGAGCCAAGATCGCATCACTGCACTCCAGCGTGGGTGACAGAGCAAGACTCTGTCAAAAAAAAAAAAAAAAAAACCACCACGAAACACAAGCAAAGTCTCTCACCCCAAGCCAGTACCACTCCACACCTGAAGAAAGAGCAAAGGGGTGGAGGAGCTTCTATTACTTAGTTCTCATAAAAGCAGGTTTCCACCCACAGTCTGAGTCAGTTATGCATAGCTGAAAAACAAAACTGAAGAATTAGGCTCTCTCTAGGGCCAAATAACTATAATTGGCTTATGAAACCAAGAAAACACAAGCTTTATCATTCAGGGCCCACAAGATGATGTCTTATCCATGCAGGAGTCGCAGGACTTAGAAATGGCAAGCAAAGACTCTAGACAGATAGACGAGCACTTTCACAGCTGATGATGGCCAGTAAAGAGGGATTCTAAGAATAACATATAATCGAGAAACTGATTTGGTGAGCGTTCCTTCTCACTACAAATCTTTTGGAGAGAACTTTGGGTCTTTGTGGTGGCACCTTCCACCAATACCTCTGGACATGTCAGCCCCCAAGGTGCGGGCTGGGCCCTTCGCCGTGTCCCCCAACAGATATGCCTAGGGGTCTTTTTAGTGATCCATTTCAAAGTGATACAGACTGCTGCCTTGTGACATCCCAATGCTGGACCTGTAGAGGCCTGCCTTGGCAAAGTCCCTGCCTTCCTTCAGACGTGGTCATCAATTCCCAACCCCTCAGCTCCTTCATCCCTAGTCAGGCTGCAGAGGTGGGCCAACCTGCAGCCATTTATGGCTGGGTACCATAGACAACACCTTGGAGGCACTCCCACATAAGGCCGTCAAAGCCTCCTCACTGCAAGCTGACTGTGTGTCCTCTGCTTAGGGAAGCAGGAGATGGACGCTCTGATGGAGTATAAGCCTTGGTGCTGACTCACACTCAGGGTTATCCTGTGTCTGTGCCATGGACTAAGACAATGAGATAAATCTGCTCTGTGGCCTTCTGCTAATGAGGAACATGGGCAGTCACATGGCTGTGCTGCAGAGAGATGGCACAGACCAACAGGAAGAGCCTCTAGCTTAAGGTCAGAGGGCCAGGCCTTTGTCCCCACCTGAGGTAAAAAATCATGAGGGAAGTTAAGTACATGTGGCCTTAGCAGAGCCACGCCCACAAGAGATTATCATTGGTCCTGCTGTTAGACATGCAAACCTCAAAGCAGAACCTGGCCCCTGCCACAAACACCAAGGCCACAGGATCAATACTGAACACACTGTTCGGCCCAGTCAATGCCCTTGTGGTCTGAGCTACGAAGCATTTTTATCTCATGTTCACTGTTCTCATCTAAAAGCAAAAATTAATCTTCTTCCCCAAAAAAGTAAAGGGCAGCTTAACATAGTTAGAGCCACTAATAAAATCCTCAAATCAGTCCTTCAATCTGAAGCCCTGACATCATCTATTTTACTTTGTTATGTTCTCTTTCAGTCTTTGTCAGTGATTTTTTTAAACATAGAAGCCTATATTTTCACTAAGCATTTGAGTTGATGAGTCTGGGCAAATGCCATTCTGACAGCCCACCCCCAAGGATGCCTTCCATCCCCAACCAGCATTTCCCGGTGTGCTTTGTTCACAAGAGGTCCATTCAGAAATGGGGAACACCCACTCGAGGCAGGAAGAAATTGCAGTTCATCTCACACAGGCGGGTTTGCCACAAAGCTCTCAAGCATCCAAAGAAATGCTCCTTTCATGAACTCCCCTTCCTAGTCAAAGAGAGTGCCCATTGTTCTCAGGGGAACAATTGGGGGCCCATGCCAGCAGCTGAGAGCACAGTCCCAGGAAGGGCTGCTCCCAGCCTGCTGACATCTTGGGCTGAGGGAAGGTCCACATTGTCTGCAGGCAAGAAGGCTAAAGGGAAGCAGGGATGAAAAGCCATCCTTGCAGGATCTACCAAAATGAGACATCTGAGGGGTAGCCTGGGCATTTCATGGATGTAAAGATGTCTCTCCCTGACTGCCTTCGAGGAGAGGTTAGAACATCTCCTGGCATATAATCGCACTTCTCAGCCAGGCCCACACTCAAGTCAGAGGAGAGGTACCTGCAGGGATCCAGCACCAAACCCAAGGGAGACAAGAGTGGCTCATACTGTGGCCAGCCCAGGACAGGCCAGGATCCACTGAGCAAAGGCCAGGCTGGCTTCTGTGGGACCCATCCCCACAGACCCTGATAAGGAGAAAGGGTCCTCTCAGCTCCAAAAGTAGCTGTGAGAGCCAAGGAGAGTCAAGAGCTGGGTTGAGCTTTGTATACAGGCATCCAGTCTGATTCAAGGGAGCAAACATCAAGACTATCTGCTTTAGGGTGTCCTAAGGCCACAAGAGAGGAGACAGGAGCCCCATGGCACAGGTCTCTCAGAAAAGCTATGCTGGCCATGAGGCCCTCGAGGCAGCCCACAGTCCCTTCTCACACGTCTGGTCAAAGCAGTCCATGTTTGAGTTAAGCTGGGGTCAATAACAGAACATCAATTCTCAAGGCAGAACTGGAGAACAGCAGGTTAATCAACAAGTGCCGGCCAGGCTGAGACTGGACAAGGGCTGTCAGAACATGAAGGAGTGTCAGGTGTGGGGCAGAGCAAAGAGCCAGGATCTTGGGGCTATACCCTCCAGGCAGGTAGGTCCCTTCTTTATTGTCCTGACCCTGCAGACTGATGTGTAAAGTATACACCAATAAAAAATGTAGCAAAGGCCGGGCGCGGTGGCTCAAGCCTGTAATCCCAGCACTTTGGGAGGCCGAGACGGGCGGATCACGAGGTCAGGAGATCGAGACCATCCTGGCTAACACGGTGAAACCCTGTCTCTACTAAAAAATACAAAAAAACTAGCCGGGTGAGGTGGCGGGCGCCTGTAGTCCCAGCTACTCGGGAGGCTGAGGCAGGAGAATGGCGTGAACCCGGGAGGCGGAGCTTGCAGTGAGCTGAGATCCGGCCACAGCACTCCAGCCTGGGTGACAGAGCGAGACTCCGTCTCAAAAAAAAAAAAAAAAAAAAAAGTAGCAAAGCATTTGCTTCAGGCGCTTTGTTGGGTATATCAACAGACTGACACCAGGAAGCACAACCTCCTGAAATAAAGTAACCAGCAGCCCACACAGGTCAGGCCAGGCTTTGCAGGCAGTCAACACAGCTCACTTAGAATGAGAACCTAATTTTCTAGCCCTTCAGCAGACCAGCATCTAAGTGTGCTACAAATATGGGATTATTCTACCACCAACCCCCATGCATATCCCCTAACCAGTCAGCAGGTATGACAACTATGCCATCTAATCTCACCAGGTCTTGGGACAGACCATGCAGATCATGTTCCACCTGAGTCTTCATTTGGCAACTCAGCCCTGTCCAAACAGACTAACCCTCATCGGGACATCCCACATGGAGCTTAGGAGGAAGCAGGCCAGGCTCAGTACCTCCTACCTCAGTTCTTCACCAGCTTCTTCTTCCTCTGATACTTGAGGAAGAACGCCTTTGAAAAGCCCCTTACGGACGCACTTCTCTCTCCATTTACTTTCACTCAAATTGACAGCCCTGCCACATGTGGGCACTGGCCTTTCTCTGCTGAGGAGCCCAACTCCATGTGCTCCCAACAACTTCTCAAATTCCCCACATGGAGCTCTGCAACCCACCACTGCCCCACATGTCTTCCCATTGTTGCTCCACCTCTGTTAATGCTTTATCACATAGCAAGACTTCAATTAGGCATCTACTTCGAAACAGATCCTATGCCAAGTATCTAGAACCCTACACAGGGAACAATGATAGCTTACCAGAGAGACATCACCTTTCACTCAGATTCTCCTTTCACTTTCACCAAGGTTGGCCCTGATCTTCCAAACCTGTGGTCCTACAATCTTCATTCCAAAAGCCAGAACTGTAAACCAGCCATATACTTAGCAAACAGTTTCCAGCCCCATGATAGGTCAGCTTCTGCTCTGGCTCAAAGATGCCCTCATGCATGGCAGGTTGTGCAAACCTGTCTCACCACATGTGACACCATCCATGTCAAGGCATACTCAGTGTCTCTCTCTCTCTTCCACAGCCCTGCAGTGTCGGAGGTGAGAGGCAGGGTAACAGACAACTGCGAGGGAAGTCTTCTAAAACTGACTAGAACATAGCATTAAATTATAATTCCAAAGCACGCTGCCATACAAAATAAACACAGGTCAGTTACCTGAAGATAAGACCTTATATCCTACAGGCTCAAGAAGCCTCTTGGGGGCCAGGCGCGATGGCTCACGCCTGTAATCCCAGCACTTTGGGAGACCAAGGCAGGCGGATCACAAGGTCAGGAGATCGAGACCATCCTGGCTAACACAGTGAAACCACGTCTCTACTAAAAATACAAAAAAATTAGCCGGACATGGTAGTAGGCACCTGTAGTCCCAGCTGCTCAGGAGGCTGAGGCAGGAGAATGGCATGAACCTGGGAGATGGAGGTTGCAGTGAGCCGAGATCGCACCACTGCACTCCAGGCTGGGCGACAGAGCGAGACTCCATCTTAAAAAAAAAAAAAAACCCTCTTGGGTGCTCCCTATAAACTCTGTCCCTACAAGCTATGTGCTCTGGGATAAGTCACTTAGCTACCACTTTGTCATCTAAAACTGGAGCCACATTATCTGCTGAAAGGCTCACGGAAGCAAGGAAATTCCAGTGGCAATGAACTCACCTGGCACCCAGATCTGGACCCCCAATAACATTCACCACAAAAAGAAATCAGGCTCCTTGAAGAAATGGCTGAGGGAGGGTGAATACAAGACGGGCCTGGAATATCTTATCCCAGAAAGTAAGGAAGCACTCAAATGACTGACAGGGGCATATCACAAGAACACAGGAACCAACTTAAAGGGGCTCCCAATGGTCAAATCTGGGACAATTTGACCACCACAATAATCAAGATGAGCAATAAACTATTGACTATTAAGAAACACTGAGTTTGTACTAATAATGGATCAATAAACACACAGTCAAGAGTTAGAGGGACAGGGTGGGGCCCCTTTCCAATGCAAAAATACAACAAGAAGTCATTTGAAAGTGTGTGTGTCACAGGGCCTGAGGCCTCAATACACGGCAAGACCATAGTACACTGTGGGGCAGCAGGTGAGCTTAGTCTCTTGCTGCCCCAACACAGGCTAGCATTTCTCCCCGCATACAGCAAGGCAGGCTTTGACAATCCAAAACGGGTTTGCAGGTGCTGAATGGGTGCTCATTCCCTTTGCCAGTCTACAAACATTTGAGGGCCTACTATGTGATGGAAGGCAAACATGACTAACAAAAAACCAAGAATTTCAAGTACAGAAATCTGTTTAGAAGATGACATAGAGTTTTGTGGGAAAGCTGCTTTTACCAGGGTGGAAGGAAAGGGCTCCAACAGATGATGTCCAAGTTGAGCCTGAAAGATGTGGCTGTACCCATGACAAAAGAAGACAGAATCAAAAGCTTGGGGTGGACCCTAAGCTAGGTGTGTTCACTGGGCAGAAAAGGACCAGTGTGGCTGGGACAAAGTATACAAAGAAAAAGATGGGGGAGAAGAGGTCATAGGCCAGATCGTATGGGGTTCAATTCTGGATGCAGCTCAATAAAAAGGGATTTTGAATAGATGTAAGCTTTAGAAAGATAAAGACATCTATTGACTCAATATGGAGAACAAATTGAGAGGTCAAGAACAAAGGCAGGGGGAGCCTAGGAAGAGGTAAGCAAGCAGTAGCTTGGATGAAGGGCAGTACCAGTGAGCCCAAGATATGACTGGGGTCACCTCAACAAGCATCCTTAGGACCCATATATGAAATGCTCCTCACACACTCAAGAATAGTGGGCAGGCTGGGTCTGATGGCTCATGTCTGTAATCCTAGCACTTTGGGAGGCTGAGACAGTAGGATCACTTGAGCCTAGGAGTTCAAGACCAATCTGGGCAACAAAGTGAGACCCATCTCTACAAAAAAATTTAAAGATTACCTGGGTGTGATGGCACACACCTATAGTCCCAGTTACTTGGAAGGCTGAGGTGAGAGGATTGCTTGAGCTAGGATGTGGAGGCTGCAGTGAGCCACAATAGTGCCACTGTACTCCAGCCTGGGCAACAGAGCTGTCTCCCAAAAAAAAAAAAAAAAAAAAAAAAAAGAATATTGGGCAGCCATTAAAAGTTACATTCCCAAATAACATTTAATGACTACAGGTAAAAAGAACTCAAGCTACAGTGAATGAAAAACGTTTAAAAAAAAAAAAAAAATAGGCCCGGTGCAGTGGCTCATGCCTATAATCCCAGCACCTGAGTTCAGGAGTCTGATACCAGCCTGGCCAACATGGTGAAACCGTTTCTTTTTACTAAAAATACAAAACTTGGGTTGGGCAAGCTCACCCTTGTAATCCCAGCACTATGGGAGGCTGAGGTGGGCAGATTATGAGGTCAGGAGTTCGAGACCAGTCTGGCCAATATAGTGAAACCCTAGCCAGGCATGGTGGTGTGTGCCTATAGTCGCAGCTATTCAGGAGGCTGAGGCAGAAGAATAGCTTGAACCCAGGTGGCGGACGTTGCACTGAGCTGAGATCAATAATAATATATATATACACACACATACACACACACATTTTTATATTTTTTAATATATTTTTATATATATACACACACACATACACACACGCACACATATATATACACACACACACACATATATATATATGCCGGGTGTGGTAGCGCATGCCTGTGGTCCCAGCTACTCGGGAGACTGAGGCAGGAGAATTGTTCGAACCTGGGAGGTGGAGGTTGCAGTGAGCTGAGGTTGTGTCACTGCACTCCAGCCTGGGCAACAGAGTGAGACTCTGCCTCAAAAAAAAAAAAAAAAAAAAAGATTAAAAAATATATCCACTGTGATCCTAGGTCTGTCTAATATGTTAAGATGTCTGTGTGTGTATGTGACATGAACATCTCCTGATGAGCACAGAAAATGGTAGACTTCACTCCGAATGCTAGAAATCACAGATTTTCTTTTTCCCTTTCTATATTTTCCACAATGTACATTTATGCATCATTATTATAGTAAGAAAAAAAATTCCTTTAATATAAAGAATTTCTAAATCCTGCTTTACAGATGCAGAAACCAAAGCTCCAGGAACAAGATCAGGCTTTCTGACCTTCTGACTCCCGAACCCATATAATCCTAGTGGTTAAGACTGGAAAGAAAAGTCACACATCTTCATCTGTTTTTCTACAAGCTCATCAGCTGTTAAATGGTCTGCTTTCCACAGATAAATAGGCTCAGATAAAATCCTGTTCTCTCAGTAAAATCTCTTTACCCCCCTGGTAAATAAGCCTGTTAAACATCTCTCTGCCAAATACAGCAAATCTCTAGTTTGCTGTATCAGTTCAAGGCACTTCTGGCTAAGATTAATCCATGTAAAACATTCCAATGGCTACTGGAACAAAGGCAACCCAATGCAGGGTATGGATATTCAGGATTAAATCTGAAGCTGGGCAAGAAATGTACCCTCCAGAACTACCACTCTGTATCTAATGGTCAGATTAGCATCTGGCTTGCCGGGATATTACAAAGATTATAAGGAAACTTTATGCAAACACTCTGCAAACTAGAAAGAGCTCTGTAAACTGCTACATGTGAGCTGCTACATGGGCCAAGATCTTCAGAAATACAGTTGCCTCAGAGACCTCAAGGTCACTCTGAGAACAAGTCACGGCTTAAAAAGAAGGGGACCAACAGGGCAAAGGAGGTGAGCACAAAAGCAGGCTGAAGGGAAGGTCCACCCAGATTCAGGGAAAAGGGCACAGACTCACCTCTCCAAGGAAAGAGTGGCATAGAACTTGTGGCCATTTCTAATCTAGAAGCCTAGGGATTGTGGGTCAGAGGGGGCAAGCTGGTAAACACCCATCAGAGCCTGTATGTGCTTTGACCAATGAAGTAAAATGGAAGTGTTGCTGTGCAAGTTTCCAAGTCTGGGCCTTAAAAGATTGGCAGCTTCCTTTCCTGTTTCTTAAAATATCTAATCTTAAAATCCAGCTATCGTGCTTTGAGGACACCTAAGCAGCCCACGGAGAGGTCTACATGAAGAGGAAACAAGGACACTGACCAACAGCCCCAGCTAAGCTCCCTAACAGGCAGCATCAACTTGCCAGCCATGTGTTAGCCAACTTAGAAGTGGATTCCCCAGCCCCAGATGAGCCACTCTACCTAGTACCACGTGAAACAGAGACAAGGTTCCTTACCTCTGAATTCCTGGTCAAAAATTCCTGGTTGAGTGAAACAAGCTGGTTGTCTTAAACCACTGTTTTGGTGGTTTAAACACACCAACAGAAAGCCAGAACACTAAATGTATGTAGAAGTCTGAATGCAGAGAAGATACAGAAAATACCTAACAAAGTATAGGTCTTAGAATACTTTTAGTTCACATGTAGGCCACACCTCTAGAGAAGGAATGCTGCAGGGCAGGAACCAGAAGTTTTCAAGACCAGCCTGGGGGACAGAGTAAGACTCTGTCTAAAAAAAATTTTTTGGAACTAATTTTTGTATTTTTTGTAGAGTTGGGGTTTCACCATGTTGCCCAGGCTGGTCTCAAACTCCTGGGCTCAAGCAATCTGCCTCCCTCAGCCTCCCAAAGTGCTAGGATTACAGGTGTAAGTCATCAAACCCAAACTAAAAAAATATATTTTTTAATCAGTTGGGTGTTGGGAGGCTGAGGCGGGCAGATCACCCAAGGTAAGGAGTTTGAGACCAGCCTGGACAACATGATGAAACCCTGTCTCTACTAAAAATACAAAATTAGTCGGGTATGGTGGTGCATGCCTGTAATCCCAGCTACTCGGGAGGCTGAGGCAGGAGAATCACTTGAATCCAGGAGGTGGAGGTTGCAGTGAGCTGAGATTGCATCACTACACTCCAGCTTGGGTGACAGAGAGAGACTCCATCTCAAAATTAACTAATTAAAATAAATTAAAATTTAAAAATTAGCTGGGCATGGTGATGTGCACCTGTAATCCTAGTTACTGAGGAGGCTGAGGCAGGAGAATCGCTTGAGCCCAGGAGGCAGAGGTTGCAGTGAGCCAAGATTGTGCCACTGCACTCCAGCCTGGGCGACAAGAGTGAAACTCCGTCTCAAAAATAAATAAATAAATAAATTAGCTGGGTGTGATGGTGCACACCTGTAGTCCCAGCTACTTGGGAAGCTGAAGAGGGAAGAAGGCTTAAACCTGGAAGGTTGAGGCTGCAGTGAGCCATGGCTGTACCACTGCACTCCAGCCTGGACAACAAAGCAAGACCTTGTCTCAAAAAAAAAAATTGTAAAAGAATATTTCTTTCTTGACATATGAAATTCAAAAATCTGTTTCAAGTCAGAATGGGACTACAAGTGTAAAAAACTAAAAAAGAAAAAGTATCCACAGTAAAGTTTTATTGCCCATTCATTCACATATCGTAAAGGCTACTTTCACACTACACAGGCAGAGTTGAAGAGTTCTGACAGAAACCATATGGCCTGCAAAGTCTAAAATATTTACTGCGTGGCACTTGGTGCAGTGGTGCATGTCTGCAATCCCAGCACTTTGGGAGGCCAAGGCAGGAAGATGGTTTGAGCTCAGGAGTTCGAGACCAGCTTGAGCAACATGGCAAAACCCCATCTCTACAAAAAGTACAAAAATTAGCCAGGTGTGCTGGCATGTGCTTATAGTCCCAGCTACTTGGAAGGCTGAGGTGGGAGCACCACTTGAGCCTGGGAGGTCAAGGCTACAGTGAGCCATGATCACGCCAGTGCACTCCAGTTTGGGTGAAGTGTGTTGACTTCTGCTCTAGAAGATGTTCATAACCCGGCCGGGCGCGGTGGCTCAAGCCTGTAATCCCAGCACTTTGGGAGGCCGAGACGGGCGGATCACAAGGTCAGGAGATCAAGACCATCCTGGCTAAGACGGTGAAACCCCTTCTCTACTAAAAAATACAAAAAACTAGCCGGGCGAGGTGGCGGGCGCCTATAGTCCCAGCTACTCGGGAGGCTAAGGCAGGAGAATGGTGTAAACCCGGGAGGCGGAGCTTGTAATGAGCTGAGATCACGTCACTGCACTCCAGTCTGGGTGACAGAGTGAGACTCCGTCTCAAAAAAAAAAAAAAAAAAAAAAAAGATGTTCATAACTTGAGGGGTACATGCCACCCACCTGTCCGTGAAACAAACTCACTCAGGACCTAGGGGAAATTCCACGGTTCCACAAAGTCAGACAGAGAGATGGTGCTTCATCACACAAAAGCTTCCTATTTCACCTGATTTCTATCCTGGGTCAACCCAGACACTCTTCTCTACACGGGCCTCAGATTCCATTGTTCTCTGGATGGCTTCTCTAAAGGATATGGGGCAAGGCTGAAGTTTGGGTACTAATTTTGGTTCTTAAGTGATCAATTACATTAGCAAACACACATCAGCAAATCAGAGCAGAACTCCTATATTTATTTATATCTTATTTTAAAAAGTAAGTTCAAAGCATAAAAGTCCTATATTTTTTGGGTTTAACTCTGTGATTTATGAAAGGTAACCTTTCCCTATACATGTGACAGACCCTTCCAACAAATCCCTAAATCAGTTTTCAGTAGAACTTCCAGAGTAAAGGTGACATGGTGATGTCCTCAGAATGGGAACAAGAATAAAGATTAGGATGCTATTCTGAGTATACAGGGATCCTCTCATGAACATCAGTGGCTGTCCCTCTTCTAAGGGGGTACTGGAAGAACTGAGCTCGGAATTGGTGGAGCTTAGACTTGAGAAGGAAAAGGCACCAAAACTAAAACGGAAGATGAGAACTCTTCCTCATTTACCTCTATATCCAGTCTCACCTTGATGATGTCTCCACTGGAGGCAATCAAATCTGTTGGAATGGTCACTCGAAATGAGCGCCCGACGACAGCCGTGCCATCAGGAATGCCAACCACTGTGGGAACAGCCTCGTGGAGGTCTGACAGCACTGAGTGCATGGATGCCTCAAGCTGGTTATCCCAGTCCCTGACAGCCTCTGAGGGTTCACTGGGCCAGTGGGACTGAGCCATAGCCACAGAGAACAGGATTTGTGCCATCCCCCAGAGGGGGAGCAGCAGCGAGAGGCCCACAGACATCCTCATTCGAGGCCCAAGTTTGCTCAAGTCGATAGTCTTGCTAAGTAAGGAAGCAAGTGACTTGGTCCCAGAGCTGGGTCCTCACCCTCTGCACACCTGCTCCATCCCAGAGCACACAGAGCCTGAAAAAAAAAGAAAAGCAGATTCAGACTTGAGCAATTCCAGTGGTTCAAAGTCATATACTATCCTCCAGGAGTTACTACCAAAAACATCTACCCTGAGTTGGATCAAGGCTCTTACCCTCATGCTCTCTTATACAGAAGCCACCAGTTTCGTGCAACTCCTTAGCACTGGAAATGTGGCTGGTCCATTAAATGTAAAATATACACTGGATTTTGAAAACTTTATAAAAAAGGAATGTAAAATGCCTCATGAATACTTTTAAAATATTGATTGCAAACTGAAATGATATGTATTTTAGTAATATTTTGAATATAGTCAGATATATTCAGTAAAATATATTAAGTAAACAATAAGTATTAACAAAGAATAAATAATAAAGAAATGTATTAGATAGGACAGGAGTGGTGGCTCACACCTGTAATCCTGGCACCTTGGGAGACTAGGGCAGGCGGATCACTTGAGATAAGGAGTTCGAAACCAGCCTGGCCAACATGGTGAAATCCCATCTCCACTAAAAATATGAAAATTAGCCAGGCATGGTGGTGGGCACCTGTAATGCCAGCTACTCAGGGGGCTGAGGCAGGAGAATCGCTTGAACCCAGGAGGTGGAGGTTGCAGTGAGCCAAGATTGAGCCACTGCTGTCCAGCCTGGGTGACAGAGCGAGACTCCACCTCAAAAAAAAAAAAAAAAAAAAAGTATGAAACAAAATATATGATTGAAATTAATTTAATCTGCTTTTATTCATGTGGCTACCAGGAAAATTTAAGTGACATATGTGGCTCATGTTATATTTCTGTTGGGTGGCACTGCTTTAGACCTAACTTCCAATTTACAGGAAATATGGGAGCCATGCAAAGAAAAATCGCACAAACTAGAATGTGGGATCTTCTACAAAACAGCTGGCCTGGTATCTCCAAATGCTGACATTCCTAAACATAAGATGACTGTTCTCAATTTAGAGACAGCAACCAGACTTGATGTGTGTACCTTTTTGGGGGTGGAGGAGTGGGGACAGAGAAGGCTCTTGCTCTGTGGCCCAGGATACAGTACAGTATTGTGTTCATAGCTCAACATAACCTTGAACTCCTGGGCTCAAGTGAATAGATGGGACTTCAGGTACACACCACTCCACTCAGCTAGTTTTTAAAATTTTTCTGTACAGACCAGTGTCCCACTATGCTGCCCAGGCTGGCCTCAAATTCCTGGCCTTAAGCGATTCTCCTACCTCAGTCTCCCAGGATTAGAAAGGTGAGCAATCTTGCCCAATGTGTACATCTTGACTGGATTCTGGATTTACTTTTTTTTTTTTTTGAGATAGAGTCTCGCTCTGTCGCCCAGGCTAGAGTGCAGTGGCACGATGTCCACTCACTGCAAGCTCTGCCGCCTCCCGGGTTCACACCATTCTCCTGCCTCAGCCTCCCTAGAAGCTGGGACTACAGGCGCCCACCACCACACCCGGCTAATTTTTTTGTATTTTCAGTAGAGACAGGGTTTCACCGTGTTCGCCAGGATGGTCTCGATCTCCTGACCTCGTGATCCGCCCGCCTCGGCCTCCCCAAAGTGCTGGGATTATAGGCGTGAGCCACCGCGCCCGGCCTGGATTTACTTTTTAAAAAACACATGATGCCAGCTCCCAAAGGGGTAATTGAGGAATTTTGCATGTAAACTGGAAATGGGATTTACTGTTAATTTTCTTAGGTGATCTGATGGTAGTATGACTCTACAGGGAATTATCCTCAATCTTATGAATTGTATTTTGAAGTACTTAGGAATGAAGTGTCAAACACTTTGTAACTCACTTCAAAATGATTCAAAGAAAAAATATATACATGTATATATAGAGATACAGCCATGTAGCAAACGTAACAATGAGGCTTAGAAAAATACTTTTGAGGCTGGGCGGGCGGGCGCAGTGGCTCATGCTTGTAATCCCAGCACTTTGGGAGGCTGAGACAGCCAGTTCACTTGAGGTCAGGAGTTCAAGACCAGCCTGGTCAACATGGTACGGTAAAACCCTGTCTCTACTAAAAATATATGCCAGGCATGGTGGCTCACGCCTGTAACCCTAGCACTTTGGGAGGCCAAGGCAGGTGGATTACCTGAGGTCAGGAGTTCAAGACCAGCCTGGCCAACATGATGAAACCTCGTCTCTACTACAGATACAAAAATTAGCTGGACGTGGTGGTGTGTGCCTGTAGTCCCAGCTACTTAGGAGGCTGAGGCAGGAGAATCCCTTGAACCTGGGAGGCAGAAGTTACAGTGAGCGGAGATTACACCACCGCACTCCAGCCTGGGTGATAGAGCGAGACCCTGTCTCAAAAGCAATAAACAAATAAACATAGACATACATACATACCTACAAATACAAATACAAAAATTAGCCAGGTGTGGTGGCGCGTGGCTGTAATCCCAGTTACTTGGGAGGCTGAGGCAGAAGAATTGCTTGAACCCAGGAGGTGGAGGCTGCAGTGAGCTGAGATCATGCCACTGCACTCCAGCCTGGGTGACAGAGCAAGACTTCATCACCAAAAAAAAAAAAAAAAAAAGAACTTTGGGCCGGGCGTGGTGGCTCATGCCTGTAATCCCAGCACTTTCGGAGGCTAAGGTGAGCGGATCACAAGGTCAGAAGTTCGAGACCAGCCCTACCAAAATGGTGAAACACAGTATCTACAAAAAATACAAAATTAGCTGGACGTGGTGGCGCATGCCACGTGCTACATGGGAAGCTGAGGCAGGAGAATCACTTGAACCCAGGAGGCAGAGGCTGCAGGGAGCTGAGATCGCGCCATTGCACTCCAGCCTGGGCAACAAGAGAAAAACTCCGTCTAAAAAGTAAAAATAAAAATAAAGGCCGGGCGCGGTGGCTCAAGCCTGTAATCCCAGCACTTTGGGAGGCCGAGGCGGGTGGATCACGAGGTCAGGAGATCGAGACTATCCTGGCTAACATGGTGAAACCCCGTCTCTACTAAAAATCCAAAAAACTAGCCGGGCATGGTGGCGGGCGCCTGTAGTCTCAGCTACTTGGGAGGCTGAGGCGGGAGAATGGCGTGAACCCGGGAGGCGGAGCTTGCAGTGAGCTGAGATCAGGCCACTGCACTCCAGCCTGGGAGACACAGCGAGACTCCGTCTCAAAAAAAAAAAATAAATAAATAAATAAATAAATAAAAACTAGGCCGGGCGCGGTGGCTCAAGCCTGTAATCCCAGCACTTTGGGAGGCCGAGACGGGCGGATCACAAGGTCAGGAGATCGAGACCATCCTGGCTAACACGGCGAAACCCCGTCTCTACTAAAAACACAAAAAAATTAGCCGGGCGAGGTGGCGGCGCCTGTGGTCCCAGCTACTCAGGAGGCTGAGGCAGGAGAATGGCGTAAACCCGGGAGGCGGAGCTTGCAGTGAGCTGAGATCTGGCCACTGCACTCCAGCCTGGGCGACAGAGCGAGACTCTGTCTCAAAAAAATAAATAAATTAATTAATTAAAAAAAATAAAAAATAAAAAATAAAAACTTTGAAAAGACTTTAAAAAAAAAAAGTACCTGCATAGAGAAATGCTGCACCTGCCCACTCCTCACACCCACCCTAGGCACTACAGGACCCATTTATTAAACACATATTTGCAAACTCCACTCCAGTAAACAAGCCCCACACCCCCAAGAAAGTGACTAGAAATCTGTACATTTTACTCTGGGCCCCATCAGTTTCAGGTAGTTCAGGACACTTACTCTAGGCTGGCAGGCACACAGATGCCTTTCAGAACTTACTGGCCCACAGGTGACAACAGCCATCATGAGCAATTTCCATTCTAGAAAAAGATTAAACTCTGCCCTGAGCCCATGCTATTAAGAGGTCAAGTGACATTTTCTGACCTGAGTAATGCAAAGTAAATAAACCCAAAATTTCTAAAGAAAACAAAGCCACTACGGCCAGGTGCAGTGGCTCACACCTGCAATCCCAGCACTTTCAGAGGCCTAGGTGGGTAGATCACTTGATGTCAGGAGTTTGAGACCAGCCTGGCCAACATGGTGAAACCCCATCTCTAATACAAATACAAAAATTAGCCGGGTGTGGTGGTGCACGCCTGTAGTCCCAGCTACTCAGGAGGCCGAGGCAGGAGAATCGCTTGAACCCAGGAGGCAGAGGTTGCAGTGAGCAGAGACTGCACCACTGCACTCCAGCCTGGGTGACAGAGCGAGACCCTGTCTCAAAAACAATACATACATACATACATACATACATACATACAAAAACAAATACAAAATTTAGCCGGGTGTGGTGGCAGGTGCCTGTAATCCCAGCTACTTGGAAGGCTAAGGCAGGAGAATCACTGGAACCCGCTAGGCAGACGTTGCAGTGAGCGGAGATTGCACCACTGCACTCCAGCCTGGGCAACAGAGCAAGACCCTGTCTCAAAAACAATACATACATACATACATATATACATACATACAAACAAACAAATACAAAAAATAGGTGTGGTGGCAGACGCCTGTAATCTCAGCTACGCGGGAGGCTGAGGCTGGAGAATTGCTGGAACCCAGGAGGCAGTGGTTGAAGTAAGCTGAGAATGTACCATTGCACTCCAGCCTGGGCAACAAGAGCAAAACTCCATCTCGTTAAAGGAAAAAAAAAAAAAAAAAAAAAAAAGGCAAAATAAACCAAAAGCAAGCAGAAGGAAATAATAAAAAGCAAAAAAACCCAATTAAACTGAAAACAAAAACAGAGAAAAACCAATGAAACAAACAACTAGTTATTTGAAAAGATTAACAAAATTATCAATCTCAAGTAAGAATGATAGAGGAAAAAAGAGAAGGCAATTACCAACATCAACAATGAAGCAGAAGATATCACTAGATACTGCAGGCATCAAAAGAAAAATAAGGAAACACTATAAAAAACTCTACACAGACAAATATGAATCAAACTAAACGAACAGATTCCTCTGAAAAAATACAAACTACAGCCAGGCGCGCGGTGGCTCACGCCTGTAATCCCAGCACTTTGGGAGGCCAATGCAGGCGGATCACGAGGTCAGGAGATCAAGACCATCCTGGCTAACATGGTGAAACCCTGTCTCTACTAAAAACACAAAAAATTAGCCAGGTGTGGTGGTGGGCGCCTGTAGTCCCAGCTATTCGGGAGGCTGAGGCAGGAGAATGGCGTGAACCCGGGAGGCAGAGCTTGCAGTGAGCCGAGATTGTGCCACTGCACTCCAGCCTGGGTGTCAGTGCCAGACTCCATCTCAAAACAAACAAACAAACAAACAAACAACTATAACTCATCTAATATGATATAATTTCTATTAAGACAATTTTTCTACAGACGCAGGGAGGGATAAAATGTTTTTAAAGACAGAAGTCCCAGCTACTCAGGAGGCTAAGGCAGGAGGTTGGCTTGGGCCCAGCAGTTCAAGGCTGTAATAAGCCATGATCACACCACTGTACTCTAGCCTGGGTGGCAGAGTGAGACTCTGTCTCAAAAGAAAAGAAAAAGAAAAAGGAAAAAAAAAAAGGAAAAGAAAAAGAAAAATAAAGAAGAAAAGAAAAGGAAGAAAATTATTAAGGAAATTGAATATGTAATTTTTTTTTTTTTTGAGATGGAGCCTTGCTCTATTGCCTAGACTGGAATGTAGTGTCACAATCTTGGCTCACTATAACCTCCGCCTCCCAGGTTCAAACATTCTCCTGCATCAGCCTCCCAAGTAGCTGGGATTACAGGCTCCTGCCACCACGCCCAGCTAACCTTTGTGTTTTTTTTTTTTTTTTTTGAGATGGAGTTTCGCTCTTTTTGCCCAGGCTGGAGTGCAATGGCGTGATCTCGGCTCACTGCAACCTCCGCCTCCTGGGTTCAAGTGATTCTCCTGCCTCAGCCTCCCGAGTAGCTGGGATTACAGGCATGCGCCACCATGCCTAATTTTGTATTTTTAGTAGAGACGGGGTTTCGCCATGTTGGCCAGGCTGGTCTTGAACTCCTGACCTCAGGTGATCCGCCCACCTCAGCCTCCCAAAGTGCTGGGATTACAGGTGTGAGCCACGGTGCCCGACCCTGAATTTGTAATTTTAAAACTCCCACAAAAAGAAATCTACAGGCCGGGGCCGGGCGCGGTGGCTCAAGCCTGTAATCCCAGCACTTTGGGAGGCCGAGATGGGCGGATCACAAGGTCAGGAGATCAAGACCATCCTGGCTAACACGGTGAAACCCCGTCTCTACTAAAAAATACAAAAACCTAGCCGGGCGAGGTGGCGGGCGTCTGTAGTCCCAGCTACTCGGGAGGCTGAGGCAGGAGAATGGCGTGAACCCGGGAGGCGGAGCTTGCAGTGAGCTGAGATCTGGCCACTGCACTCCAGTCTGGGCGACAAAGCGAGACTCTGTCTCAACAAAAAAAAAAAGAAAGAAAGAAATTACAGGCCGAATGACATGAGTGGTTAGTTCTACCAATTTTTTTTTTTTTTTTGCAGAAGGAGTTGGCCAGGCTGGTCCTGAACTCCTGACCTCAAGTGATCCACCCGCCTTGGCCTCCCACAGTTCTGGGATTACAGGCATGAGCCACCAGCAGGCACAAACTCTTCCAGAAAGCAGACGAGGAGGAAACACATCCTGATTCATTTTGTTTTAATACACTGAATTTTATTTCATGTTTTACCTATTTTTCTTTTTTTTTTTTTTCATTTTTCTTTTTCAGAAATGGGGTCTTGCTATGTTGCCCAAGCTGGATTTGAACTCTTGGGCTCAAGCAATCCTCCCGCCTCAGCCTCCTGAGTAGCTGGGACTATAGGCATTTGCCACCACACTTGCCTCCAATTCATTTTATTAAGGTAGCATTATCCTGATACCAAAATCAAACCAAGATATTACAACAAAACTATAGACCAGTATCTATCATGAAAACAGACACAGAAGTCTTTAACAAAACATGATCAAACAGAATTCAGCAAATTATATTAAAAGAAACATATACCATGACCAAGTGGTACTTATTCCACAGATGCAAGGAAAGCTCAATATCTGAAAATTAATCAGGTCAATATTTGAAAATTAACCATATTAACAGGCTACAGAACAAAAATCACATGATCATACCAACTGATGCAGAGAAAGTATCTGACAAAATTCAACACCAATTCATAACAAAAAAACTCTCAGAAAAATAGGAATGGAGGGGAACTTCTTCAACTTGATAAAGAGCATCTACCAAAAAACCCCACAGCTAACATTTACTGGTGACAAACTGAGTGTTTTATCCTTAAGAACAGAAACAAGGCAAAGAATGTCCACTATCACCATTCGTACACAACATAATGCTAGAAATTATAGCTAGTGCAATAAAGTGAGAAAAAAAGTGTAGTGGCTAGGCACAGTGGCCCATGCCTGTAATCCCAGCACTTTGGGAGGCTGAGGCCAGTGTATCACCTGGGTCAGGAGTTCAACACCAGCCTGACTAACATGGTGAAAACTTATCTCTACTAAATACAAAAAATTAGCCGGTGTGGTGGCAGGCACCTGTAATCCCAGCTACTCAGGAGGCTAAGGCAGGAGAATCACTTGAACCCGGGAGGCGGTGGTTGTAGTGAGCCAAGATCAAGCCACTGCACTCCAGCCTGGGCAACAAGAGTGAAACTCTGTCTCAAAAAACAAAAAAAAACAACAAAAAAAAGTATGGCATACAGATTGAAAAGAAAAAATAAAACTGCCCTTATTTGCAGATGACATAATTGTCTATGTAGAAAATGCCAAGGAATCTGTAAGAAAACTCTTTACAGTCCTGGCCGGGCGCGGTGGCTCAAGCCTGTAATCCCAGCACTTTGGGAGGCCCAGACGGGTGGATCACGAGGTCAGGAGATCGAGACCATCCTGGCTAACACGGTGAAACCCCGTCTCTACTAAAAAATACAAAAAA
Organism: Macaca nemestrina; assembly: GCF_043159975.1. Taxonomy (NCBI): domain Eukaryota; kingdom Metazoa; phylum Chordata; class Mammalia; order Primates; family Cercopithecidae; genus Macaca; species Macaca nemestrina. The sequence goes on along the minus strand of NC_092126.1, from coordinate 113,001,631 downwards.
CCAGCCGGGCGAGGTGGCGGGCGCCTGTAGTCCCAGCTACTCGGGAGGCTGAGGCAGGAGAATGGCGTGAACCCGGGAGGCGGAGCTTGCAGTGAGCTGAGATCTGGCCGCTGCACTCCAGCCTGGGCAACAGAGCAAGACTCCGTCTCAAAAAAAAAAAAAAAAAAGAAAACTCCTTACAGTCCTATATTAGTTCTATAATAAGTGAGTTCAACAAGGTCACAGAACACAAAAACATTCAAAAATCAATTGTATTTCTATATACTGCAATAACCATGTGGACACCAAAATTAAAAATATAGTATCATTTAAACTATTCAAAAAATTACTTAGGTGTAAATCTTTTTTTTTTTTTTTTTTGAGATGGAGTCTCGCTCTGTCACCCGGTCTGGAGTGCAGTGGCATGATCTTGGCTCACTGCAAGCTCCAACTCCCAGGTTCACGCCATTCTCCTGCCTCAGCCTCCTGAGTAGCTGGGACTACAGGCACCCACCACCATGCCCGGCTACTTTTTTTTGTATTTTTAGTAGAGATGGGGTTTCACTGTGTTAGCCAGGATGGTCTCGATCTCCTGACCTCATGAGCCACCCATCTCGGCCTCCCAAAGTGCTGGGATTACAGGCATGAGCCACCGCGCCCGGCCCACTTAGGTGTAAATCTAACAAACATGTACAGAATGTGTATGCTGAAAACTATGCATACACCTGTGATCCCAGCTACGCAACAGGCTGACAGAGGAACCCAGGAATCTGACACCAGCCTTGGCGACATAGTAATTTAAAAAAACAATAAGGGCAGGATGCAGCAGCTCATACCTATAATCCCAACACTCTGGGAGGCTGAGGCAGAAGGATCACTTGAGCCCAGGAGTGAGAAACCAACCTGGGCAACATAGTAAGACCTCATCTCTGCAAAAATTTTTTAAATTAGCCAAGTGTGGAGGCATGTACCTGTGGCCTCAGTTACTTGGAAGGCTGAGGTGGGAGGATCACTTAAGCCTGGCAAGTCAAGGCTCAGTGAGTCACTTTCACACCATTGTACTCCAGCCTGGGCAACAGAGCAAGACCTTGTCTCAAAAATAATGGTAATAATCTTAAAATTAAAAAAAAAAAAAAAAAAAGCAGGAGGCGGTGGCTCACGCCTGTAACCCCAGCACTTTGGGAGGCCGAGGCGGGCAGATCACAAGGTCAGGAGATTGAGACCATCCTGGCTAACACGGTGAAACCCTGTCTCTACTAAAAATACAAAAAAGTAGCCGGGCGTGGTGGCGGGCGCCTGTAGTCCCAGCTACTCAGGAGGCTGAGGCAGAAGAACAGCACGAACCCAGGAGGCGGAGCTTCCAGTGAGCCGAGATCGCACCACTGTACTCCAGCCTGGGCGACAGAGCGAGACTCCTTCTCAAAAAAAAAAAAAAAAAAAAAAGGCTGTATTGGTGGAGGGACAGATACATAGACCAATGGAATATAATAGGGAATCCAGAAATAGACCTACACAAATATACCCAAGTGATTTTTGACAACAATGCAAAAACAATTCAATGAGGAAAAAATTGCCTTTTCAACAAATGGTACAACCCAGATGTCCTTCAATGGGTGAATGATTAAACAAACTATGGTACATGCATACCATGGAATACTAATGAACAATAAAAATGAATGAACTATGGATACGCTCAACAACTTGGATAATTTCCAAGCAATCTTGCTAAGCGAAAAAAAAAAAAGCCAACCCCAAAAGGTTACATACGATATGATTTCATTTTTATAACATTCTTGAAATGACAAAATTATAGAAAGAGAGAACAGATTAGTGGGTGCCAGGAGTTACAGAAGGGGGTCAGAGTGTGAGGGAGGTAGACGTGGCTATAAAAGGACAACATAAAATATCCTGTGGTAATGGAAACGTTCTGTACCCTGACTATACCATTTTCAATATCCTGCCTGTGATATACTGTACTACAGTTTTGCAAGATGTTACCATGGGGGGAACTGGGTAACTGTACATAGGATCCCTCTTCTAACAACTGAATGTGAATCCACAATTATCTCAAAAAATCTTTTAAATCTTAAGATAAATTTGAATGTGAATTTTAAATCTTTTTTTTTTTTTTTTTTTTTTTTTTTTTTTGAGATGGAGTCTCGCTCTGTAGCCCAGGCTGGAGTGCAGTGGCCGGATCTCAGCTCACTGCAAGCTCCGCCTCCCGGGTTCACGCCATTCTCCGGCCTCAGCCTCCCGAGTAGCTGGGACTACAGGCGCTGCCACCTCGCCCGGCTATTTTTTGTATTTCTTAGTAGAGACGGGGTTTCACCGTGTTAGCCAGGATGGTCTCGATCTCCTGACCTCGTGATCCGCCCATCTCGGCTTCCCAAAGTGCTGGGATTACAGGCTTGAGCCACCGCGCCCGGCCGCGTGAATTTTAAATCTGACAGTGAGACTGTCTCAAAAAAAAAGCTTTAAATTTCTTTTTTTTTGCGACAGGGTCTCACTCTGTGGCCCAGGCTGGAGTGCAATGGCACAATCACAGCTCACTGCAGCCTCAACCTCCCAGGCTCAAGTGATCCTCCCACCTCAGCTTCCGAAGTAGCTGGGACCACAGGCATGTGCCACCACACCTGGCTAATGTTTTTGTATCTGTAGAGACAGTTTCACCATGTTGCACCAGCCTGGTCTCAAAATCCTGGGCTAAAGCAATCCACCCACCTCGGCCTCTCAAACTTCTGGGATTTCACCATGTGCCACTAGGCTTGGCCAAGAATTTTTAAGGCCTAAAGGACACCATAAAGAAAGAAAAAAATGGCTAACCACAGCCTGGTCAATGCATGTGATAGGTAATGAATCCTTATCAAAAAACATCAAGCAACCCAAAACAGTAAAAATAGGCTGAAGATAGGACGAACGAACCAACAAGTAATTCACACAGAAGAAAACCTGAATAGCAGTAAACTTACAAAAAGGATGCTCAACCTTACCAATAATCAAGGAAAAGAAAATTAAAGTAACAGCAAAAACCTTTCCACACCAATCAGATGGGCCAAAATGTTCCAATGTGACACCACTGAGGAGACAGGACCATATGGCTGTTGGTGGGAGTGTGAGCTGCCCCAACACCTTGGAGAAGACTCACCATTCAGCTGGGCCCTTCCACTCCTAGGCACACAGACAGAGGAAACTGCAAACATATATGGAGAGATGGCACAAGCATGTTCACTGCAACACTGGAAAGTTAAAAATAATCCTAAAGTCGGTAGGCCAGGCGCAGTGGCTCACACCTGTAATCCCAGCACTTTGGGAGGCCTAGGCAGGCGGATCATGAGGTCAGGAACCCGAGATAAGCCTGGCCAACATGGTGAAACCCCGTCTCTACTAAAAATACAAAAATTAGCCAGGTGTGGTGGCAGGCGCCTGTAATCCCAGCTACTTGGAGGCTGAGGCAGGAGAATCGCTTGAACCCGGGAGACAGAGGTTACAGTGAGTCAAGATCACGCCACTGCATTCCAGCGTGGGGAGACAGATCAAGACTCTGTCTCAAAAAAAAAAAAAAAATGCGCCGGGCGCGGTGGCTCAAGCCTGTAATCCCAGCACTTTGGGAGGCCGAGGCGGGTGGATCACGAGGTCAGGAGATCGAGACTATCCTGGCTAACATGGTGAAACCCCGTCTCTACTAAAAATACAAAAAACTAGCCGGGCGTGGTGGCGGGCGCCTGTAGTCTCAGCTACTTGGGAGGCTGAGGCGGGAGAATGGCGTGAACCCGGGAGGCGGAGCTTGCAGTGAGCCGAGATCATGCCACTGCACTCCAGCCTGGGAGACACAGCGAGACTCCATCTCAAAAAAAAAAAAAAAAAAAAAAAAAAAGCTTAGTGAAAAGTGCCCACTGCAGAACACAGAATACCATTAAGGTAAAATGTTTATGGGAGGCTGAGGCAGGAGAATCGCTTGAGCCCAGGAGGCAGAGGTTGCAGTGAGCTGAGATCGCACCACTGTACTCCAGCCTGGGCAACAAGAGCAAAATTCTCAAAAAAAAAAAAAAAAAGAAAGAAAGAAAGAAACAACATTAAGGTGTGACAAAGCAGTTGGGTTGCAGATACTTAGGGGTATATGATGTTAGGCTATGTTCTCTACTAAGTACTTGAAACACATGAAGGTACAGAGCTTGACTGAATCCTGTTATCTCAAAAATTTTTAAAAATCCTAAAACAGCCAGCAACTCTTGCTCTATTTCACTATCTTCTTAGGACTAGAAAGCCCTGTCTTCATGTACATGTTCAGCAAATTCTGAACAACAACAAAAAGCCCTATCTCAGCCCCTGGGCTTCTGCCCTGCCCATCACCCCATCTCTGTCCACCTCTATCTCTTAGTGTCTGTGTCACACACGTTTACACAAACCCCTGACCCCAAAAGCAACGTCTGCATACATCCTTAGTTCCTAAGACACTACTTCCCCCTTAAAGTCTCAGAAAAACATACTGAGCTGCTCTACAAAGGTATGAGAAAGCAAATGAAATTCACCTGCCATAGAAAGTTAGGTGTCTTACAATTTAGCACAATATAATTTTATTGATTCCTCTCATCAATGTGAGATAAGCAATAGGAAAAACATTGTCCTCTTTCCTCTCTACTACCTTGTCCCACACTCCAAGGCCCATGGGACCAGGTGGCTCTCACAGGATTTCAGACCCATTCCTCAGCAGGAACCTTCCCCCGCTGCCATCAGTAGATGGCTGGGTCACTTTTGCCCACCACAGGCTCACCAGCAATGTTAAGTGCCACACTCACCAAAAGGGACCAAATGACCATGTACATAGAGGGTGAAGCCCTATGGGCATCAGTTCCAAGAACCATTTAACTTCCAGTGATGTCTGAGGGGTCCTCCACCAGGAACTCCTTCTCAACAACCAGCGTTCCCAGTACTCTGGTGAGGATGTTCTCCTCAGGTCTCTAGAAAGTGTTCCAAATTGAACGTTTTTCTTCAACTCTTTTCTGTGTAGTTTTGTTTTGATTTTTTGGTCGCCCAGGCTGGAAATGGTATAATCACAGCTCACTGCAGCCTCAACCTCTGGTCTCAAGCAAACCTCCTAACAGCCTCTCAAGTAGCTGGAACTACAGGTGTATGCCGCCACACCAGGCTAATTTTTAAATTTTTTTGAAGAGATACAGACTATATTAACCAGGGTGGTTTCAAACTCATGGGCTCAAGCAATTCTCCTGCCTTGGCCTCCCAAAGTGTTAGGATTACAGGTGTGAGTCACTGTGCCTGGACTACAGTTTTCTTTACTGCTGCATCGTGTGTGTTTTCTTTACTGGCCTTTTCCTTATGCATTTTAATCCTTTTTTTTTTTTTTTTTTTTTTTTTTTGGAGAGGGAGTCTCGCTCTGTCACCCAGGCTGGAGTGCAGTGGCGTAACCTCGGCTCACTGCAATCTCTGCCTCCCGAGTTCAAGCAGTTCTCCCTACCTCAGCCTCCCAAGTAGCTTAGACTATAAGCACCTGCCACCACGCCTGGCTAATTTTTGTATTTTTTAGTAGAGACAGTTTCGCCGTGTTGGCCAGGCTGGTCTTGAACTCCTGACCTCAGGTGATCCGCCCACCTCGGCCTCCCAAAGTGCCGGAATTACAGGCATGAACCACTGTGCCCAGCCGCATTTTAATTCTAATTTAGTAAATGGCTCAGCTCAACCAACACCCTCACAAGACTGTAAGTGGTGGGAGAGCTGGGATACATCTGTTGCAATCACTAATATGTGCCCAGTACTCTTCCAGTGCCGGACATATACCATACACCTAATAAATGAATGGGGAGACACAGGACCTTTCTTTTAGCTTCTTTCCATCATCTTTAGTCTTTACTTCACTTATTAGATCCAGCTGATCTTTCACTATTCTAAGCTGATTGTGAATTTTAAAATTCTCAGCTTATTTGAAAACAGAGTCAGTTATAAGACACACCCTGCCTTACCAGGAACTTAAGCTGTCTGCTATCTGCGGACACATGACGACATGGGGTGTCTGTTTCATGGGCATGACTAAGTGCTCTGCATTTAGCAGGCGGGCGATGTTCAGGGCACAACTCCATCTACTATGTGTTGGTTTTCCATGCTCTAAGGAGAAAAATTCTTTTGCAACTTGGTAATAAAACACCCTTTTGTCTTTCTGATGCTGGCTTCCTATAAGCAAGGGTCATGTCTGCCTGTGCTAGGAATCTGATAGGTAGCATCCGTATACTTATATCAGAATGTACCTCTGGAAGTTTTTTTTTACACAGTTTCATACTCAAAACCTCAGTCATTCAGATAGAGGCACTACAGAGATCCTCCACCTCGTGGTTCAGAGACCAAGTTTCAAACAGAGGTAAACACTCATTTGTGGTTGCCTACAGCTTGGTGGCCAGAAAATGTGGGAGAAAATAGTGTGGGAACCACAGAAAGATTCTGGCCACAGCCACCTAGTCTTCCTGACACAGCTATCCACTGTAACACCTCACACTCATTCACATTATATCCTCTAAAAGAGTAGGAAGTGCTCAAGGCAGCCCAAGAACATGTCTTAGCTGGATTCACCACTGGCTGAGAGGAGCTACCGAAGCTCTCCTTTTTGAGTAGTGGAAATGGGAACCTTATTCCTCTATGCCAGCACCCAGTGCAGTACCCACAACTGAGTCTAAGCTCTCAGCACTGCCCCAGGCCCCAGACCTTGAGACTCACTGCAGATAAACACCCTCAGCCAGAAGAACCAGAGCTAGTTGGGGTAGGCCCAGTAAGTGGCTCGCATCTGCCAATGACCAGGCGCTCCCTTCCTCCCAGTTGTAATATGTGGGACTCTCAAGTGATGGGCAGAAGTAAAATGCCAGGCCAGGCACAGTGACTCACGCCTGTAATCCCAGCACTTTGGGAGGCTGAGGTGGGTGGATCACGAGGTCAGGAGTTCAAGACCAGCCTGGCCAACATGGTGAAACCCTGTATCTACTAAAAATACAAAAATTAGCCAGGCATGGTGGCGGGCACCTATAATCCCAGCTACTGGGGAGGCTGAAGCAGGAAAATTGCTTGAACCTGGGAGGTGGAGGCTGCAGTGAGCCAAGATCACACCGCTGTACTCCAGTCTGGGTGACAGAGGAAGACTCTGTCTCAAAAAAAAAAAAAAAAAAGTAAAGTAAAATGTCAAGTTATCAATGGTACCTAAAAGGTAGTGACTTTTGTAGCCAAAGTATATTAAAGCTGCCCTAGAGGCAGGTATATTTAAAGTATATATCAGATCAGTCATCAGGGAAATAACTAGGAAATCAAAACATTATACAGTAACTGGCAAGCACACCAGGCATCCAAGGGTAAGGTTCAGCAGGTAAGGATCCCACTGGACCCTCCCGTCACCATCACCAATACCATTCGCCAGGAAGATGCAAACCAAAGGATGTTGCTTGGTGGAAGGAAAGGGGAGATGCCCATGAAGAGCCAGGCCCTTATGACCCCATTCTGTCCAGACAGCCTTATGGAACAGACAGCTCTGTTCCACTCAGACTGCCTCCCCAGAGCTATGAGTGCCCCACGCACACAGGGAGCTCAGTTAATAAATGCTCTCCACTCAATAGATGTGAGGAACAAATGCACATTTGGCACCAACTCAATTTGCAATAAACTTAATGTTTCCTCATCCACAGAAAAACTCAGTGAAAGAAACTTTCAGATATATATTTTTTGTTTGTTTGTTTGTTTTGTTTTGTTTTTTGAGACGGAGTCTCGCTCTGTCGCCCAGGCTGGAGTGCAGTGGCGCGATCTCGGCTCACTGCAAGCTCCGCCTCCCAGGCTCACGCTATTCTCCTGCCTCAGCCTCCTGAGTAGCTGGGACTACAGGCGCCCGCCACCACGCCCGGCTAATTTTTTGTATTTTTAGTAGAGACCGGGTTTCAAACCGTGTTAGCCAGGATGGTCTCGATCTCCTGACCTCGTGATCCGCCTGCCTCGGCCTCCCAAAGTGCTGGGATTACAGGCGTGAGCCACCACGCCCAGTCCTCAGATATAGATATATAGATATATAGACATATATATATATATATTTTTTTTTTTTTAACTACCTTTGTTTAGTTTTAAGACAGGGTTTCACTATGTTGCCCAGGCTACAGTGCAGTGGCTTTTCACAGAAACAATTATACCTCACCAGCCTTGAACTCCCCAGTAATCCTCCCACCTCAGCCTCCCAAATAGGAGACTACAAGCACAGGACCTGGCTCTGAAACTTTCAGACATTTTACCTAAAAACTCTGAAAGAACAGCTCTCTACTAGTTTTTGCTTCCCAAGAATAAAGGAAAAGTTGGGAGACTCAACCCATTATTAACCACACAAAATTTGGCAGAGGTAGCCCATCCCACCACTCCTAGGAGCCCCTACTCCCAAATAGCTACGTCACCTAAAAATAGTACTTATGCTGTTAAATTGCTATCATTTGCCACAGTAATTAAAACATTTAAAGAATGGTCAGGTACAGTGGCACACACCTAGAATCCCAGTACTTTGGCAGGCTGAGGTGGGCAGAATGCTTGAGCCCAGGAGTTCAAGGGCAGCCTGGGCAACATGGCGAAACTCTGTTTCTACAAAAAAGTACAAAAATTAGCCAGGCATGGTGGCGCATGCCTGTAATCATAGTTACTTGGGAGGCTGAGGTGACTGAATTGCTTGAACCCAGGATGGTGAGACTGCAGTGAGATTACAACACTGCACTCCAGCCTGGATGACACAGCAAGACCCTATCTCAAAATAAATAATAAATAAATAAAAATAAAGAAAATGGGATATTCATTTTAAAACCAGATTAAAATAATAAAATTCCATGTTCCTGTTGTAAATATTTTGGAAAACACAAAAAGCAGAAATATTAACCACTTCAGGTTCAATCTAGCAAAAAACACTTTGATACTCAGAAGTTAAATATTAACTGTCAGTCCAACATTAATGTAGTTTCTGAAAGGTTAACCAGTTTAAAACTTCTCAATATGATGGCCAACAGGATGTACTCAACACAATGGAAAACAATGGTGTGAAGTCATTGTTTATTTGAGCTCCAAATATCAAAAAAAAAAAACCCGTCAGATTTCTCTGCTTCTAGTTAAAAACAGGCCTTTTTGACTCCTTGGCATCAGATGAGAAACGTCTAAAGCCAAGTGACTGGTGAAGATTCAAGGTATCACCCTAAAATTGCTCAGTTCAGGGGGTAGATAAGGTTTCCCTGACATGGGACAGGTTCCTACCTAAACTGCAGGCAATGTGGAAATACCACCAGCGATTTGGAGGCAGCCCCAGGACCATCAGGGAGCTAGAGGACCAACCAAAGGAAGTCAGGGTCACATATACAGCAAGAGATTTAAAGGTAAAAATATGTGGGAGAAAAAATACCACCCCTGAGAGGCAAGCACTACACAACATTCTATCAAACAGAAAAGCTACTTTGAACACTTCTCTCACTTGGAAAATTCTTGCAAATTCTCACTTATCACAGATAAACCAAGGGCAGTGGCTTCTGCTAGCGGTGATTTGGTTTTTTCCAACAAAGACAGGAAGCAAAGGTTTAAAACCTGGGTATAAATCCACCCAGGTGCAGACATGTTCTAGGGAAAGGGAAGAAAGGCAAGGTTCAAAACCCAGGGCTGAACAGTCATTCTCCACTGAACCATGGCTTTTAATCTGAGTAGATTTTAACATGGTACATGTTGGGGCTCACTGAAAGAATTCCTTCTACATTCCACTGAAGTCCATACACTGCGTTAAACATTATTCATTACCGAACAGTATACTTGACTTTGAAGATGGTAAGTTTTATATTGTGCTTTTTACAATTTAAAAAGGTGAGTTTGGGGTTTGTTTTTTTGTTTTGTTTTGTTTTGAGAGACAGTCTCTCATCTATCACCCAGGGTGGAGTACAGTGGTACAATGAACCTCTATAACCTCGAACTCCTGGGCTCAAGTGATCCTTCTGCCTCAGCCTGGTTCACACCACCATGCGTGGTTCATTTTTTAATTAATTTATTATTTTTTTTTGAGATGCAGTCTTGCTCTGTCACCTAGGCTAGAGTGCAGCGGCACAATCTCAGCTCACTGCAACCTCTGCCTCCTGGGTTCAAGCGATTCTCTCGCCTCAACCTCTCAAGTAGCTGGGATTATAGGCGCCCACTATGACGCCCGGCTAATTTTTGTATTTTTAGTAGAGATGGGGTTTCACCATGTTGGCCACGATGGTCTTGAACTCCTGATCTCAGGTGATCTGCCCACCTCGGCCTCCCAAAGTGCTGGGATTATAGGTGTGAGTCATCAGGCTGGGCCATTTTTTTAGTTTTTATTTTGTAGAGACAGGGTCTCACTATGTTGCCCAGGCTAGTCTCAAACTCCTGGCTCAAACAATCCTCCCGCCTCAGCCTCCCCAAGCACTGGGATTATAGGGACAAGCCACTACACCCAGCCCCTAAAAAAAAACATTTTTAATGGTTAAGATGGCATATTAAAACGTAAGCCTGGGCAACACAGTGACACCCCCATCCCTACAAAAAAAAAAAATTTAGGCCAGGCGTAGTGGCTCACACCTGTAATCCCAACACTCTGGGAGGCTGAGGAAGGCATATCACAAGGTCAAGAGATGGAGACCATCCTGGCCAATATGGTGAAACCCTGTCTCTACTAAAAATACAAAAAAAATTAGCCGGGCGTGGTAGGCGCACGCCTATAGTCCCAGCTACTCAGGAGGCTGAGGCAGGAGAATTGCTTGAACCTGGGAGGCGGAGGTTGCGGTGAGTCGAGATTGCGCCACTGCACTCCAGCCTGGGTGACAGAGTGAGACTCAATCTCAAAAAAAAAAGTAAGTAAAATAAAATTTTTTAAAAAATTTTAAAAATTAGCGAGGTAGGCCGGGCGCGGTGGCTCAAGCCTGTAATCCCAGCACTTTGGGAGGCCGAGACGGGCGGATCACGAGGTCAGGAGATCGAGACCATCCTGGGTAACACAGTGAAACCCCGTCTCTACTAAAAATACAAAAACTTAGCCGGGCGAGGTGGCAGGCGCCTGTAGTCCCAGCTACTCAGGAGGCTGAGGCAGGAGAATGGCGTGAACCCGGGAGGCGGAGCTTGCAGTGAGCTGAGATCCGGCCACTGCACTCCAGCCTGGGTGACAGAGCGAGACTCCGTCTCAAAAAAAAAAAAAAAAAAAAAAAAAATTAGCGAGGTATATGGGCATGCACCTGTAGTCCCAGCTACTCGGCCTGAGGTGGGAGGACTGCTTGGTCCAGGAGGTCAAGACTGAAGTGAGCCATGATTCCACCACTGTGCTCCAGCCTGGGTGACAAAGCAAGACCTTGTCTCAAAATAGATAAATAAATAAATACACCATCTTTGTTACGTATATTTTGCCACAATATTTTAGAAAACATCACTTAGAGTTACATCAATTAGACTTCAGAAGAAAATAATTTAGGAGGCTTTCAGGGGCATATCCCCGTGATGACATGCTCCAGTCCTTTAATTACCAGTGCCCAGGTAAGACACTGAAGACAGAAAAGGATAAACTGAGGCCAAGGACAAGGACCAGGCCTAACCATCCATTTCGGTTTCTGGTTTTTTTTGTTTGTTTTTTGAGACAGAGTCTCGCTCTGTCTCCCAGGTTGGAGTGCAGTGGCGACATCTCGGCTCACTGTAACCTCTGCCTTCTGAGTTCAAGCGATTCTCCTGCCTCAGCCTCCTGAGTAGCTGGGGCTACAGGTGCCTGCCACCATGCCCAGCTAATTTTTGTATTTTTAGTAGAGACAGGGTTTTACCATATTGGCCAGGCTGTTCTCGAACTCCTGACATTGTGATCCGCCCACCTCAGGCTCCCAAAGTGCTGGGATTACAGGCATGAGCCACTGCGCCTGGCCCTAACTGTCCATTTGGCTGCAGCAGCTAGAGTGGGAGGTGGAGTAGTGGTGGGGGAATAAGTATGAGAGGTGGGTGGCCAGACTCAGCAGAATCCAAGTGGGAATGAATTACCACATCCTTGTACCCGTGTGGCATCCAAAAATGCAATTAAAGCAAACTACAATTCTCTGAAGACAGCCCAACAATTAACACTTCAGCACATGTTTACCAACTACCTACCCTGTGCTAGGTGAGGCTTTATTTGCTACAGATGCAGTCTTTCCAAGTTTCACACAAAAATATTCAATTAAGGTTTATATACATTACTAAATCAGGAAACACAAGTGGTAACAAACCAAGTATTTATACTAATACATTATAAACAGTCATTTTCCAAGTGCTTACTGTAACAGAAACTAGAAGTTGCCTTCTGACTTCCCGAAACTCCCCCTGGCCATCCTATCCCCTCCCCAACTCAGTACAAAGGTACAGTGGGGCTATGCTGGGGGGGCAGGATGATCAGTGTCTACTGGGGGTCAAGGCTGGATGCCAATGGTTCCCTTGAGAGAAAAGGGGGAGAACAGGTCCACTACAGGAGTCTTGACAGCACTTACTCTGCTGCTTTCTCTCCAAGTAGATGCCTGGCACCAAGCAGGTACTCAGCAGATGCCCGCAGAGTACAGGAAAGGAACTTCCACTAAATCCCCTAAATAATTCACCAAGTGGCCAGGCGCCAGTGGCTCATACCTGTAATCCCAGCACTTTGGGAGGCCGAGGCGGGCGAATCACAAGGTCAAGAGATCAAGACCATCCTGGCTAACGGTGAAACCCCGTCTCTATTAAAAATACAAAAACTAGCTGGGCGTGGTGGCACGCATCTGTAGTCCCAACTACTTGGGAGGCTGAGGCAGGAAAATCACTTGAACCTGCGAGGCGGAGGTTGCAATGAGCCAAGATCACGCCACTGTGCTCCAGCCTGGATGACAGTGCGAGACTCTGTCTTCAATAATAATAATAATAATAATAATAATAATAATTCACCAAGCATAATGGCAATGATCACCTGATTTCACACTTTGAAGTTCAATGCTGAGCTTTCTGGTTTTTCCATTACACTACAAAAGATTAAAAGTAAGTGCCACAGCTCAAAATTAATATGCTAATCTAGCAATGATGAATTAAATTTAGAAAAAGTGTGCTGGCTGCTGGCCTTTCTGACCTAATTGGCTAATTAGACTCCAAAAACAGAGAAGTGAGGTGAAATGTCAGCGAAACTCCAGGCAACCCAGCCCTTGACCCTGCCAGCAGCTCTGTAATAAAGGCCTGGGGCCCTAAGCACAATGCCTCAGGAGCCAAACAGGTATGTGGGAGTTCTTGCATATTCACTATAGAGTATTTATCTAGGCAAATGCTTCAATCTTCATTGTCTGAAGTTGTGACTTGCTTTTAGCCCCATTCTTGTTTTTGGCTACATTCTTCATGTTCAACCATCAAAAACATTTCACCCATGCCAGAAACTGCCATATCAACACACTTTGTTTATAAAAGAACAAGACAAAACTAGCACCCACTCCCTTTGCTCAGGTTTTCCTTCCTGCTAACAGAATTCCTTCCCTCCCACAGATGGTTCTAATTGGCCCTTTTACCTGCTTCAGCCTTACCACAGCAACAAATTCTAAAAAATCACAAACTTCTCTAACTGACGTGCTTCCAAAAACTAGAGCAAAAGAGCCAAAAGACATTCTTCCATTCTCGCAATCCCTGCTCTGCAAAGCCACAGCCATTCTATGATCAGTGAAATGACAGGCCAGGCCAACACTATGGACAATGATGCCCACCACACCTGATTTCAGAATCAGGCTTGCATAGAAGGACATCAGAGAGCACCAGCTCCCAGTGACCTGGTGAACACAAGGCTCCTGGGCCAGGCCCCACTAGCTCCCACATTGCTGGCCTTCCCCAGCAAAGGATGTTGGGCTGCTTGTTAAAGACCATAGCACATATCTGGAGATATGTCCAGTTCGGGCTCTTCTTATACAAAGTAAGACCAAGAAAACCCATTATTCTCAAGGGCTTTCCTCCTCCTCAAAACTTCAGGGGATCCTCAGCTGCTATCTGCCACACAGAATTTACACCCAGATTAACAAGACTGAAGAAATCCTTAAAAATGCCCTTGCTCTCACCTTCTTCTGTCTCCATCTCCTTTCTGTGGTCTTTGATCATTCTCTCAGCACACAGGAAAAAGCGGGATTGCATTCCATACTAATTATTTGGAAATTAATTCCTGCATTTTAGAACCCAAGGATTAAAAATGAAAAGCAGGCAAGGCAGTGGTTCATGCCTGTAATCCCAGCACTTTGGGAGGCTAAGGTGGATGGATTACTAGAGCCCAGGAGTTTGAGACCAGGCTGGGCAACACAGAGAGACCGTCTCTACAAAATATTTTTAAAAATTAGCTGAGTGTGGTGACGCATGCCTAAAATCTCAGCTACTCAGGAGGCTGAAGTGGGAGGATCGCTTGAGCCTGGGAGGTTGAGGTTGCAGTGAGCCGTGATCATGCCACTGCACTCCAGCCAGTGTGACACAGCAAGACCCTGTCGTCTCAAAAAAAAAAAAAGAAAACAAAACTAATGATTTACATAAAGACTGGAAAGGAATTCTGCAGGGTATTTATGTGCTCACATCAGAAGCCAACTGAAGATACATGAGAAACGAAGATAAAGCATCTGAAGAATTAAGCTGTGGGCTGGTGGGATCTCCATCCACCTGAACTGTAGGAGTCAATCCATGCCTGAGTGGCCCAACCTAGAAATTCAGGAGATCCCAGGGCTATTTGGAAGAAGAAAACACCTTCCACGCATCAGCAGATTAAGGCCACCACTGAAAAGTACCTTGGAGCTGCTACTCCCCCTCCCCATCCAGTACTTAGAAATATATAAATTACAACAGCACCCTTTTGATAAGATGAAGATCTCCTGCATTTATCCCTTTTTAAATTTTCCTTTAAAGATACAGGGTCTCACTCCGTCACCTGGGCTGGAGTGCAGTGACACAATGATGGCTCACTGCAGTCTCGCCCTCCCAGGCTCAAGTGATCCTCCCACCTCAGCTTCCCAAATAGCTGGGATTACAAGCATAACACCACCACACTTGGCTAATTTTTTATCTTTTGTAGAGATGGGGCCTCACCATGTTGCCCAGGCTGGTCTCAAATTCCTGGGCTCAAGCAATTCTCCCACCTCAGCCTCCTAAAATGCTGGGATTATAGGCATAAGCCACCACATTCAGTGCAAATCATTATTTCAACTGGGAGCTAACTACTTAAAGATCTTATTTTGTAAATAAAAGATTTATGTCTTGTAGTTGTGTATCTGTCCAGTGAATCTTACATCAAAAGTTCTGTGGTCTTAAGAATAGACTTGGGGCCAGGCCAGGTACGGTGGCTCACGCCTGTAATCCCAGCAATTTAGGAGGCCAATGGGGGCAGATCACAAGGTCAGGAGTTCAAGACCAGCCTGACCAATATGGTGAAACCCCATCTCTACTAAAAATACAAAAATTAGCTGGGCTAGGAGGCCCATGCCTGTAATCCCAGTTACTCAGGAGGCTGAGGCAGAATTGCTTGAATCTGGGAGGCAGAGGTTGCAGTGAGCCGAGAACACACCACTGCATTCCAACCTGGGCAAAAGAATGAGACTCTGTCTCAAAAAAAAAAAGAAACAAGGCCGGGCGCAGTGGCTCACGCCTGTAATCCCAGCACTTTAGGAGGCCGAGGCTGGCGGATCACAAGGTCAGGAGATCGAGACCACGGTGAAACCCCGTCTCTACTAAAAATACAAAAAGTTAGCCTGGCGCGGTGGCAGGCGCCTGTAGTCCCAGCTACTCAGGAGGCTGAGGCAGGAGAATGGCGTGAACCCGGGAGGCAGAGCTTGCAGTGAGCCGAGATTGCGCCACTACATTCCAGCCTAGGGGACAGAGCAAGACTCCGTCTCAAAAAAAAAAAAAAAGAAACGAAAAACAAACTTGGGTGGGAGCGGTGGCTCACGCCTGTAATCCCAACGTTTCGGGTGGCTGAGGCAGGAGGATCACTTAAGCCCAGGAGTTTGAGACCAGTTCCGGCAACATAGTGGGACCCCATCTCTATTAAAAACAGAAAAAAAATGCCGGGTACAGTGGCTTATGCCTGTAATCCCTGACTTTGGGAGGCCGAGGCAGGGGGACCACCTGGGTCAAGAGTTCGAGACCAACCTGGCCAGACGGGTGAAACCCCGTCTCTACTAAAAAAAATACAGAAATTAGCTGAGCATGATGGCAGGCACCTGTAATCTCAGGTACTCGGGAGGCTGAGGCAGGAGAATCGCTTGAGCCGGGGAGGTGTAGGTTGCAGTGAGCCGAGATGTCGCCACTGCACTCCACCCTGGGCAACAGAATGAGATTCTGTCTCAAAAAAATAAATAAATAATAAAAATAGAAAAAAATTAGCTGGCCATGGTGGTGTGTGCCAGTAGTCACAGCTACTCAGGAGGCTGAGGCAGGAGGATTGCTTGAGCCCAGGAGATCAAGGCTGTAGTGAGCTATGATCATGCCACTGTACACCAGCCTGGGCAACAGAGTGAGATCCTGTCTCTAAAAAAAGAGGGAAAAAAAAAGGCCGGGCACAGTGGCTCACACTTGTAATCCCAGCATTTTGGGAGGCTGAGGTGGGCAGATCACTTGAGGTCAGGAGTTTGAGACAAGCCTGACCAACACAGAGAAACCCTGTCTCTACTAAAAGTACAAAAATAACCCAGGCATGGTGGTACACACTTGTAATCCCAGCTACTTAGGAGGCTGAAGCAGGAGAATCACTTGAACCTGGGAGAGCAAGACTGTCTCAAAAAAAAAAAAAGAAAGAAATGAACAGTGACATGAATGTATTACACCACATTGAATAAGTTATTAATATGAATATAAATAACCAATTAATGAGTAAACATAGGAGATGAGAAAAGCTCTTCCTTACAGTAAGGTGACAACAAATGCAGAAGGACTAATGGACTCAGAAGCATCATTGAATGCTGAAGATAGAGGGTCAAAATTTGATGAGGAAAGCAACAGGATATTTACATAGTCTCAAGTGTTCCCCCCATAAATGACTTATTAATTACAAAGAAGAAAATATCAACTTTTCATGGAGAAAACTGCCAAGTGTCTCTTTAATCAGAGTTGATCATCAAAACAAACCTGCACCTTGTGCCTACTCATATGGCAATACCAAAGATGTACTGGGACAACTGAGACAAAGTGAATATGGACTGTAGATTAGATAACGGTATTCGGCCAGACATGGTGGCTCATGCCTGTAATCCCAGCACTTTGGGAGGCTAAAGTGGGCAGATCACTTGAGCTCAGGAGTTTGAGACCAGCCTGGGCAACATGGCAAAACCCCGTCTATACAAAAATCAGCCAGGCATGGTGGTGTGCACCCATAGTCCCAGCTACTCAAGAGGCTGAGGGAGGACGGCTTGAGCCTGAGAGGTGAAGGCTGCGGTAAGCCGAGACTGCACCACTGCACTCCAGCCTGGGCGATAGAGCCAGACCTTGTCTCAAAAAATAAAATAAAAATAACAGAACAGTATTCTACTAGTCTTAAATTTCCTTGATAGCTATACTGTGATTATGTAAGATAATATTCTCATCCTTAGGAAATACACAGTTAAGAATTTAGGAGGGCTGGGCACGGTGGCTCACGCCTGTAACCCCAGTACTTTGGGAGGCCAAGAAGGGCAGATCACATGAGGTCAGGAGTTAGAGACCACCCTGGCCAACGTGGTGAAACCTGTCTCTACGAAAAATACAAAAATTAGGTGTGGTAGTGTGTGCCTGTAGTCCCAGCTACTCAGGAAGACTGTGGCAGGAAAATCGCTTGAACCTGGGAGCTGGAGGTTTCAGTGAGCCAAGATCGTGCCACTGCACTCCAACCTGGACAACAGAGTGAGACTCCATCTCAAAAAAAAAAAAAAAAAGAATTTAGGAGTAGGCCAGGTGTTGTGGCTCACGTCTGTAATCCCAGCACTTTGGGAGGCTGAGGCGGGCAGATAGCTTGAGCTGAGGAGTTTGAGACCAGCCTGGGCAACAGGCTGGTCTCAAACCCCGTCTCTACAAAAAAATACAAAATTAGGCCAGCATGGTAACCTGCACCTGTAGTCTCAGCTACTCTAGAGGGAGGCTAAGGCAGGAAGATCACTCAAGCCTGGGAGGCGGAGGTGGCAATAAGCCGAAATCTCATCACCACTCTCCAGCCTAGGCGACAGATCAAGACCCTATCTCCAAAAAAAAAAAAAAAAAAAAAAAAAGTAGGGGTAAAGAGATATGATCTCTGTCAATTACTCACAGATGGTTCAGATGGTTCAGAAAAAAAGATATAGATAGAAAAGAGAATGACAGAGCAAACACAGCAAAATGTAAACAAATGGTGACTCCAGAGTATTTGGGAGTTTCTTGAATTATTCTTGCAATTTTTCTGTAAATTTAAAGTTACATTAAAAATTTTTTTTTTTTTTTTTTTGAGACGGAGTCTTGCTCTTTCACCCAGGCTAGAGGGCAGTGGCGCAATTTCGGCTCACTGCAAGCTCCTACTCCCAGGTTCACATTATTCTCCTGCCTCAGCCGCCCGAATAGCTGGGACTACAAGCGCCTGCAACCAAGTCCGGCTAGTTTTTTTTATATTTTTAGTAGAGACGGGGTTTCACCGTGTTAGCCAGGATTGTCTCTATCTCCTGACCTCGTGATCCGCCCGCCTCGGCCTCCCAAAGTGTTGAGATTACAGGCGTGAGACACGGCGCCCAAAATTTTTAGAAGTTACTAAAATAGCCGGCCACGGTGGTAAGAGAAAGGAATACGGGTCATGGTCCAAGTCCCCTCTCAGGATGTCCGTGCCAAAGCAGGTCTATGCACTGACAATTGTGAAGCAAAGTCAGCAGGTAAGCTCTGTTATCTGTGATAGCTATATAACCCTCGCCCCACCCCACCCCACTTACCTCAAACCCCAGCGCTTTGTCCAGTAGAAATCTGGATTTCAGGCACTAATCCCCCAGACAGCATGATTCAAAACACATACCCCACCAGGTCCCAAGCTCTCCCAAGTTTACAAAGGGAAGTGAGGATATTTCAAAAGTATTTTCCTCTAGCAACATTACAAACACAAAATACACCAAAAAAAGGATTTTGTTTGTTTTAAAAGTGACTTGGGTTATAATGGAAGAAAATGTTACACTAGGGCCCAAAATTACTACATTGAGCTGTATTTACTTAATATTAAAAATAGATTCTATCTTCCCTTCCCAGGAACCTTCCCTCCTAAAGCAAAAAAAACCCAAATCAGACCATTACCAAGTTCAGAGGTCCCAGAGCTAAGGGCAAAATGTGGGCAGGCTGCATCCGGTGTTTCCCAGTATCTGATTCCCTACTATTGGTTCCCACTATCTCACAATGATGTCATCAGCTGTCTGGTCCTCCCCTTTGACTTAATGCAATAAAAGTAATTCACGGGCCAGGCACGGTGGCTCACACCTGTAATCCCAGAACTATGGGAGGCAGAGGGGGGCGGATCACTTGAGGTTGGGAGTTCGAGACCAGCCCAACCAACATGGAGAAACCCCTTCTCAAATGAAAATACAAAATTAGCCAGGCATGGTGGCACATGCCTGTAATCCCAGCTATTCGGGAGGCTGAGGCAGGAGAATCGCCTGAACCCGGAAGGCGGAGGTTACGGTGAGCCGAGATCGCGCCATTGCACTCCAGCCTGGGCAACAAGAGCAAAACTGTGTCTCCAAGAAAAAAAAAAAGGCCAGGCGCAGTGACTCACGCCTGTAATCCCAGTACTTTGGGAGGCCGAGGCGGGCGGATCACCTGCCAACGAAACCCTGTCTCTACTAAAAATACAAAAATTAGTGGAGTGTGGTGGCATGTGCCTATAATCCCAGCTACTCAGGAGGCTGAGGCAGGAGAATCGCTTGAACCCAGGAGGTGGAGGTTGCAGTGAGCCAAGATCATGCCATTGCACTCGAGCCTGGGCAACAAGAGTCAAACTCTGTCTCAAAAAAAAAAAAAAAAAAAAAGTAATTAACATGGAGGTAAAATAAATTCCAACACCACACTAGGACACAAGTGAAAAGCAGGTCTCCTTCCCAGGTCCTCAGGTGAGCAGACTGACTTTCCTCAGTAGGTCTCCACATATGACACATTGAATATCTCTAAACACATAAACAAGCACATCTCTTTTTATTTCATTCTTAACGTTCAAATGAAACCAAATTCTTCAAAACTGTTCCTTTTTTTGCCAGGCGTAGTGGCTCACAACTGGCGGGCGGATCACAAGGTCAGGAGTTCGAGGCCAGCCTGGCCAACATGATGAAACACCGTCTCTATTAAAAATACAAAAAAGGCCGGGCGCGGTGGCTCAAGCCTGTAATCCCAGCACTTTGGGAGGCCGAGACGGGCGGATCACGAGGTCAGGAGATTGAGACCATCCTGGCTAACACGGTGAAACCCCGTCTCTACTAAAAAATACAAAAACTAGCCGGGCGAGGTGGCGGGCGCCTGTAGTCCCAGCTACTCAGGAGGCTGAGGCAGGAGAATGGCGTAAACCCGGGAGGCGGAGCTTGCAGTGAGCTGAGATCTGGCCACTGCACTCCAGCCTGGACGACAGAGCCAGACTCCATCTCAAAAAAAAAAAAAAATACAAAAAATTAGACGGTCATGGTGGTGCGCGCCTGTAATCCCAGCTACTCAGGTGGCTGAGGCAGGAGAATCGCTTGTTTGGGAAGCAAAGGTTTCAGTGAGCCACGACCGCACCACTGCACTCCAGCATGGGCGACGGAACGAGACTCCGTATCAAAAATAAGTAACTGTTCCTTTTTCTAATTTAGTAGAACTGAGAGACCTCAGCCCTAGTGGGTAGATCCATCTCTTCATTCACCCCTATTGTGTATGGTACATTTAAATGTCTAAATATCCTGCGTATCTTGCTCTCCGGGGTGTTCTCACACTCATCCTTGCATTCTTCTTAGAACATATCTAAGGATATAATCCTAGATGTGGAATTGCTGGGTCAAAGGATATGTACATTGGAATTGTTAGATTTGGCAAAACTGTCCTTCAATTTACACCCTCACCTAAAGATACAAACGACTTTTCCCTTATTTTCACTAACATTTAAGTATTGTCAAACTATTTCATTAATAACATAAGACGGAAGAGGAAGGAGGTGGGGCAATTTGAAATAACACGAGACAGCAGTTTGCCCTGCCTTTATTGATTTGATTAACGGGCATGGTGGGCAGCAGATGTCATAAATTCAACCTGGGAGTAATGGTACTTAATAGCCAGTATAATACAGGAGGATGAGCATCTAGACAACTAATGAATCAAAACATGATGCTATGTTTTTCTAGTAAAACTTGAGTATCTCAGGAAAATTGTTATCAAGAATTTATGGGGCTGGCCAGGCGCAGTGGGTCACATCTGTAATCCCAGCACTTTGGGAGGCCGAGGTGGGCAGATCAAGAGGTCAGGAGATCAAGACCATCCTGGCTAACATGGTGAAACCCTGTCTTTACTAAAAATATAAAAAATTAGCCGTATATGGTGGCAGGCGCCTGTAGTCCCAGCTACTCAGGAGGCAGAGGCAGAAGAATTGCTTGAACCCGGGAGGCAGAGGTTGCAGTGAGCCGAGATCACGCCACTGCACTCCAGCCTGGGTGACAGACTGAGACTCCATCTCAAAAAAAAAAAAAAAAAAAATTATGGGCTAATTACTCCAAATAATAACATATACGTAGTACTGTTGTTGCTTCCATGTGGTTTCCTCCCAGGTATCTCTCTGGACCAAGGCAACTCCTGGGCCAACCCCAAAAGAACTCAGGGCTCAGGGTAGTGAGAACACAGATACAAGTGCTGAGCACACGAAGGGCAGGAAACGGAAGCTAGGGAGTAATTTTGGGTTCTCAAGTCTAACCTTTATACTGTAGTTTCACTGTTCTGGAAAACATTAACCTTTTCTAAATTTATATTGCCAAATCTAAGTTTGTTACTTGTCCTACTACTGAAGACAGGGTCTAAGTTTGTTACTTGTCCTACTACTGAAGACAGGAGGTCAGCTGTTCTATAGGTTGCCCCTCCAGGGCCTTGGTGTACTGGGGGTAGAACCGTCTGTCCTAGGCCAGTGTCGCCATCTGGGATAGACAGGCATGTGCCTAGGGAGAGAGGAAGAACCCCATCTCTACAAAAAATACAAAATTCTCAATAATTAAAACATCAGGCCAGGCACGGTGGCTCACACCTGTAAATCCCAGCACTTTGGGAGGCCAAGGCAGGTGGATGGCTTGAGCAATCCAGGAGTTCGAGACCAGTCTGAGCAACACAGAGAAACCCCATTATTACTAAAAATACAAAAATTAGCCGGGCGTCGTGGCATGCGCCTGTAATCCCAGCTAATGGTTAAGCTGAGACAGGAGAATCACTTGAACCCGGGAGGCAGAGGATCCAGTGAGCCAAGAGCCAAGATGACACCACTGCACTCCAGCCTGGGTGAGAGAGTGAGACTGAATCTCCAAAAATATATATATATATATGTGTGTGTGTGTGTGTGTGTATATATATCAAATACTATATATCTAACAGTTCACTCTTAGGTATATACCCAGAAGACACTGTCAAGAATATTCATATCTAGCCGGGCGCGGTGGCTCAAGCCTGTAATCCCAGCACTTTGGGAGGCCGAGACGGGCGGATCACGAGGTCAGGAGATCAAGACCATCCTGGCTAACACGGTGAAACCCCATCTCTACTAAAAAATACAAAAAAACTAGCTGGGCGAGGTGGCAGGCGCCTGTAGTCCCAGCTACTCGGGAGGCTGAGGCAGGAGAATGGCTTGAACCTAGGAGGCAGAGCTTGCAGTGAGCTGAGATCCGGCCACTGCACTCCAGCCTGGGCAACAGAACAAGACTCCGTCTCAAAAAAAAAAAAAAAAAAAAAAAAAGAATATTCATATCCAGCTGAGCGCAGTGGCTCACACCTATAAACCCAACACTTTGGGAGGCCGAGGTGGGCAGATCACCTGAGGTCAGGAGTTCGAGACCAGCCTGGCCAACAGGGTGAAACCGTCTCTACTAAAAATATAAAAATTAGCCAGGCATGGTAATGCACATCTGTAATCCCAGCTACCTGGGAGGCTGAGTTAGGAGAATCACTTGAACCCAGGAGGTGGATGTTGCAGTGAGCCGAGATCATTCTACTATACTCCACAGTGAGACTCTGTCTCAAAAAAAAGAAAAAAAAATACAGTGGTATAAATCTCCCTTGCAGAACACTCATCCCTCCCCTCACCACCCTGGCTTCTGCTGGCAGTCTGACAC
Source organism: Macaca nemestrina (assembly GCF_043159975.1). Lineage (NCBI taxonomy): Eukaryota > Metazoa > Chordata > Mammalia > Primates > Cercopithecidae > Macaca > Macaca nemestrina. The sequence continues at coordinate 112,978,370 of NC_092126.1, read as the reverse complement.
CCACCCACTCCTACAGGCGGTTCCAGAGCAGTGCCTCCCTAGGCCTCTCCCAGAACACAGCCCATGCCTCCCTGACTCTGGAATTCCTTACATTCTCTTCCTAAAGGACAACCCTCAGAAAGCTTGAATTCAAAACAAGAAAATAGACTGGGCATGGTGGTTCACACCTGTAATCCCACCACTTTGGAAGGCTGAGGCGAGAGGATCACTTGAGGCTAGGAGTTTGAGACTAGCCTGGGCAACATAACAAGACCCTGTCTCTACAAAAGAGAAAGAAAAAAAATAGGCTGGCATGGTGGCACACGTCTGTAGTTCCAGCTTTGCAGAAGGCTGAGGCAGGAGGATTGCTTAAGCCCAGGAATTCAGGCTGCACTAAGCCATGATCATGCCACTGCACTCCAGCCTGGGGGACAACAGTGAGATTTTGTCTCAAAAAAAAAAAAAAGGCCGGGCGCGGTGGCTCACGCCTGTAATCCCAGCACTTTGGGAGGCCGAGGCGGGCGGATCACAAGGTCAGGAGATCGAGACCACGGTGAAACCCCGTCTCTACTAAAAATACAAAAAATTAGCCGGGCGCGGTTGTGGGCGCCTGTAGTCCCAGCTACTCGGGAGGCTGAGGCAGGAGAATGGCGTGAACCCGGGAGGCGGAGCTTGCAGTGAGCCGAGATCGCCCCACTGCACTCCAGCCTGGGCGACAGAGCGAGATTCCGTCTCAAAAAAAAAAAAAAAAAAAGAAAAAGAAAACAAAACCTGGTCTACCACCTGAGGTCTAAGCAACCTAAGTGGACATAAAGATGCAAAAATCTGAATTTGGCTTCAAAATTATTTAAGTATTTACAAAAATGAAATTAAATGTGAAATAATAGCAAAACGAACAAAAATACTGCAGGCACATGTTAAGTGTCCTAGTACTAGGGAAAGGCTTGATAAATTCTGGTATACTACATGACACTTTCTCTTAGGGCAAATTCCACCTCAAAGACTCAGGCCAGGGTTTCAGGGTCGTTACAACAAAGATAAAGGTCAGACACGACCATGGCCTTTTGTCTCCAAAAGGTTGCAGTGAGCTGAGATCGCACCACTGCACTCCAGCCTGGGCGACAGAACAAGACTCCGTTCTCATAGCGCCAGCCAATCACGCAGTGGCTCTGTCTCTCAGGTGAGCACTGAGTTACCCTCACAAAAGACACAGGCTTGGGCTGCCTACCAAATTTCAGGGTAAGCTGGAGTAGGGTCTGCACACAAGAAAGACAAGACCAGCTGACAAGTTCCTGGGCATGGAGTCTGAGACCATCCTACAATTAATCAACATTCTGCCCCTCCAAGTGCTCAAAACTTCAGCCACCTGCCAGCATAGCAGCAGCACTAGCAGTGAACACACATCCCATCCTGTAAGGCAAGTCTCTCTACCCAGAGCTTGAGACCAGCAGGTGAGGCCATGACCACAGCCCACAGAGCCTTCCATATTCACCTCAGCCCACCCGGCTTGATAACATAGATATGAAAAAGACTCAATTCCAGCTGTGCTAACTTCTCAATTTCTGGGCTATGCCCTACAGGGAGAAACAAGGAACTGCTTTAAAATAGCATTCAAACACAGAAAAAGTTTTTAAACCGAAAAATCATAGGACAGAGTTTGAGGCAACCATTTAAAAATCAAGAGTGGGGCTGGGTACGGTGGCTCATGCCTGTAATCCCAGCTCTTTGAGAGGCTGAGGCAGGCAGATCACTCAGGAGTTCGAGACCAGCCTGGCCAACATGGAGAAACTCTGTCGCTACTAAAAATTTAAAAATTAGCTGGACGTGGTGGCGGGTGCCTATAATTCCAGTTACTCGGGAGGCTGAGGAAGGAGAATCATTTGAACCTGGGAGGCACAGGTTGCAGAGAGCTAAGATTGCGCCATTGCACAACAGCCTGTGCGACAAGACCAAAACTCCGTCTCAAAAATATATAAATAAATAAATAAGATCAAAATAAAATAGGCCAGGCACAGTGGCTCACACCTGTAATCCCAGAACTCTGGGAGGCCGAGACGGGTGGATCACCTGAGGTCAGGAGTTTGAGACCAGCCTGGCCAACATGGTGAAACCCCATCTCTACCAAAATTACAAAAATTAGCTGGGCATGGTGGCAGGCATCTGCAAGCCCAGCTACTCGGGAGGCTGAGGCAGGAGAATTGCTTGAACCCAGGAGGCAGAGGTTGTAGTGAGCTGAGATTGTGCCACTGTACTCCTGCCTGGGTGACAAGAGTGAAACTCTGTCACAAAAAAAAAATTTTGGCCGGGCGCGGAGGCTCAAGCCTGTAATCCCAGCACTTTGGGAGGCCAAGACAGGCAGATCACAAGGTCAGGAAATCGAGACCATCCTGGCTAACACGGTGAAACCCCGTCTCTACTAAAAAATACAAAAAACTAGCCGAGCGAGGTGGCGGGTGCCTGTAGTCCCAGCTACTCGGGAGACTGAGGCAGGAGAATGGCGTGAACCCGGGAGGCGGAGCTTGCAGTGAGCCGAGATCCAGCCACTGCACTCCAGCCTGGGCGACAGAGCGAGACTCCGTCTCAAAAAAAAAAAAAAAAAAAAAAAATTAGCCAGGCGTGGTGGCGGGTGCCTGTAGTCCCAGCTACTCCGGGGGCTGAGGCAGGAGAATTGCTTGAATCTGGGAGGCGGAGGTTGCAGTGAGCAGAGATTGTGCCATTGCACTACAGCCTGGGTGACAAGAGCAAGACTCCATCTCAAAAAAAAAAAAAAAAAAAAAGCAGCAATGGCTTCCTGAGCTCCCAGCCCCTTGGCACCCAGTGATCACAGCAAACTGGACACAGAGACCACAGTAAGCCTGACATTGAGGCAGAAGACTGTGCCTTTGGGCACAGCCCACAATGGGCCCCATTCTCCCTGGAAGCCCATAGCAGGATGGAAGCGGGGAGGCCAGGACATTCCTCCACCCCCTCACACAGATGTAAAGGGCACATGCAGCTCAGGGCAGCAGAGCCCTCCACAGGAAGAAAGCATACGGAGCCATTTTCATCTCCAGCTATTAGAATCAAAAGGAGACCCTCTCCTCCAAAATAACAGAAGTACCATATGATCAAATCAGGTAATCAGATGACCTACATAGGAGATCCCTCCCTAGTCAGCAACGTTTAACTAGAAGGGAAAAAGGCTCAGGGCTCTGAAGAGACGGGGGACCCCACAGGACCTGTCAGGTTAGGACTGGCACTATGAGCAGAAGAACCAACGTCTCCTGCTAAGATTTCCTCCCTACATGAAAGAATCTGGTCAGTTTCTAAACTACTTTTAAAACTGGAAAAAGCACATCCTCAGACTTACAATGTTTTAGGACTATACTGCTGACCCTTCTGACAAAATATTATTCTATTTTCTAGGTAAGCAGATGCAACAGCTGGTAGCACAAACCCAAAGCAGGAGAGAGTGAGACAGGAATCCTACTGTTATCTATTTGTGACTTTAATGAATTCTATTTTTAGGTCTTTAATAAAGAGCCTCTCTTCTAGTCTCTTCCTACCAAATTTCTCCACTCAGGCGATTCAATCATTCCAACACTGCTCAAAAGTCTAAAAATATAAGACACTTCTGGGCTGGGCATAGTGGCTCACCCCTATAATTCCAACACTTTAGGAGGCTGAGGCAGGAGGATCCAGCCTGGGCAACATAGCCAAGACCTCATCGCTACAAAAAAATTAAAAAATTAGCTGGGCATAGTGGCACATGCTAGTAGTCCCAGCTACTCAGGAGGCTGAAGTGGGAGGATTGCTTGACCCCAGGAGGTCAAGACTGCAGTGAGCTATGATTATGCCACCACATTCCAACCTAGGCAACAGGGCAAGACCCTGCCTGTCAAAAAACAAAGAAAACACAATTTCTTCAATCATACCTCACATAAGAGGTAGAACTTCCTCATTTTCTCCAAGAGTTAGAATCCACCCCCTGCTCAAGGGCTACTCATCAGACTGGTCTCCAATATAAAAAATCCTAGAAGGCAAGGTATCCTTGACCTCCCCAGAGGTCAGGGCAGATTGGACATAAAGATGACCTACAGGCCGGGTGCAGTGGCTCACGCCTGTAATCCCAGCACTTTAGAAGGCCAAGGAGGACAGATCACCTGAGGTCAGCAGTTCGAGACCAGCCTGACCAACATGAAGAAACCCCATCTCTACTAAACATATAAAAATTAGCCAGGCGTGGTGGCGCATGGTGTATCGTTCCAGTTACTTGGGAGGCCGTGGCAGGAGAATCACTTGAACCCAGGAGGGGAAGGTTACAGTGAGCTGAGATCACACTATTGCACTCCAGCCTGGGCAACAAGACTGAAACTCTGTCTCAAAAGAAAAAAAAAAAAAAAAAAAGATGACCCACCAGCCCAAGCAGGAGTGTTTACAGGACATTTACAGTAATCAGATGCATGTTTTATGGAAACATTCCATAGTAAAATTAGGGCCCAGAAAATGGATGGTACCCAGGTTCTGATTAATAGCCAAATAAAAAGGAAATCTTATTTGGAATTCCATTATTGACTACATCATTTTTCTTGGCAAAAGCTGGCTAGAGAATCAATCCACCCCTGGAGAACAACTGAGCTAATTAACAGAGGTGTTTATGACAACCAAGGCAGAACTGGTTCACTTCTGCCATAGACAGCCTTGGGAATCTTAAGTAAATTTCCCGTCAACCCCTAGGATGCCTGCGGGAAAATGTTCCCAGAACAGTGAAGAGGCTAAACAGAGATACCTGCAAAATCAAAAGAATTTAATTCCAATTCCACTACTCTGTTTTTTTTTTTTTTTTTTTTTTGAGACGGAGTCTCGCTCTGTCGCCCAGGCTGGAGTGCAGTGGCCGGATCTCAGCTCACTGCAAGCTCCGCCTCCCGGGTTTACGCCATTCTCCTGCCTCAGCCTCCCGAGTAGCTGGGACTACAGGCGCCCGCCACCTCGCCCGGCTAGTTTTTTTTTTGTATTTTTAGTAGAGACGGGGTTTCACCATGTTAGCCAGGATGGTCTCGATCTCCTGACCTTGTGATCTGCCCGTCTCGGCCTCCCAAAGTGCTGGGATTACAGGCTTGAGCCACCGCGCCCGGCCCACTACTCTGTTTTAATACATTTACAAACTCTTCCCTCGGTATCCATGAGGCATTGGTTCCAGGATACCAAAATCCACAGATGCTCAAGTCCCTTATATAAAATGGTGTAATATTTGCAAATAATGTACGAACATCTAATGTAAATGGTATGAAAATAGTTGTTATAACGTTTAGGAAATGATGACAAGGAAAAAGTTTATTCATGTTTCACACAGATGCAGCCATTCTTTTTTCCCAAATATTTTCAATCCACAATTGGATGAATCCACAGATGTGGAACCCACAGATACAGAAAACTGTGTACCGATTAGGAGAAAGAACTCTGTAAGAGGTGCTTGTTTGTAGATTCTCATACTTAATATACAAAAACAACATCCACAGAAATGAAGAGTAAATGCCACAACAGAGAACCAAGCTGGGCACTGGCTACTGTTTCCCTGAATACGACATATCCTTCCAAGTGCTTCATTCATCCTTGAGCTCCCCACAACTGGCACACTCCCCTATACTTAGGGTATCCAAGGGCCGTGACTGCCTCAGCAAGAATGAATCTGTGGCTGCTGATGCCCCCAAGGGCAGGGAACACTGAGACTAGGTCTCTACGTGGCTATAAATATCACAAATCCATGCAAGTCACAGAAAAAGGACTATAGAAAACGTGCACAATACTTAAAAATAAAAATCACTACAAATCTGCCTTACTTGACATTGATAAATGTGCTTCTACAAAATTGTAAATCACAAGTCACTTCTTATGATACTAAAACCTCTTTTAAAAAACTTTATGCAGAGATGTTAATTGCAACATTATCTATTACAACCAAAGTAAGAAATAACCTCTTTCCTGTAGGAGATAGCTAAAACAAATAATAAGAAAAAAAATAACAAAAAAAGAACCAAACTGTCTAAGAACTAGGGACAGACTAACCATTAGAAATGTTATATTCACTGAGCACAGTGGCTCACGCCTGTAACCCCAGCACTTTGGGAGGCCAAGGCAGATGGACCACAAGGTCAGGAGATCGAGACCATCCTGGCTTACATGGTGAAGCCCCATCTCTACTAAAAATACAAAAAATTAGCCGGGCGTGGTGGCGGGCGCCTGTAGTCCTAGCTACTCAGGAGGCTGAGGCAGGAGAATAGCATGAACCTGGGAGGTGAGGCTTGCAGTGAGCCAAGATCACGCGACTGTACTCTGGCCTGGGCGACAGAGCGAGACTCCGTCTCAAAAAAAAAAAAAAAAAAGAAAAAAATGTTATATTCAGGGCTGGGCATGGTGGCTCACGCCTGTAATCCCAGCACTTTGGGAGGCTGAGGTGGGCAGATCATTTGAGGTCAGGAGTTCGAGACCAGCCTGACCAACATGGAGGAACCCCGTCTCTACTAAAAATACAAAATTAGCCAGGTGTGATGGCGCACGCCTGTAATCCCAGCTACTCGGGAGGCTGAGGCAGGAGAAACGCTTGAACCCAGGAGGCAGAGGCTGCAGTAAGCTGAGATTGCACCATTGCACTCCAGCCTGGGCAACAAGAGCAAAACTCCATCTCAAACAAAAAAAGAAATATTATATTCAGGCCAGTATGGGGGCTCACGCCTGTAATCCCAGCACTTCGGGAGACCAAGATGGGTGGGATCACCTGAGTTCAGGAGTTCGAGGCCAGCCTGGCCAACATGGTGAAACCTAGTCTCTACTGAATATAAAAAAATTAGCTGGGTGTGGTAGCACGCGCTTGTAGTTCCAGCTATTCAGGAGGCTGAGATAGGAGAATCACTTGAATCCAGCAGGTGAAGGCTGCAGTGAGCAGAGATCAAGCTACTGCACTCCAGTCTGGGCAACAGAGAGAGACTCTGTCTCAAAAAAAAAAAAAAAAAATCTATACTCAAACTTGGTAAAAACATTGCCAAGGGCCATCTTTGGAGGAGACCCAGGAATCGGAGGAATCACAAATGCCTCTGGAAAGGCGAACCACAGGCTAAGGGGATAGATGGAAGGAAGGTTTCTTTCCCTCCTTTGTATAATCCTTTTGAACTTTTAATTAAGTTTGTACCATGTGTTGTATTCCCTATTTACAGAAAAAATAAAACAGGATGGGGGCTGGGCGCAGTGCCTCACACCTGCAATCCCAGCACTTTGGGAGGCCAAGATGGGAGGATCACGAGGTCAGGAGATCAGCCTGGCTAACACAGTGAAACCCCATCTCTACTGAAAACACAAAAACTGCCGGGCGCGGTGGCTCACGCCTGTAATCCCAGCACTTTGGAAGGCCGAGGCGGGCGGATCACAAGGTCAGGAGATCGAGACCACGGTGAAACCCCATCTCTACTAAAAATACAAAAAATTAGCCGGGCGCGGTTGTGGGCGCCTGTAGTCCCAACTACTCGGGAGGCTGAGGCAGGAGAATGGCGTGAACCCGGGAGGCGGAGCTTGCAGTGAGCCGAGATCGCGCCACTGCACTCCAGCCTGGGCGACAGAGCGAGACTCCGTCTCAAAAAAAAAAAAGAAAGAAAACACAAAAACTTAGCTCAGCGTGGTGGCGGGCACCTGTAATCCCAGCTACTCAAATAGGCTGATGCAGGAGAATCGCTTGATCCCAGGAGGCAGAGGTTGCAATGAGCTGAGATTACGCCATTGCACTCCAGCCTAGGCAACAGTGCGAGATTCCATTTAAAAAAAAAAAAAAAAAAAGGGAAGGGGAACAAGGGATTTTTCCTTTTTCTTTTTTTTTTCTTTTTCAGCCAGGGTCTCACTTTGTCACCGATGCTGGAGTGCAGTGGCGTGATTTGCTGTGACGAAAGCTCACTGCAGCCTCGAACTCCTAGGCTAAGGCCCACTGGCTCACATCTGTAATCCAGCAGTTTGTGAGGCTGAGGTAGGTGGATCGCTTAAGCTCAGCAGTTCCGGATTAGCCTGGGCAACATGGCAAAATCCTGTCTCTACAAAAAAAATTTTTTTTTTTTTTTTTTTTTTTTGAGACGGAGTCTGGCTCTGTCGCCCAGGCTGGAGTGCAGTGGCCGGATCTCAGCTCACTGCAAGCTCCGCCTCCCGGGTTCAAGCCATTCTCCTGCCTCAGCCTCCCGAGTAGCTGGGACTACAGGCGCCCGCCACCTCGCCCGGCTAGTTTTTTGTATTTTTTAGTAGAGACGGGGTTTCACCGTGTTAGCCAGGATGGTCTCGATCTCCTGCACTCGTGATCCGCCCGTCTCGGACTCCCAAAGTGCTGGGATTACAGGCTTGAGCCACCGCGCCCGGCCAAAAAATAATAAAGATAAAAATAAAGGCCGGGCGCGGTGGCTCAAGCCTGTAATCCCAGCACTTTGGGAGGCCGAGACGGGCGGATCACGAGTGCAGGAGATCGAGACCATCCTGGCTAACACGGTGAAACCCCGTCTCTACTAAAAAATACAAAAAACTAGCCGGGCGAGGTGGCGGGCGCCTGTACTCCCAGCTACTCGGGAGGCTGAGGCAGGAGAATGGCGTGAACCCGCGAGGCGGAGCTTGCAGTGAGCTGAGATCCGGCCACTGCACTCCAGCCTGGGCGACAGAGCGAGACTCCGTCTCAAAAAAAAAAAAAAAAAAAGATAAAAATAAAAACTCTTGGGCTCAAAAGATCCCCCCACCTCAGCTTCCCGAGTAGCTAGGACTACAGGCGCGTGCCACCACACTCAACTAATTTTAATTTTATTTTTTGTAGAGACAGGGTCTCTCTCTGTTGCCCAAGTTAAGTCTCAAACTCCTGACTTCAAGTAATCCTCCCACCTTGGCCTCCCAAAGTGCTGGGATTATAGGCATGAGATCCGCCTCCTTTTCTTTTTTCTTTCCACCATTTTTTTTTTTTTTTTTTTTTTTTGAGACGGAGTCTCGCTCTGTCGCCCAGGCTGGAGTGCAGTGGCGCGATCTCGGCTCACTGCAAGCTCCGCCTCCCGGGTTCACGCCATTCTCCTGCCTCAGCCTCCTGAGTAGCTGGGACTACAGGCGCCCGCTACCACACCCGGCTAATTTTTTTTTTGTATTTTTAGTAGAGACGGGGTTTCACCGTGGTCTCGATCTCCTGACCTTGTGATCCGCCCGCCTCGGCCTCCCAAAGTGCTGGGATTACAGGCGTGAGCCACCGCGCCCGGCCTTTTTTTTTTTTTTTGAGACACAGTCTCACTCCATCGCCCAGGATGGAGTGCAGCAGCACAATCTCGGCTCACTGCAACCTCTGCCTCCCAGATTCAAGATTCAAGCAATTCTCCTGCCTCAGCCTCCCAAGTAGCTGGGATTACAGGTGCACACTACCACGCCTGGCTACTTTTTGTATTTTTAGTAGAGACGGGGTTTTACCATGTTGGCCAGGCTGGTCTCGAACTCCTGACCTCAAATGATGTACCCACCTCGGCCTCCCAAAGTGCTGGCAGTACAGGTGTGAGCCACTGCGCCCAGCCCTTTTCTTTCCACTTTTTTCTTGAGATGGAGTTTCACTCTTGTTGCCCAGGCTGTAGTGGGATGGCGGGATCTCGGCTCACTGCAACCTCCACCTCCCAGGTTCAAGTGATTCTCCTTTCTCAGCCTCCCAAGTAGCTGGGATTACAGGTACCTGTCACCACGCCCAGATAATTTTTGTATTTTTAGTAGAGACAGGGTTTCACCGTGTTGGCCAGGCTGGTCCAAAATTCCTGACCTCAGTTGATCCGTGCACATCTGCCTCCCAAAGTGCTGGGATTATAGGCATGAGCCACCGCACCCGGCCTCTTTCCACTTTTATCTTCCACACTACTTAAATACACGTATTATCCAATAGAGCTTTTCCACCGCTATTAATGTTTTAAAATTCTAAGTCAGGTGCGGTGGCTCATGTCTATTAATCCCAGCACTTTTTGAGAGGCTGAGGTGGGAGGATTGTTTGAGCCCAGGGGTTTCAGATCATCCTGGACAACATAGTGAGATCCCATCTCCACAAACAGTTAAAAAAATTAGCCGGGCATGGTGACATGCCCCTGTAGTCCCAGCTACTTGAGAGGCCAAGGTCGGAGGATAGCTTGAGCCTAGGAAGTCGAGGTCTGTAGTGAGCTGTAATCATGCCACTGCACTCCAGCATGGGTGACAGACGGAGATCCTGTCTCAAAAACAAATAAATAAGCTGGGCACAGTGTCTCATGCCTGTAATCCCAGCACTTTGGGAGGCCAAGATGGGCGGATCACCTGAGGTCGGGAGTTCAAAACCAGCCTGACCAACATGGAGAAACCCCGCCTCTACTAAAAAATACAAAATTAGCTGGGTGTGATGGCGCATGCCTGTAATCCCAGCTACTTGGGAGGCTGAGGCAGGAGAATTGCTTGAACCCAGGAGGCAGAGGGTGCCGTGAGACAAGATCACGCCACTGCACTCCAGCCTGGGCAACAGAGCAAGACTCTGTCTCAAAAAAATAAATAAATATAATTCTGTGGTTATCATTTTGGCCAGTATGTGATTATCCCTCAACTTTCTTTTTTTTTTTTTTTTTTTTTTTTTTTTTTTTTTTTTTTTTTTTTTTGAGACGGAGTCTCGCTCTGTTGCCCAGGCTGGACTGCAGTGGCCGGATCTCAGCTCACTGCAAGCTCCGCCTCCCGGGTTTACGCCATTCTCCTGCCTCAGCCTCCCGAGCAGCTGGGACTACAGGCGCCCGCCACCTCGCCCGGCTAGATTTTTGTATTTTTTTTTAGTAGAGACGGGGTTTCACCGTGTTAGCCAGGATGGTCTCGATCTCCTGACCTCGTGATCCACCCGTCTCGGCCTCCCAAAGTGCTGGGATTACAGGCTTGAGCCACCGCGCCCGGCCTATCCCTCAACTTTCTTTTGCAGAAATGTCTCTTTTCTTTTTTTTTTTTTTTTTTTTTTTTTTTGAGACAGAGTCTCGCTCTGTCTCGGAGTGCAGTGGCTTGATCTCAGCTCACTGCAAGCTCCGCCTCCCGGGTTCACGCCATTCTCCTGCCTCAGCCTCCCGAGTAGCTGGGACTACAGGCACCTGCCACCACGCCCAGCTAATTTTTTTTATATTTGTAGTAGAGACGGGGTTTCACTGTGTTAGCCGGGATGGTCTTGATCTCCTGACCTCGTGATCCGCCGGTCTTGGCCGCCCAAAGTGCTGGGATTACAGGCATGAGCCACCGCGCCCAGCCAGAAATGTCTCTTTTCAAGTACCTTACCTCACCTTCTAGTGCTAGGCTGCTTTAAAAGCCTTATCTTCCTGGAGAGCAGAGGCCCTGCAGGAAAAGGAGGAAACAATATTGGTGAATGCCCACAACTGAAATAGAATTATACCACACTGACCAACTCCAGAGGAAGTGGGGAATGTCACTGAGTCTCCTGCCCACACCACCAATTAGTCACCCTTCTTTGTCAAAGGTCACAGTAAGAAAATGAAACATTTTCTGTACAGTCAATCCAGAACCAAAAATTATAAATAATAAAATTAATTTCAGCGTATTTTAGACAGTGGGTTTTTTTAAAACGATTAGCTCAAAAAGGTATAACTGAGAAGCAAAACCTCAACACTGCAAAACCTCAAACCTGGCTCACTGCAACCTCCACTTGCTGGGTTCAGTCAATTTGCCTACCAAGTAGCTGGGATTACAGGTGCATGCCACCACGCCCAGCTAATTTTTTTATTTTTTTAGTAGAGAAGGGGTTTCACCATGTCGGACAGGTTGGTCTCGAACTCCTGAGCTCAGGTGATCCAACCGGCTCTGCCTCCCAAAGTGCTGGGATTACAGGTGTGAGCCACTGCGCCCGGCCCAAAACCTCAACACCATTAAATGTATCTCATGACAAGCAAGATAAAGACATTTGGTCATAAAAGTAATTTTTTTTTTTTTTTTTTTTTTTTTGAGACTGAGTCTGGCTCTGTCGCCCAGGCTGGAGTGCAGTGGCCGGATCTCAGCTCACTGCAAGCTCCGCCTCCCGGGTTTACGCCATTCTCCTGCCTCAGCCTCCCGAGTAGCTGGGACTACAGGCGCCCGCCACCTCGCCTGGCTAGTTTTTTGTATTTTTTAGTAGAGACGGGGTTTCACCGTGTTAGCCAGGATGGTCTCGATCTCCTGACCTTGTGATCCGCCCGTCTCAGCCTCCCAAAGTGCTGGGATTACAGGCTTGAGCCACCGTGCCCGGCTAAAAGTAATTTTTTAAATATGCAGCTGATTGTTCCCAGTAGAATCCTGCTTTTAAAACATAAATATAAATTAAGTCAACATACTGCTAAAGTTTGTTCAGATTTAATCACTCCAACACAGAACACAGACCAGCTTCACCAATCATAAACCGACACCCTCGGTTTATGATCCTCTACTAATGCATCTCATCCACCTTCCTACCCTGGATCCTGCGTAAGACCAAGAAAACGCTCAGCTATGGCCAGGCGCGGTGGCTCACACCTGTAATCCCAGCACTTTGGGAGGCCGAGGTGGGCAGATCATGAGGTCAGGAGATCAAGACCATCCTAACACGGTGAAACCCCATCTCTACTAAATATAAAAAAAAAAAAATGGCCGGGCACGGTGGCGCCTGTAGTCCCAGCTACTCGGGAGGCTGAGGCAGGAGAATGGCGTGAACCCGGGAGGCGGAGCTTGCAGTGAGCTGAGATCCGGCCACTGCACTCCAGCCTGGGCGACAGAGCGAGACTCCATCTCAAAAAAAAAAAAAAATTAGCCAGGCATGGTGGTGGGTGCCTGTAGTCCCAGCTGCTCGGGAGCCTGAAGCAGGAGAATGGCATGAACCCGGGAGGCAGAGCTTGCAGTGAGCCGAGATTGCACCAATGCACTCCAGCCTGGGTGACTGAGCGAGACTCTGTCTCAAAAAAAAAAAGGGGGGGGGGGGGGGAGAAAATGCTTAGCTATCAAACCTAAAAAATTGGAAAATAGAGAACCCTATTCATTAAGACTAAATTAAGCCTTCTGGTTGGTATAATTTTGTAAGCTACTCTAAATTCCTATATATAGAAATTGCTGGCTGGGTGCGGTGGCTCACGCCTGTAATCCCAACACTTTGGGAGGCCGAGGCAGGCAGATCACAAGGTCAGGAGTTCAAGACCAGCCTGACCAACATGGTAAAACTCCGTCTTTACTAAAAATACAAAAATTAGCTGGGCGTGGTGGCACATGTCTGTAATCCTAGCTACTTGGGAGGCTGAAGCAGGAGAATCGCTTGAACCCGGGAGGTGGAGGTTGCAGTGAGCCAAGATCGCGCCACTGTACTCCAGCCTGGGCGAAAGAGCGAGACTCCATCTCAAAAAAAAAGTAGCTGGCCGGGCAAGGTGGCTCACGCCTGTAATCCCAGCACTTTGGAAGGCCAAGGCAGGCGGATCACCTGAGGTCAGGAGTTTGAGACCAGCTTGACCAACATGGAGAAACCCTGTCTCTACTAAAAATACAAAATTAGCCAGGCGTGGTGATGCATATCTGTAATCCCAGCTACTCGGGAGGCTGAGGCAGGAGAATTGCTTGAACCTGGGAGGCGAAGGTTGTGGTGAACCAATATCGCACCATTGCACACCAATCTGGGCAACAAGAGCGAAACTCCATCGTAAAAAAAAAAAAAGAAAAGCCAGACGCGGTGGCTCACGCCTTTAATACTGGCACTTTGGGAGGCCGAGGCAGGCGGATCACAAGGTCAGGAGATTGAGACCATCCTGGTTAACACGGTGAAACCCCATCTCTACTAAAAATACAAAAAAATTAGTCAGGCGTGGTGGCGGGCGCCTGTAGTCCCAGCTACTTGGGAGGTTGAGGCAGGAAAATGGCATGAACCCGGGAAGCGGAGCTTACAGTGAGCTGAGATCGCGCCACTGCACTCCATCCAGCCTGGGCGACAGAGCACGCTTGTAATCCCAGCACTTTCGGAGGCTGAGGAAGGCAGATCACTTGCGCTCAGAAGTTCAACCCCATCTCTACAAAAAATACAAAAATTAGGGCGGGGAGCAGTGGCTCATGCCTGTAATCCTAGCATTTTGGGAGGCCGAGGAGAGTGGATCACCTGAGGTCAAGAGTTTGAAACCAGCCTGGCCAACATGGCGAAACCCCCTCTCTACTAAAAATACAAAAATTAGCCAGGCGTGGTGGTACATGCCTGTAATCCCAGCCACTTGGGAGGCTGAGGCAGGCGAATCACTTGAACCCAGGGGGCAGAGGTTGCAGTGAGCCGAGATCACACCACTGTACTCCAGCCTGGGCGACAGAGCAAGACTCCGTATCAAAAAAAAAAAAAAAAGAAAGAAAGAAAAGAAATTGGCCGGGTGCGGTGGCTCAAGCCTGTAATCCCAGCACTTTGGGAGGCCGAGACGGGCGGATCACGAGGTCAGGAGATCGAGACCATCCTGGCTAATATGGTGAAACCCCGTCTCTACTAAAAAAAAATACAAAAAAACTAGCCGGGCGAGGTGGTGGGCGCCTGTAGTCCCAGCTACTCGGGAGGCTGAGGCAGGAGAATGGCGTAAACCCGGGAGGCGGAGCTTGCAGTGAGCTGAGATCCGGCCACTGCACTCCAGCCTGGGCGACAAAGCGAAACTCCGTCTAAAAAAAAAAAAAAAAAAAAAAAAGAAAGAAAAGAAATCAAGTATGCTCTCATCTGCCTCCACAAGCATGAACACACATTGACTCTCATGGGTTAAGATGCCTGCTATGCCCAAGAGGAAATGCAATACCCCAGGTTCAAGTAGGAGATAAAGTTGGGTTTTCTTTAATTTTTTTCTTGAGACCGAGTTTCGCTCTTGTCATTCAGGCTTTCGGCTCACTGCAACCTCCGCCTGCCGGGTTCAAGTGATTCTCCTGTCTCAGCCTCCCAAGTAGCTGCGATTACAGGAGCCCACCACCATGCCTGTCTAATTTTTATATTTTTTAGTAGAGATGGGGTTTCAACATGTTGGCCAGGCTGGTCCTGAACGCCTTACCTCAGGTAATCCACCTGCCTCGGACTCCCAAAGTGCTGGGATTACAGGCATGAGCCACCACGCCCGGCCTGGAGATAAAGTTTTTTGTTTTTTTGTATTTTTTTTGAGACAAGGAGTCTCACTCTGTCACCCAGGCCGGAGTGCAGAGGCGCAATCTCAGCTCGCTGCAAGTTCCACCTGCCAGGTTCACGCCATTCTCAGCCTCAGCCTCCCAAGTAGCTGGGATTACAGGCGCCCACC
This sequence comes from Macaca nemestrina, assembly GCF_043159975.1. Lineage (NCBI taxonomy): Eukaryota > Metazoa > Chordata > Mammalia > Primates > Cercopithecidae > Macaca > Macaca nemestrina. Next base: position 112,963,134 of record NC_092126.1, on the reverse strand, counting down.
ACCACACCCGGCTAATTTTTTTATTTTTAGTAGGGACGGGGTTTCACTGTGTTAGCCAATATGGTCTCCATCTCCTGACCTTGTGATCCGCCCACCTCAACCTCCCAAAGTGCTGGGATTACAGGCGTGAGCCACCGCACCCAGCGATAAAGTTTTTAATGATCAAATGCCAGGCCTCCTTTCCCATGAATTGACTGCAGTCTAAGTGGTCCCTCCAAATCCCACCATCCTCAACAGTAACCAGACACAAGCAACTCTGTGGGCCACTATACCAGGTAGTCAAGAAGGAATTTAAATCCTTGGTTATGCTTGGTCTTCTGGCCCAGGCATTCCAGAACGTAGCTCCTCCCCTATCACGGCAGGACATCCCCTCTGTACTATCTTTTCAGTCTCTCCTTTCTGATGGCCCCTTCTCCCTCCCCATCTCTCCTCTGTTGGCTGACTTAACTGCCAGAGGTCCTGGCCCCCTCCCTCTCCCTGACACTCCACCAGCAATATCTTTCTTTTTTTTTTTTTTTTTTTTTTGGAGACGGAGTCTCGCTCTGTCACCCAGGCTGGAGTGCAGTGGCCGGATCTCAGCTCACTGCAAGCTCCGCCTCCCGGGTTCACGCCATTCTCCTGCCTCAGCCTCCTGAGTAGCTGGGACTACAGGCGCCTGCCACCTCGCCCGGCTAAGTTTTTGTATTTTTAGTAGAGACGGGGTTTCACTGTGTTACCCAGGATGGTCTCGATCTCCTGACCTCGTGATCCGCCCGTCTCGGCCTCCCAAAGTGCTGGGATTACAGGCTTGAGCCACCGCGCCCGGCCTCCACCAGCAGTATCTTTCTAAACACAAGTCTGGGTCACACCACTCTACTAATTAAAAGGCTCCCTAGACTCCTGCACCCCGCATACAAAGTTGGAACTCCTGTAAACAAGGCAGGCCCAGAGCTCCCACCTGCCAAGCTGGAGGACTCCCAAGCACTATTTTAGGTGCTCATGTACATGTGGTTCCCTGTGTCCAAGCCTTGATGTCCCCCACTAATTCCTGCTGGCCCTGAAAGCCACAGCTCAGGAATTCCCTCTCCACTCAGGCTACTATGCGAGCACGCTTAGTGGGCAGACACTATTAATCATGGGTTCCCCGGTCCCCACTGCCCGCTAAACTGAATTCCTTAAGGGCAGAAGCAGACTCTTTTACATGGGTTCCTACGATCTACCACAGAATTTGGCAGGTAGTGAATCAAAATACTTGTTAAAATGAAAAAATGCTTTTGCCAAATCAATTTTTAAGAACAGTGACGATTTGCACTGTGCTTCTTTTACCAAAGGCACACATCAACACAAGTTTTTATATCCCATAGGATCTTTACATGATGGATCCAACTCCCTACTGAATCTGATTTCTCCAAAATACAGCTCCTCAGCCTCTCTGAAGCACACAGGCCATGAGCTCTTCTTCCTTAGTTCACAGCCAAAAACAAAACGCACAGAAGTTCAACTAAACTTCTCCATACTCAAACTATGGATTTTTATGCCTCCAAAATGTAGTAAGGTGAAATTCTTTTTTAGAACAGGAACATTCCAAAATGTCTCTGAACACTAAGCATAGAACCTGGTAAAATTACAATACCCGATCTAGACCAGACTTTCCAAAACACCTGAAAGCACATCCAACTCTTTATCTGGAATTATGTCCTATAAACACCACCCTCCCTTCACGAAGTCTGGCTTCTATGCCAGGAGTCACTTCTACTCGCTTATTTAGGGAAGCAGCAGGATGGAATCTTAAGTTAGAACTCTGCGCTACGAAGGTGCTGTCCCAGGCTCTTGCCCCAATCAGTCAAAACTTCATCGTCAGTAACTCGATTTACAAAAACAATAACTTTTCAAGTTATAGAGATTAAAGGATGCATTTTAAGTTACCAGATGAGTCTGTAGGAAATTAACTTGGAATTTATGGCAAAAAGATTCCAAGTCGAGATGACATTTGCTATGGAGACACTATCCAAATACACTCCCAGGAGAACCTGGTCTGCCAAATACAAATGAAAAGGTAGTAAGTAAGTAGGCTTCCAAAGGAGCTCAAGTAAGGGTGAGGGAACCCACCAAGGCTCTAAGCAGCTCTGACCGAGCAGTGGTGGCAGCGGTGCCCTTCCCTGCCTCTGGCGGGGCTCGACGCCCACAGTCGGAATCCGGCCCAAATGGGCCACAACCCCTATTGGAAGCCCGGGAGGCGGCCCGCAGGCGGCTCACGACCGCGGCCAAAGCGCAGGCTCCGCGTTCCTGGGAGCGCGGGCCGAGCTAAGGCCTGGCCCACCGCCGCGGCGCGCGGCCCGGGCCTTGCAGCCGAACGCTCCGAGCCTTTGCCTGTGGGACCGAGAGCAAATGGGCGGCTCCGCCTCCTCACCCACAAGGACGTCCGCGGCCGTGTCCCCGCCCCGGGCCTAACAGCGAGCAGCAGCAGGTGTTCCGCGGAAGGCTCAGCCAGCAGCAGGGATGGGGGCCCGAGCAGTCAGGCACAGCGGCTTGGGGCGGGCAGTGCACTCACCCAGCGCCGGCGGGAGGACCGCGGCAGGTGTTCGCTCCTCCCGGCCCCAGGACGCCGCCACCGCCGCTCCCCGGGGACTCGGCGCAAAGCTGCCGCCTCTGCCGCCGCTGCCGCCTCCAAGCCTAGGGAGCGAAAGCCCCGCGCCGCGCCGCAGCCTCCGCGCGAGCACGTACCGGGCGGTGAGAGGGCGCTGAGCGCGAGGGCGGGGCGCACGGCCGGAGCCTAGCAACCCCCTGACACGCGAGTGTTCCAGCCAATCCAGCGGCCAGCTCCGCGCGCCGCCCGCTTCTGCCTGCGTCGGCCGCGCCGCAGCGCGCCACACCCGCGCGCAAGCCCCGCCCCGGCCCGCACCTCTCTGTTCATTGGCTAACCACGCCCCCACCGTAAAAGTCACGCCCCATCATGGAAGCCTCGCCCCCATGGCCAGGCAAGTCCGTTCCAGGACACACCCCGGCGGCCGGTCCGGGTGGTCCGGAGCCTTCAGGACCAGGAGTATGGGGGAGGGGTGCCCCGCCCAACTTAAGGCCTTTGGCCCTCTAAGACTAGTCAAGGGATAGTTAGGACTGCGAACTGGCCCGGCAACTGGCCACCCGTCGACTGCGTTCAGCGCTCCTAATTTCCTTCGAATGCAAATCAAGGGGTATTTCTAAGCCATGAGAACAATCAGGAAGCGTTCTCTCAGTTCTCTCAATTGCAAAAGATGAAAGCCTTGCTGCCCGGCCCTTACACGGATGGGAGACTGAGGCCAGGGATAGGAGGGGCCGGAAGCTAGCTCACCTCCTAGAGCCTCGCCCACAGCAGGCTGGGGAGTCGGAAAGCGCCTCAGGCCTAACGCTCGTCCCCTCCCCCTGCCTGGAACGCTGGAATCCGACGCCTGCTCTCCTGCCCAAAATAGCTCTAACCCGCAGGCGCTGGTCACTCACTCCTAGTGGCCGGCATTCTTTGGGTGGGGGAAGAAATAAGAGACGGGGGTTGCTGCCTGGAACATTCAAGGGGAGGGTCCTAAAGTAGCTTTCGCTCTCCCCAGGACTTACTTGCAGCCCCCCACCCCCAAAACCCCAGACTTTACAGTTACTGAACCTGACAGTTACCGGATAGGTCTGGGAATGAGACCTGTGATGGACTCTGCTTCTTCTCATCCCCACACCATGGGCAGGATGGGTCCATTACCTCCTTGGCCTGTGGCCAGCCTGGAATTCCAGGCCTGCACTCTTGACAGCAAGCACATACTGAACACAGAACTGGCTGCCACCAGCCATGGGCTCCTCCCTAGATCCCAGAGAGCTCTGGGGCTCCCTTGCTTTCGCTCCCTCCTCAGGAGTGTCTGGAAGAAGAAAGTTACAGAGAGAAGAAAGGAATGCCCCATCTCCCAAAAACATACCTTTTTACAATTCTCTATACTTCAGTGTCTAGGCTCCAAACCTCATTCACAGAGACAAGAAAAGGAAGGGGCCAGGTGCTGTGCTCCTGCCTGTAGTCCCAGCACTATGGGAGGCCTAGGCAGGTGAATGGATAGCTTATGCTCGGGAGTTCAAGACCAGCCTGGGCAACGTGGCGAAACCCCGCCTCTACAAAAAATACAAAAAAAAAAAGAAAAAGAAAAAAAAGGAATTTGACTAGCCGCGGTGGCTCACACGTGTAATGCCAGCACTTTGGGAGGCCAAGGCGGGTGGATCACCTGAGGTCAGGAGTTTGAAACCAGCCTGACTAACAAGGTGAAACCCCGTCCCTTTCTCTACTAAAAATACAAAAATTAGCCAGGCATGGTGGCAGACGCCTGTAGTCCCAGCTACTCAGGAGGCTGAGACAGGAGAATCGCTTAAACCGGGAGGAGGACGTTGCAGTGAGCCGAGATCTTGCCACTGAACTTCACCTGGGCAACAGAGCAAGGCTCTGTCTCAAAAAATTAAAATTAAAAATTAAATTAGTCAAGTGGGGTGGCACATGATCTGTGCTCCCAGCTACCTGGGAGGCTGAGGTGGGAGGATTGCTTGAGCTCAGGAGGTTGAGGCTGCAGTGAGCGGGTGTTCACACCACTGCACTCCAGCCTTTGCAATAGAGGGAGACCCTGTCTCCAAAAAAAGTCGGGGGGGGGCTAACCATGCAGAAAATTATTTATTTGGGTTTCTAAGCAAAATGTATTCTATTCTCTCATTCACTCCTTTGGCTCAGAGAGTGTACCACCCACCCCACCACTGTGCACTGCTTTGCAGCCATACGTTCTGCTGCATATTTTTGTGTCTGACTATATAGTTATATATCTCAGGCCTGTAATTCCAGCACTTTGGGAGGCCAAGGTGGGTAGATCTCTTGAGCCCATGATTCAAGACCAGTCTAGACTGTCTAGTGAGAAACCATCTCTCCAAAAAAAATTTTTTTAATTAGCCAGGTGCTTGAGCTTTGAAGGTTAAGACTACAGTGAGCCGGCCGGGCGCGGTGGCTCACGCCTGTAATCCCAGCACTTTGGGAGGCCGAGGCGGGCGGATCACAAGGTCAGGAGATCGAGACCACGGTGAAACCCCGTCTCTACTAAAAATACAAAAAATTAGCCGGGCGCGGTTGTGGGCGCCTGTAGTCCCAGCTACTCGGGAGGCTGAGGCAGGAGAATGGCGTGAACCCGGGAGGCGGAGCTTGCAGTGAGCCGAGATCGCGCCACTGCACTCCAGCCTGGGCGACAGAGCGAGACTCCGTCTCAAAAAAAAAAAAAAAAGACTACAGTGAGCCATGATCACACCACTGCACTCCAGCATGGGCAACAGACTGAGACCCTGTCTCCAAAAAAAAAAAAAAGAAACAGGCCAGGTGCGATGGCTCACGCCTGTAATCCCAGCACTTTGGGAGGCCAAGGCGGGCGGATCACAAGGTCAGAAAATCGAGACCATCCTGGCTAACACGGTCAAACCCCGTCTCTACTAAAAATACAAAAACAAATTAGCCGGGAATGGTGGCAAGCGCCTGTAGTCCCAGCTACTCAGGAGGCTGAGGCAGGAGAATGGTGTGAACCCGAGAGGCAGAGCTTACAGTGAGCCGAGATCAAGCCACTGCACTCCAGCCTGGGCGACGACAGAGCGAGAATGCATCTCAAAAAAAAACAAAAAACAAAAAACAAAGAAGCAGCATCACTCTTCAGACCTCACTGATCATTCACAGATGCCAGAGTAGTGCCTCATCTCCCCATCTTCCTTTTTTGGGGGTTGCTCTTGCTATGAAATATAAGGACTGATTATGGTGGCCTGCAGGGTCCCAGCACTCATGCCCAACCACCCCCAGAGCCCCACTGGAGAGAGGGGCTCCACTTTAATTATCTGGCGCTCAAGGATAGGATAGGCCCTTGCTAGTACTATGGGCAGAGAGAAAGAACCAGAGCTTGCCTAAAGCCCTCATAGCCAAATCCTTTCCAGTCCTTGCCTTCCCAGGTTTGGGGTTCAATTAAGGGTGCTGAGGCCCCAGGCTGACTGGAATGCTTTCCTCCTCCCTCTTCTCCAGCCCTCTAACCTTGGCAGATCCCAGGCCAGAATAGCCAAAACTCTGGGCCTCATTGCTGTCTTTCTTCCTTTTTTTTGAGACAGAGTCTCATTCTGTCGCCCAGGCTGGAGTACAGTGGCGCAATCTCAGCTCACTGCAAGCTCCGCCTCCCGAGTTCACGCCATTCTCCTGCCTCAGCCTCCCGAGTAGCTGGGACTACAGGAGCCCGCCACCATGCCCGGCTAATTTTTTGTGTTTTTGGTAAAGACGGGGTTTCACCATGTTAGCTAGGATGGTCTCGATCTCCTGACCTCGTGATCCGCCCACCTCGGCCTCCCAAAGTGCTGGGATTACAGGCGTGAGCCACCGCCGGCCAATTTTTTTGTGTTTTTAGTAGAGACAGGGCTTCACCATGTTAGCCAGGATGGTCTTGATCTTTTGACCTTGTGATCCACCTGCCTCAGCCTCCCAAAGTGCTGGGACTACAGGTGTGAGCCACCGCGCCCTTTCTTCCTTTTTGTTCGGAGTAAGGGTTCCCCCAACCCACTCTTTCTTTAGGCCTTAAAAGTCAGGAGGCGGCCTGGCGCGGTGGCTCAAGCCTGTAATCCCAGCACTTTGGGAGGCCAAGACGGGCGGATCACGAGGCCAGGAGATCGAGAGACGATCCCGGCTAACACGGTGAAACCCCGTCTCTACTAAAAAATACAAAAAAACTAGCCGGGCGAGGTGGCGGGCGCCTGTAGTCCCAGCTACTCGGGAGGCTGAGGCAGGAGAACGGCGTAAACCCGGGAGGCGGAGCTTGCAGTGAGCTGAGATCCGGCCACTGCACTCCAGCCTGGGTGACAGAGCAAGACTCTGTCTCAAAAAACAAAAAAAACAAAAAAAAAAAAGTCAGGAGGCTTAGGCTGAGCGCGATGGCTCACGCCTGTAATCTCAGCACTTTGGGAGGATGAGGAGGGCGGATCACCTGAGGTCGGGAGTTCAAGACCAGCCTGTCCAACATGGAGAAACCCCGTCTCTACTAAAAATACAAAATTAGCCGGGCATTGTGTCATATGCCTGTAATCCCAGCTACTCGGGAGGCTGAGGCGGAAGAATCGCTTGAACCAGGGAGGCAGAGGTTGCAGTGAGCCGAGATCACACCACTGCACTCCAGCCTGGGCAACAAGAGGGAAACTGTGTCCCAAAAAAAAAAAGTCAGGAAGCTTGGCTGACCAGACCTGAACAAGCCAATTAGGGGGCCTAACCACCCCCCACCAGAACCCAACCCGCCCCTACTGGAGTCCATACCAAACCTGACACAGAAATAGCTGTCTTCATGGTCCCCTAGCCTGGCTTGGGGCTGTAAAGTTAAGGCCTCGTTACTCCCTTTAGTTCTTTCTTTTTTTTTTTTTTTTGGAGACGGAGTCCCGCTCTGTGGCCCAGGCTGGAGTGCAGTGGCCGGATCTCAGCTCACTGCAAGCTCCGCCTTTCGGGTTCACGCCATTCTCCTGCCTCAGCCTCTCGAGTAGCTGGGACTACAGGCACCCGCCACCTCACCCAGCCAGTTTTTTGTTTTTTTGTTTTTTTTTTTTTTGAGACGGAGTCTCACTCTGTCGCCCAGGCTGGAGTGCAGTGGCCGGATCTCAGCTCATTGCAAGCTCTGCCTCCCGGATTTAGGCCATTCTCCTGCCTCAGCCTCCCGAGTAGCTGGGACTACAGGTGCCCGCCACCTTGCCCGGCTAATTTTTTGTATTTTTTTGGTAGAGACGGGGTTTCACCACGTTAGCCAGGATGGTCTCGATCTCCTGACCTCGTGATCCGCCCGTCTCGGCCTCCCAAAGTGCTGGGATTACAGGCTTGAGCCACCACGCCCGGCCTAGTTTTTTTTTTTTGTATATTTTAGTAGAGATGGGGTTTCACCGTGTTAGCCAGGATGGTCTCGATCTCCTGACCTTGTGATCCGCCCGTCTCGGCCTCCCAAAGTGCTGGGATTACAGGCTTGAGCCACCGCACCCGGCCATCCCTTTAGTTCTAAGAGTCAAAGCCTTTACCCTCAGTGGGAACTGACAGCCCACTCTAAAGCTCAGCACAAGGTCCTCAGTAACTCATCTTCCAAACCCCAACAGAGCCTAGGCCACTCCAGGCCAGGCTTGGTGCTCACAATCAGTTGGAGGGCAGAACCAAAAGTGAGGTCTGGGCCAGGCTCGGTGGCTCATACCTGTAATCCCAGCACTTTGGTAGACCAAGGCAGGTGGATCATTTGAGCTCAGAAGTTCAAGAGCTGTCCATGGCCATACCACCCTGAATATACCCAAGCTCGTCTGATCTCAGAAGCTAAGCAGGGTCGGGCCTGGTTAGTACTTGGATGGGAGAAGTTTGAGACCAGACTGAGCAACATGTTGGCAAGACCCCCATCTCTACAAAAAAGTAAAAAGTTAGCAAGGCATGATGGCACCCACCTGTGGTCCCAGATACTCAGGAGGCTGAGGTGGATCTCTTGAGCCTGGGAGGTGGAGGTTGCAGTGAGCTGCAATTATGCCACTGCACTCCAGCCAGGTGACAGAGCAAGACTCTATCTCAAAAAAAAAAAAAAAAAAAAAAAAGCTGGGTGTGGTGGTTCACGCCTGTAATCCCAACACTTTGGGAGGCCGAGGTGGGTGGAACATGAGGTCAGGAGTTCCAGACCAGCCTGAGCAATATGGTGAAATCCCGTCTCTACTAAAAATACGAAAATTAACCAGGCATGGTGGTGCACACTTGTAATCCCAACTACTCAGGAGGCTGAGGCAGGAGAATCACTTGAACCCAGGAGGCAGAGGTTGTAGTGAGCCGAGATCGCGCCACTTCACTCCAGTCTAGGCAACAGAGTGAGAATCCATCTCAAAAAAAAAGACAGAAAGAAAAAAAAAAAAGAGGTCTGGATTACTCCCAGGAGCAGCTACTCAAAGGACTCATGTGGTATGGACTGGGGAGGACTGATCAGGAGGCAAAGAATGAGGATGTTCCGGCCTGACTGTCAGTTCCCAACTCTCTTGGGCCTTCAGCCCCCAGTGTTTCCTCCACATAGACCCTCAGCCTGAGGATTCAGGAATATTATCTGATTAAGGTTTGTCTCCTCCACTGAAGTATGAGCCCTTGATGCCAGAGACCAATTTGCTTGGCCCCACATAGCAACCACCACTTAACAGAAAGTGGCATATAGCAGAGGCTCAATTTTGGTTTGGGAAGGAAGGAAGCAAGTTGCTACCTGCTTAACCTCCTGGTCAACAGTTATCTCCAAGGGTCCATGCCCTGTGCAAGGCCCAAGGCAAATGTCCTAGTATTTGCTAGGGGCTCATGTGACTTAAACTAAGACCTCGATTCTAATTAGAACAAATCCAAGGGACATTACCTGGACCAAACTTTCCTATGGTCCTAGGATTCCAGGGCTTTTTACCCTGGCATGTTTCTGAGAAGCTGAGGGTCAAGGACCAGTGCTCATCCTCAAATTTTTCCCAGGGGAGGGAGGCCTCTGCTGCTGATTCCTCTCTCCAGGCCTGACAGAAAGGGGCAGGGGCTGGTGCTGGTCAAGGGTGGAGGCTCCTGACCCAAAAGCCAGGGCCACAGGCCTGCCTGAGGCAGAGGGCTAGCTAGCAGGGCCAGCCAAATCACGGCAAGGGAGGAGTCCCTTTTGTCTGGATTTAACAGAAGGCAGATTGTTTGGCAGCTCTGGCAGAAAGAAAGGACTGATAAGTTCATCCCAGAGAAACTGCCAGTAGGCGTGTTTGTGGGTCACCACCGGTCTTCCCAGAAGCCAGTTTCTCCCCTTGCAGGGCCCTCCACTCCAGCACTTCCACCAAACCCCTCCACATATGACTGGTAAAGAGCATTCCTCCAGTCAACTGGGCCACAGCTTCCACACCTGTCCCTCTAGAAACATAAAAGTCCTATGGGGCAGGAACCCCATAGCAAGAGGGAGTGTTGGTTGAATAAATAAAAGACACCTTTCTTTCTTTATGGAGTTTCGCTGTTGTTGTGAACTCCCAACCTCAGGTGATCCGCCTGCCTCAGCCTCCCAAGATGCTGGGATTGCAGGAGTGAGCCACCGCGCCTGGCCTATTTTTTTTTTTTTTTTTTTTTTTTTTTTTCTTTGAGACGAAGTCTCGCTCTTGTCTCCCAGGCTGGTTTGTAATGGTGCTATCTTGGCTCACTGCAACCTCCGCCTCCCGGGTTCAAGCAATTCTCCTGCCTCGGCCCCCAGAGTAGCTAGGATTACAGGCACCTGCTGCCACGCCCAGCTAATTTTTGTATTTTTAGTTGGGACAGGGTTTCACCATGTTGGTCAGGCTGGTCTCAAACTCCTGACCTCAGGTGATCCACCCGCCTCGGCCTCCCAAAGTACTGGGATTATAGGTGTGAGCCACCACGCCTGGCCTTATTCTTTTTTTCTTTTTTTTTTTTAAGACAGAGTCTCCCTCTGTCACCCAGGCTGGAATGCAGTGGCGCAATCTTGGCTCACTGCAACTTCTGCCTCCTGGGCTCAAGTGATTCTCCTGCCTCAGCCTCCTGAATAGCTGGGAATACAGGCACGGCGCCTGCCACCACGCCTGGCCATCTTTTTTTTTTTTTTTAAGACGAAATCTCACTCTGTCATACAGGCTGGAGTTCAGTGGCTCCATCTCTGTTCACTGCAACCTCCACCTCCCCGGCTCAAGCAATTCTCCTGCCTCAGCCTTCTGAGTAGCTGGGATTACAGGTGCCCGCCACCACTCCCAGCTAATTTTTATTTTTATTTTATTTATTTATTTGTTTGTTTGTTTTTTGGAGACGGAGTCTCGCTCAGTCGCCCAGACTGGAGTGCAGCGGTGTGATCTCGGCTCACTGCAAGCTCCGCCTCCCAGGTTCACGCCATTCTCCTGCCTCAGCCTCATGAGTAGCTGGGACTACAGGCGCCTGCCACTACGCCTGGCTAATTTTTCTTTTTTTTTTTTGTATTTGTAGTAGAGACAGGGTTTCACCATGTTAGCCAGGATGGTCTCAATCTCCTGACCTTGTGATCTGCCCGTCTCAGCCTCCCAAGGTGCTGGGATTACAGGCGTAATCCACTGCACCCAGCTTCTAATTTTTGTATTGTTACTAGAGATGGGTTTTCACTGTGTTGGCCAGGCTGGTCTTGAACTCCTGACCTCAAGTGATCTGTCCACCTTGGCCTCCCAAAGTGCTGGGATTACAGGCATGAGCCACTGCACCTGGCCTCAGCAGGGGCTTATTCTTTACATGGACACACTGGGAAACGTGACTGATTAGCTAACATTCACCTTTTATTCTTTTATTAGTTCACCTCAAGATGGCCACAGGACCACTCTCATCCCAGAAATGTCGAGGATTCCCTACATTAGAGGTAGGGCTCTCAGAGGCCTTTCCTGTCTCTGTCAGCACTCAGCCTAGAAGCAAAAGCTATCTTTTCACCTGGATCCAACACTTTCCAGTGTTTCCGGAGCATACTCATCAGCCATGACAGCAGGGTTAGAGTCAGTGTTTGCTTGGTAGCCCATCAATGTCTCTGACTAAAGGGCCACTGAGGGGTGCCCAGGCCAATGAGAAGGATAGGCCCAAATAAGATCTGGCCAGCTCTGAAAGGAAGAGGTGTTTCTGCCATAGAAAAGCCCCAGCTGACCCCTGAGCCAGATTTGGACTGACATGTGATGGAGAACAGAACAATTCTGCCAAACTGGACAAATATGGGTGGTGTCCCCCACGACTCTGGATTTAGGGGCTAGCTGGTCAGTAACTGAAGAGAATGAACAAACAGACCCCCCAGTTTTGCTTGCTTCCACTGACTGCCTGGCTAGACTAAACCTAATCTAGTGTTTAGTCCAGTGCTCAAGGCCACAGATACAGTGTTTTGGGAATAGGCATGCAAAGTCAGCCTTGGGGGATTATCTTATCCCAGAGCCAGCAGGGAGCGGAATGCAGCTAAGGGAGGGGGCATTGGACATGTATGTCCACCCACAGGGAAGGTGTTTCTTGGCTGGGTGTGGTGGCTCACGCCTGTAATCCCAGAACTTTGGGAGACCGAGGCGGGCGGATCACCTGAGGTCAGGAGTTAGACACCAGCCTGACCAACATGGAGAAACCCCATCTCTACTAAAAACACAAAATTAGCCGGGAGTGGTGGCCTATCCCTGTAATCCCAGCTACTTGGATGACTGAGGCAGGAGAATCGCTTGAACCCAGGAGGCAGAGGTTTCAGTGAACCGAGTTCGCGCCACTGCACTCCAGCCTGGGCAACAAAAGTGAAACTCGAACTCAAAAAAAAAAAAAAAAAAAAAGAATAAAGAATAAGCCCCTGATGAGACTCAGAGCCAAGTTCACTGTATGACTTTGCAAAGCTGCTTGCCCTCTCTAAGCCCCTTGGTCACCTCATCATCAAGTGACTTCATATGTGGGCTGTGGCCCTGTCTGCTCACTAAATGTGACAGAAGACCAGATTATGTGACTGAGTCAGGGCCAGGGGTGAAACATCCATCCATGCCTTGTTGAATCCACAATTTACTGAGTCTATTGTATGCTAGGAACACTGCAAGAAATAAAAGGGATAAGCCCTTCCCTTGTGGAGCCCAAATTCCAGACAAACAAGACAGTAAATGAAATAAGTAGATACAAATGTAATAATCAGGTAGGGGATGAGAGGGAAGCGGGGAATCGGGGTGTACTGTGTGGTGCAGAACATCAGGGAAATCCACTCTGAAGGCAGAGCCTGTAGGAGGTGAAGGAGGAAAGCCTGCAGTTTTCTGGAGAATGAATGGAGAAAGGCCACAGTGAAGGCTTAGGAGAAAGTGGTCAGGGCAGGCCTGAAAGACCTTGGAAATCCCCAAGGCCTGAGCAGCGAATGAAGTGGTGATAAAGGAGAGAAAGCAACAGATGGGAGAGCAGACACCAGCGCTAGATTTAACTAGGCTGGACTTTGCCAGAAAGGTAGGATCCCAAGAGCAAGGGGCATGGAATCTGAAAGATGGGAGCAAGGAGGAGGAGGAGGAGAAGGAGGGTGGGAGGGCCAGGGCAGGCAGTGCCCTCAGGCCTCCAGGAAGGAATGCAGTTGGGTGAGGGGTGAGGGGACAGCAGCTGAGCTCCAGGCCTGCAGCCCTTCCTTCCCTTTTAGGTGGGGAAAGAAAAGTGGGAGCACAGAGGAGGGGTCGGGGAGGAGAGAGCAGGCAGAGTGGAGGCAGAGATGGGGGTCATGTGGACGAGGGACAACAGGCACTGGGGAAGTCAAGTCAGAACAAGCATTTAGAGAGAAAATTTCTCACTTTTCCTGCCTCCACCTTCCCTGGAATGCAGAGAGGCCACTTCCCTCCTTCCAGCCCCAGGAGAGAAAGGTGGAAGGGGAAGGGACATGGTGGAGGAAAGGCTACCTTGGGGCTGGATAACTCCTGTTATACTCTGTATGTAAGGACTTCAGGGGAGACCCAGCATGGCCCATCAGAGAGGGCCCAGTGTCAACTGCCTGGGGAAAGGAAACCCATGGACTGGGCCAATGGCAGATGTGGGAGAAAGGAGAGAGTGGAGAGGAGAGGGCAGCTGGCGAGCAGGGAGCAGTTGGGGAAGGTCCTGCCTTAAGATGGATTCCAGGGCAATCCCCCATCTACCTCTCCCAGAGATACTGCTTGACACAAGCATGCTGGAGGCCCTCAGGACAGGTGCAGGGTCACCTGGTAGGCACAAAGCCCTGGCTAGCTGTCCCATCCATCTCTGGGATGCTCTGGGCCAGTGACCCTCAAATGTCCCTCCCAGCAGCTGTCACTTAACCAAGCTGGACAGAAGTCCTGGCTGGGGTCGCCCACGAATATGTGTGACCCTCAGGAAAAGGTCTATGCCCATCAGATGAGTTAACTGTGCTGGACCTGGTAGGGGACCCCAGGGACTAGGAAGGCCTGGAGTGGGAAGTATTAGGGGCTGAGCTCAGAACTGGCCTCTAAGGTAAGAAAGAGAGAGACCCCAGCTTGAAGTCTAGCCTGTGGGCCTTCAGGGGTGGGCATGACTGGCTATAGCATGGCTCTCTGCAGAGGCACTGACATGTCCCGAATGCCATACAAAAACCCATTCATGGTGTGTGGAGGGTTTTTCTATAAAAGGTTAAAAGAAATATTTCATCATCTCTGTACCCTGGGATACTTAAAAGAATGTAGCAGCTGATACAATATAAAGGTGAGGACATGTAGGTGTGAGGAAGGTTGCTCCAGGGTCCAGCAGCTGCTCCTCCTACCTTGGGGAAATCCCAGGGAGAAAGCCTGGCCTCAGCTGACCCCCTACTCTCCCTCTGCCCAAAACCCCCCTATACTCACTCTGCTGCCTGGGGCTCTCAGCGATTTGTTCAAGGTCAGCAGCACTGAGGCCCTGGCCAGTAGAGAATTGGGAAATCTCAGGCCTCCTGAGGACACCTACAACCACTGGGAACAGACTTGTTTCTAGTAAGCCCCCCTCAGCTCACAGGAGGCAGAGCTCAGGGGTGCCCAGGCCCACTTGCTGTCACAGTCAAGGTCTTACCTAGGGTCAAGGCCCCAAGGGCTGGGTATGCACAAGCAGGTGCCCTGGTCCCTGCCTCTGACTGACTGGGGCCTTGGGCAAAGATTTCTCTCTGTATCCTTTCCACCTCTGACTCTTGTGGACCAGAGCTTTCCAAAGGGCCCTTAGGAATCCTAGGTTCTGTTTGCTTTTTTTTAGATGGAGTCTCGCTCTGTCGCCCAGGTTGGAGTGCAACGGCGCAATCTCGGCTCACTGCAACCTCCACCTCCTGGGTTCAAGCAGTTCTCCTCCCTCAGCCTCCCGAGCATCTGGGATTACAGGTGTGTAGGGACGGGGTTTTCGCCATGTTGGACAGGATGGTCTCTAACTCCTGACCTCAGGTGATCTGCCTACCTCGGCCTCCCAAAGTGCTGGGATTACAGGCGTGAGCCACTGCGTCCGGCCTTCTGTTTGCTTTTCTTCCTAGGGATAGGATCAAGCCACAGGAGTGGATAAGGAAAGAGGAGGGTGGGGAAAGAGGAAAATTCAACCAAGTAGTGAGGAGAGGGGAGGAGTCCTGAGGTGGGGCAGAGCAGCCTAGGAGTATAGCCTTTGGGGGAACCTCTGGAAGGAAGAGGAGAGCACTTGGTTCCCTCCCTACTCCCAATCCCCCACCCCCACACATTCTTTCCCTGAAGAATTCCAGCCGCATTTGCATGCGTGAGAACAAGGCAGTCCCTTTGGCGTGGACAGGCTTCCATGCGTTTCCTGGGTACCCTCCCTCAATTCCCTCCCACCCACACCAGCTCTCCTTTCCCATGCCCAGGCAACTAGAGAGCTTCCTCACCTGCTACTGCCAGGCCTCCTCCCTCCCTCTTCCTGCAGCTGTTCCCAGACAGCTGGATGAGGGTGGGACACTGTCCCTGGGTGACCTGCCAGAACCTCCTCCTCCCCTGTTTTGATGGCTTTGCTGACCACCCTTTCAGATGTCCTTGGCCTCAAATCCTGGAGACCCTGGCACCCACTGGCCACCACAGACGTGGGCTGCCTACCCGCTTGCCTTGCCAGCAGCAGCAGCTGCTGCTGTTCCCAGGCTTTTCTAGGGCCAAGGCCTGAGGTGCCAGCCTCTCTCTGCACCCATCTCATCTTCTTGGGCCTTGGTCATCTGAATATCTTCTCCCTCCTAAGAACAATGGCCTGCAGAAGGAGGGGCTACAGGGCCCTGTCCTCAGCTGGAGACTCTGCGTGCAGTACACTGCTAATCCAGTCCACTGTGGCAGCAGCCTGTGATCTACCTGTGATCCTGCCCTGCTTAGCATTCTTCCTATCTTCCAGCTGCTGGAGGACAAGGATCCCTCACTTCCCCCCGACCAGCCTCCTGGTCCTATCCTCTCCACTTTACCTCACCTCCCCCTGCTTCTTCACACTCCACTTCTCCCCATGCCTCTCCACTTCCACATCTTTCTTTTTTTTTTGAAACGGAGTCTCGCTATGTTGCCCAGGCTGGAGTGCAGTGACACAATCTTGGCTAACTGCATCCACCTCCCAGGTTCAAGCAGTTCTCCGCCTCAGCTTCCCAAGTAGCTGCGACTATAGGCACCCGCCACCATGCCCAATTAATTTTTGTATTTTTAGTAGAGACGGGGTTTCATCATATTGGCCAGGCTGGTCTCAAACTTCTGACCTTGTGATCAGCCCGCCTCGGCCTCCCAAAGTGCTGGGATTACAGGCGTGAGCCACTGCGCCTAGCCATGAATGAAATTCTGATTGAAAATTAGGCCTCTAGCCAGTCGCGGTGGCTTAAACCTGTAATCCCAGCACTTTGGGAGGCCCCAGTGGATGGGTCACCTGAGGTCAGTAGTTTGAGACCAGCCTGACCAACAAGGTGAAACCCCATCTCTACTAAAAATGCAAAAATTAGGCCGGGCGCGGTGACTCAAGCCTGTAATCCCAGCACTTTGGGAGGCCGAGACGGGCGGATCACGAGGTCAGGAGATCGAGACCATCCTGGCTAACACGGTGAAACCTCGTCTCTACTAAAAATACAAAAATCATTAGCCTGGCGAGGTGGTGGCGCCTGTAGTCCCAGCTACTCGGGAGGCTGAGGCAGGAGAATGGCGTGAACCCGGGAAGCGGAGCTTGCAGTGAGTCGATCGCGCCACTGCACTCCAGCCTTGGCGACAGAGCGAGACTCCGTCTCAAAAAAAAAAAAAAAAAAAAAAAAAAGCAAAAATTAGCCAGTCGTGGTGACGGGCACCTGTAGTCCCAGCTACTCAGGAGGCTGAGGCAGGAGAATCACTTGAACCTGGGAGGTGGATGTTGCAGTGAGCTGAGATCACACCACTGCACTCCAGCCTAGGTGACAAAACTCCGCCTCAAAAAAAAAAAAAGAAAAAAGAAAGAAAAGAAAAGAAAAAAAAAAGAATGTTAGGCCTATTGCTGGGCATGGTGGCTCGTCCCTGTAACCCAAACACTTTGGGAGGCTGAGGCGCGTGGATCACCTGAGGTCAGGAGTTCGACACCAACCTGGCCAACATGGTGAAGTCCCATATCTACTAAAAATACAAAAAATTGGCCAAGTGTGGTGGCTCACACCTGTAATCCCAGCACTTTGGGAAGCCAAGGCTGGTGGATCACCTGAGGTTGGGAGTTTGAGACCAGTGTGACCAACATGGAGAAACCTCGTCTCTACTGAAAAATACAAAATTACCCGGGCGTGGTGGCACATGTCTGTAATCCCAGCTACTCGGGAGGCTAAGGCAGAAGAATCGCTTGAATCCGGGAGGCGGAGGTTGCAGTGAGCTGAGATCTCGCCATTGCACTCCAGCCTGGGCAACAGGAGCAAAACTTTGTCTCAAAAAACAAGTAATTAATTAAAAATACAAAACATCAGCCAGGCATGGTGGCACGTGCCTGTAATCCCAGCTACTCCATAGGCTGAGGGAGTAGGATTGCTTGGCCCCGGGGGACAGAGGTTGCAGTGAGCCGAGATTGCGCCATTGCACTCCAGGATAGGCAATAAGAGCGAAACTCTGTCTCAAAAAAAAAAAAAAAAGAAGAAGAAAAATAGGCCTCTTGGATCTTTTAGTCTGTGCTGGAGACCTGTAGCCTTCTGGAGAGATCTTCCACATTGGCATTTTTGAGCCCAAATTCCACAAACCCACACACTTTCAAGGACGTTCAAGGATGCCCAGCCACCTGCAGAATAAATTAAGCCCCACCCTCACCCTACCCTGAACAACAGGGACCTCCATGTGAGAAGGCCACATGGAGGAGGAGCTGGTCAAGACTTACCAGTCTCCTCCTCTCTCCTCAGCCCCCTGTAGATACTCTCACTTGTGAGGGCTCCTCTTCTTCCACCTACCCAAGTTTTGCCCACCCCACTCAAGAACAATACCCCCAAGCCTTCCTGACATCTGACTCCTCATTGTCTAGGAAACCTCAAGCTTCTAGAGGGCAACGATTGCCCTTGATAATAAGTTACCATCACTGAGAGCTGTCCTATATCCTTGGCACACAATATCTCACCATGACTTCCAACAACCCTCTGTCATAGTTATTATTGGCCCCACATTACAGATGAGAAAACTGAGGCCCAAAGGTTAAGTCACTTACTAAAAGTCGCATAGCCAGTAAGTGGCCAAGCTATGGATCTGTGCTTATCTTTGTAACCTTTACTGGGCCTGGCCCAGAATAGGAATTCCACTAATGCTTGCTGAATGAGTCAATGAATGGATACAATTCCATCAAAACTGCAGGTACCAGGACCTACTCAACCCTGGGGCCCAGGACACAGAGGCCTTGGAGCCATGTAATGGGCTTTCAGGCCAGTCCTGGAGGAACAAAGCTAGGTTTCTGTCCCTCTCCCACCTTGGGCACATGGCCAGCAGCTACTTTGAACTTACCTTGGTGGAGTCTTGACATTGTTGAATTGTGATAGTAGTCAGGATCCAGAGACAGAGATAAGAGGCTGCAGGGCAACCTCAGTAAGGAAGAAAAGGCAGAGGCCTCCAGGTTGGCTCACCCCCTTAGAAAAGCAGCAAAAAGGCTGGGTGCAGTGGCTGATGCCTGTAATCCCAGCACTTTGGGATGCCGAGGCAGCTGGATCACCTGAGGTTAGGCATTCAAGACCAGCCTGGGCAACATGGTGAAACCCCGTCTCTACTAAAAATACAAAAATTAGCTGGGTGTGGTGGCGTGCACCTGTGATCCCAGCTACTCGGGAGGATGAGACAGGAGAATCGCTTGAACCCAGAAGGTGGAGGTTGCAGTGAGCCAAAATAGCACCACTGCATTCCAGCCTGGGCAACAAACAGAGTGAGACTTCCTCTCAAAAAAAAAAAAAAAAAAGAAAAAGAAAAAAAAAAAAAGAAAAAGCAGCAAAAAGGCCTAGAGGCCATTGGATGAACAAAGATATTCTCAGGGTGGCCTGATTATAGGGTCTTCTGCAATTCTGGGGTTTAATCTAAGCCTACTTCTGTCGTTATTTGTAATCAGGGTAAGGAATTGGGAGGAGGGCAGGGAAGTAGCCAAATTAAATCATAAAGTCCTTTACTGGGCACTTACTCCATTACTAGACATTCAAGAAGGCAAAAAGCAGAGAAATAGAAGTCATAGGCAGGGCAGCTGAGAAGCAGGTGTTTCTGCTCTAGGGTAGCAAAAACTGCACCCAGCAAACAAGGAGGTGTGAGGGCCTGGTCTGAGAAGGCCACATGGAGGAGGAGTCACTGTAGTGGAGTTTTTGGAGAGGGGAGCAGCTGAATTTCCTGCTAGCTTGGTTAACTCCCAGGAAGAGTTCAGCAGTAGCAGGACGTGTCCAAGCCTGGCCAGATGGACAAGAACGGTACAGAGGTGATTGCCCCAGCAGGCCTTGACCAGGCATCCTAGACTTTGCTGGAACTTGCTGACTCTGAGCAGAATTATCTGGAGTAGGGGTCAAGCAGGGGTAGCACAGGGAACAAGATAGGGGAACTGACAAGAGAGGCAGCTGGGCAGCCTCCTGCTGGGCCTTGCATTGCCCCACACAAAAGTCATCTCATTCCTGATTCCTTTCATAATGGAATAAAATGTGCCCATAGTGAGGCCCATGGTGGGACATGGTAGGACCTGGTGGGGCCTAGTGACTTCAGCAGCAGGAGATGGGTCCCAGGAAATCCAGGGAAGCACAAGCATTCCTTGGCTCCCTGTTCCCAACAGCTGCAGGAAGCTGCTCCAAGCTGCCGGCTCTCCCAGCAGCCCCCAAGGATCAGAGAAAATCTTGTTTCCTGCCATCCCCCCTAATTGGACACACAGAGTCCTGTATGGGGGCAGCTGAGTACTCCATGGCATGCCCCAGGGAGATCATGGGCTGCCAGACTACATTTAGGAAGGCAGTGCGGAGCCTGTCTCGAGACCAAGCCTGGGAAGGGGATACCTTGGATTTCATACCTTACGGTAGGGTCTCTAACCTTCCTTATCTCCATTATCTGAAAGAGCTATAGACAATTTTTCCAGAAACACACCCTGTACACACACAATCTTGTTGTAATTTAAAAGAGTCCCTGAAAGTTCTGCAGTACTAGGAGCCCCTGCAGGGTGCTTAAGGTCAGAGAAATTTCAGTGTGGTTCTGTTTCAACTGGCTGTGAGCCCTGGGCCCACCTTTGGCCACCCTGACTCGCATTGCCCTCTAGAGCCTGAGGGGTTGGGCTAGGAAAGCCTTGAGAGACTCACCTGCTCTGCCACCTACTTAGAGCTACTTCAAATCATCCTACAAAAGACAGTGGAAAAGAAATGGCAGCTTTTGGCTGGGTGTGGTGCCTTGCACCAGTAATTCCAGCGCTTGGGGAGATCTAGGTGGGAGAATTGCTTTGCTTGAAGCCAGGAGTTCAGGACCAGCCAGGGCAACAGAGCAAGACCTTATCTCTAAAAAAAAAAAGAAAGAAAAAAAAAAAATTAGCCAGATATGTGGCATGCATCTGTAGTCCCAGCTACTCAAGAGGCTTAGCTGAGAGGACCCTTTGAGCCCAAGAGGTCAAGGCTGCTGTGAGCTGTGAACATGCCACTACACTCAAGCCTGGGTGACAGAGACTGAGTTTCTTATTTATATATTTATTTATTTTTGAGACAGAGTCTCACTCTGTCACCTAGGCTGAAGTGCAGTGGCTCGATCACAGCTCACTGTAGCCTCAACCTCCCAGGCTTATGCAATCCTCCCACCTTACCCTCCCAAGCAGCTAGAACTATAGGCACATGCCACCACGCTCGGCTAATTTTTTTTTTTTTTTTTTTTTTTGAGACGGAGTCTTGCTCTGTCGCCCAGGCTGGAGTGCGGTGGCCGGATCTCAGCTCACTGCAAGCTCCGCCTCCCGGGTTCGGGCCATTCTCCTGTCTCAGCCTCCTGAGTAGCTGGGACTACAGGCGCCCGCCACCTCGCCCAGCTAGTGTTTTGTATTTTTTAGTAGAGACGGGGTTTCACCGTGTTAGCCAGGATGGTCTCGATCTCCTGACCTAGTGATCCGCCCGTCTCGGCCTCCCAAAGTGCTGGGATTACAGGCTTGAGCCACCGCGCCCGGCCAATTTTTTTGTTTGTTTGTTTTGTTTTTTTACAGGCAGCCTCCTGAGCCAGAGTAGACTCCAAAACTCCCCTTGCTAATTTTTGTAATTTTTATAGAGATAGGGTTTTGCTATGTTGCCCAGGCTGGTTTCTAACTCCTGAGCTCAGGCAATCTGCCCGCCTTGGCCTCCCAAAGTGTTGGGATTTCATGCGTGAGTCATCTTGCCTGGCCAAGACCCTGTTTCTTCCTTTCTTCCTTCCTTCCTTCCTTCCTTCCTTTCTTTCTTTCCTTTTTTTTTCCCGAGATGGAGTCTCATTCTGTTGCTCAGGCTGGAGTGCAGTGGTACGATCTTGGCTCACTGCAACCTCCGCCCCACCAGGTTCAAGCGATTCTCCTGCTTCAGTCTCCTGAGTAGCTGGTATTACAGGCTCCTGCCACTGCGCCAGGCTAATTTTTTGGTATTTTTAGTAGAAAGAGGGTTTCACCATCTTGGCCAGGCTGATCTTGAACTCCTGACCTTGAGATCCACCCAGCTCTTTCTTTTTTTTCTTTTTTTTTTTGAGACAGAGTCTTGCTCTTGTCACCCAGGCTGGAGTGCAATGACATGATCTCGGCTCACCGCAACCTCCGTGTCCTGACTTCAAGCAATTCTCCCACCTCAGCCTCCCCAGTAGCTGGGATTACAGGCGCCACACCCCCATACTGTGCCCAGTTAATTTCTGTATTTTTAGTAGGGACGGGGTTTCTCCATGTTGGCCAGGACGGTCTCGAACTCCTAACCTCAGGTAATCCACCTGCCTTGGCCTCCCAAAATGCTGGGATTACAGCTGTGAGCCACTGTGCCTGGCCAACCCTGTTTCTTAAAAAAAAAAAAAAGAAAGAAAGAAAAGAAAAGAAAAGAAAAGAAAAGAAAAGAAAAGGAAAAAGAAAAAAGAAAAAGAAAGGGTAGTTCCAAACTCAGTTGAGAAGCTAGGCCTGGACTTGTGAGTACAGAGCTGTCCGTGCACAATAGATTTGCCCAGACCATCAACATTGCTTCCTTACCTTCTGCCCATCCAGATGGGTCTAGCTGTTGAGCTTGTGGACTCCTGGAGGCTTTTGAGGCTCTGAGCTCTCATCCACAAACACACACACCCATCACCAACCCTTCTGTTTTTCCTTTTATTTATTGGCAGTATCAGCCACTGACCACATTTGTATATGTGTGTGTGTGTGTACGTGTGTTTGTATATGTGTATGTGTGTGTGTATATATGTGTGTGTATATATATATACTTTTTTTTGAGACAGAGTCTCACTCTGTCGTCCGGACTGCAGGGCAGTGGCGTGATTTCAGCTCACTGCAACCTCCGCCTCCTGGTTTCAAGTGACTCTCCTGCCTCAGCCTCCCTAGTAGCTGAGATTACAGGTACAAGCCACCACATCCAGCTAATTTTTTTTTTTTCTTTGAGACGGAATCTCACTCTATCGCCCAGGCTGTAGTCTCGTGGCGCGATCTCAGCTCGCTGCAACCTCCTGGGTTCAAGTAATTATCCCACCTCAGCCTCCCGAGTAGCTGGGATTACAGGCATGCACCACCACACCCAGCTAATTTTTGTATTTTTTTTTTTTTTTTTTTTTGAGACGGAGTCTCGCTCTGTCGCCCAGGCTGGAGTGCAATGGCCGGATCTCAGCTCACTGCAAGCTCCGCCTCCCGGGTTCACGCCATTCTCCTGCCTCAGCCTCCCGAGTAGCTGGGACTACAGGCGCCCGCCACCTCACCTGGCTAGTTTTTTGTATTTTTTTAAGTAGAGACGAGGTTTCACCGGGTTAGCCAGGATGGTCTCGATCTCCTGACCTCGTGATCCACCCGTCTCGGCCTCCCAAAGTGCTGGGATTACAGGCTTGAGCCACCGCGCCCGGCCTAATTTTTGTATTTTTAATAGAGATGGGGTTTCACCATGTTGGCCTGGCTGGTCTTGAATTCACAACCTCAGGTGATTTGCCCGCCTCGGCCTTCCAAAGTGCTGGAATTACAGGCGTGAGCCACCACGCCTAGCCAATTTTTTGTATTTTTAGTAGAGACAGGGTTTCCCTATGATGGCCAGACTGGTCTTGAACTCCTGACCTCAGGTGATCTGCACACCTCGGCCTTCCAATGTGCTGTGATTACAGGCGTGAGCCACCACGCCTGGCTTTTTTTTTTTTTTCTGACAGATCTTGTTTTTTAGCCCAAGTTGGAGTACAGTGGTGCGATCAGGGCCCACTGCAGTCTTGAACTCCTGTGCTCAAGCAATCTTCCCACCTCAGCCTCCCAAAGTGCTATTTTATTTATTAATTTTTTTGTATTTTTTAAATTTTTTATTTATTTATTTATTTTTTTAGTAGAGACAGGGTTTTACCGTGTTAGCCAGGATGGTCTCGATCTCCTGACCTTGTGATCCGCCCGTCTTGGCCTCTCAAAATGCTGGGATTACAGGCTTGAGCCACCACGCCTGGCCTTTATTTTATTTTATATTTTTTGAGACGGAGTTTCGCTCTTGCGGCCCAGGCTGGAGTGCGATGGTGCAGTCTCGGCTCACTGCAACTTCCGCCTCCCAGGTTCGAGCAATTCTCCTGCCTCAGCCTCCCGAGTAGCTGGGATTACAAGCATGCACCACGATGCCCAGATAACTTTGTATTTTTAGTAGAAACGGGGTTTCTGCATGTTGAGGCTGGTCTTGAACTCCTGACCTCAGGTGATCCACCCACCTCGGCCTCCCAAAGTGCTGGGATTACAGGCGTGAGCCAACATGCCCGGCCTATTTTATTTTGTTTTTATTTATTTATTTATTTATTTTTTTTGAGACACAGTCTTGCTCTGTGGCCCAGGCTGGAGTGCAATGGCGTGATTTCCGCTCACCAAAACCTCTGCCTCCCGGGTTCAAACAATTCTCCTGCCTCAGCCTCTTGAGTAGCTGGGACTACAGGCACCCATCATAACGCCCAACTAATTTTTTTGTGTGTGTTTTTAGTAGAGATGAGGTTTCACCATGTTGGCCAGGCTGGTCTTGAACTCCTAACCTCAGGTGATCCACCCACCTCAGCCTCCCAAAATGGTGCTCAAAAGAACAAACAAACAAACAAAAACTCTATGAGAGCAGAACCTTTGCTGTATGTTTCTGTGAGAAAAGTGTTCAGTAAACAATAGTTTATATATGTGTGTGTGTGTGTGTGTGTGTATTTGTTTGTTTGTCCTTTTGAGACAGAGTCTTGCTCTGTGGTGCCCAGGTTGGAGTGCTGTGGTGCGATCTCGGCTCACTACAGCCTCTGCCTCCTGGGTTCAAGCGATTCTCCTGCCTCAGCCTCCCGAGTAGCTGGGACTACAGGTCATCACACCCTGCTAACTTCTGTATTTTTAGGAAAGACGGGTTTCACAATGTTGACTAGGCTGGTCTCAAACTCCTGGCCTCAAGTGATCCACCCGCCTTGGCCTCACAAAGCGTTGGGATTACAAGTGTGAGCCACAGTGCCAGGCCTGTATTTATTTATTTTTTTAGAGATAGAGACAGGGTCTCACTATGTTGCCCAGGCTGGCCTCAAACTCCTGGGTTCAAGCAATCCTCCTGCCTCACCCTCCCAAAGTGCTGGGATGAGCCACTGTACCCAGCAAAACATTTGTTAAATAAGAAAAATCATAAAGCTGAAACTAGATTCTTTTTTTTTGCGATGGAGTCTCTCTCTGTTGCCAGGCTGAAGTACAGTGGCGCAATCTCAGCCCACTGCAACCTCCGCCTACCTGGTTCACCCAATTCTCTTGCCTCAGCCTCCTGAGTAGCTGGGACTACAGGCACGTGCCACCACACCCAGCTGATTTTTGTATTTTCAGTAGAGACGGGGTTTCACCACGTTGGCCAGATGGTCTCCATCTCTTGAGCTCATGATCCATCAGCCTTGGCCTCCCAAAGTGCTGGGATTATAGGCGTGAGCCACTACACCTGGCCAGCTGAAACTATATTCTATATACAATTTTGCAGAAGGATTCTATGACCACTCATCAGCTGTGTGGCTTTGAGCAAGTTATTCAATCTTTCAATTTTTACATTCAGTTTTCTTACCTTTCCACCCAGTTTCTTTTTTCTTTTTTTTTTTTTTTTTGAGACGGAGTCTTGCTCTTGTCGCCCAGGCTGGAGTGCACGATCTTGGCTCACTGCAACCTCCACCTCCTGGGTTCAAGGGATTCTACTGCCTCAGCCTCCCGAGAAGCTGGGATTATAGGCGCACACCACCACACCCGGCTACTTTTTGTATTTTTAGTAGAGACAGGGTTTCACCTGGCTGGGCACGGTGGCTCACGCCTGTAATCCCAGCACTTTGGGAGGCCGAGGTGGGCAGATCATGACGTCAAGAGATCAAGACCATCCTGGCCAACATGGTAAAACCCCTTCTCTACTAAAAATATAAAAATTAGCTGGGGGTGGTGGCAGGCAACTGTAATCCCAGCTACTCAGGAGGCTAAGACAAGAGAATCGCTTGAACCTGGGAGTGAAGGTTGCAGTGAGCCAAGATCGTATCACTGTGTTGCAGCCTGGCAACAAAGCGAGACTCAGTCTCAAAAAAAAAAAAAAACAAACAAAAAAAGACGGCGTTTACCCATGTTGGCCAGGCTGGTCTCGAACTCCTGACCTTGTGGTCTGCCTGCCTCAGCCTCCCAAAGTCCTGGGATTACAAATGTAAGCTGCCGCGCCTGGCCCTTTTACTACAAGTTTATGCATACTTCCTCTGAGGGCAGGAGTTCTTACCTTGAAGGCTGTGGGCAGTCTTTATGGGTCTCT
This sequence comes from Macaca nemestrina, assembly GCF_043159975.1. Taxonomy (NCBI): domain Eukaryota; kingdom Metazoa; phylum Chordata; class Mammalia; order Primates; family Cercopithecidae; genus Macaca; species Macaca nemestrina. The sequence continues at coordinate 112,937,347 of NC_092126.1, read as the reverse complement.
GGAAAGAAAGAGAGAGAAGGAAGGAAGGAAGGAAAGAAGGAAGAAGGGAAGGAAGGAAGGTAGGAAGGAAGGAAGGAAAGAAGAAAGGGAGGGAGGGAGGGAGGGAAGGAGAGAAGGAGAGAAGGAGGGAAGAAAGGAAGAGAGAGAGAGAGAGAGAGAAAGAAAGAAAGAAAGAAAGAAAGAAAGAAAGAAAGAAAGAAAGAAAGAAAGAAAGAAAGAAAGAAAGAAAGAAAGAAAGAAAGAAAGAAAGAAAGAAAGAAAGAAAGAAAGAAAGAAAAGAAAGAAAGAGAAAGAAAGAAAAGGACTGGGCAGAGAATCAATCGGCTTGCAAAATACTCTTTCAGCCAGCCATTTCCAGAATTCAGGTGTGGACCATACAAAAGGAAGCCTGGCACAGTGTTGTTGTTTTTCATTGCCTTGATAATACTAGGACATAAGAGCTGAGAAAAATCTTTGGAAAGTTGGGGATTCAAGACTAAGGTAAGGAATATCATTCCAGACCCCATCAGCCTTGGATACAGGAGCTTGATTCTCAGAGGCAGGTGATGCTCCATCCTCCAGCAGATGGCGCTAACTGTCCTTATTCTATGTGAGGGCTGCCAGCTTAGACTGTTCTCAGAGACCTGAGATAGGGACTGGTCGCAGGAAGTGGTGCCAAGGAACGGAAGGTCGTTCATTCACTAATTAAACAAACACCAACTAAATGCCTATGTGCCAAGGCCTATTCTAGGCGCTGAGAATTTGACCATGAACAAGACAAAGTCCTACTTTTACAAGGGGTGCATTTTAGAGATGGGTTGTCAAATATGATAGTCCCCAGTTTACACATGGCTACAGAGCACTTGAAATGTGGCTAGTCCGCGGGGCGCAGTGGCTCATGCCTGTAATCCTAGCATTTTGGGAGGCCAAGGTGGGCCGAATACGAGGTCAGGAGTTCAAGACCAGCCTGACCAACATGGTGAAACCCCGTGTCTACTAAAAATACAAAAATTAGCCGGGCGTGGTGGTGGGTGCCTGTAATCCCAGCTACTCAGGAGGCGGAGGCAGGAGAATCGCTTGAACCTGGGAGGCAGAGGTTGCTCTGAGCCGAGATCAGGCCGCTGCACTCCAGCCTGGGAGACAGAGCCAGATTCCGTCTCAAAAAAAAAAAAAAAAAGGGGCCGGGCGCGTTGGCTCACACCTGTAATCCCAGCACTTTGTGAGGCCAACAAGGCGGGCGGATTGCTTGCGCTCAGGAATTCGCGACCAGCCTGGGCAACGCGGCGAAACCCCGTCTCTACTAAAATACAAAAAATTCGCCAGCCATGGCGGCGTGCGCCTGTAGTCCCAGCTACTTGGGAGGCTAAGCTGGAGAATCACTTGAACCCAGAAGGCGGAGGTTGCAGTGAGCCGAGATCCTGCCACTGTACTCCAGCCTGGGCGACAGAGCAAGATTCCATCTAAGAAAAAAAAAGAAAGAAAGAAATGTGGCTAGTTCAAATTGAGATGTGCTGTAAGTGTAAAATATACACCAATGTCAAAGATTTCGTATGGAAAAAATAACACTAATATTTTAAACATTAATTTTTATGTTGAAATGATCATCTTTTATATACAAGTGAAATATCCTATTAAAATAAATTGAACCTATTTCTTTCTTTCTTTCTTTCTTTTTCTTTTTTTTTGAGATGGAGTCTTGCTCTGCTACCCAGGCTGGAGTGCAATGGCATGATTTTGGCTCATTGCAACCTCTGCTTCCTGGGTTCAAGTGATTCTCCTGCTTCAGCCTCCCAAGTAGCTGGAATTACAGGTGCCCACCACCACGCCCAGTTAATTTTTGTATTTTTAGTGGAGACAGGGTTTCACCATGTTGGTCAGGCTGGTCTTGATCTTCTGACCTCAGATGATTCACCTGCCTCGGCCTCCCAAAGTGCTGGGATTACAGGAGTGAGCCACCGTGTCCGGCCTCACTACATCGCCCAGGTTAGAGTTTAGTGGCATGATCACGGCACACTGCAGCCTCCACCTCCCAGGTTCAATCGATTCTCATGTCTCAGCCTTCCCGAGTAGCTGGGATTTACAGGCAAATACCACCACACCCGGATAATATATATATATTTTTTTGAGACGGAGTCTCGTTCTGTCGCTCAGGCTGGATGGAGTGCAGTGGTTCGATCTCGGCTCACTGCAAGCTCTGCCTCCCAGATTCACGTCATTCTCCTACCTCGGCCTCCTGAGTAGCTAGGACTACAGGCGACCACCACCACGCCTGGCTAATTTTTTGTATTTTTAGTAGAGACAGGGTTTCTCTATGTTGGCGAGGCTGGTCTTGAACTCCCGGCCTCAAGTGATCCACCTGCCTTGGCCTCCCAAAGTGCTGGGATTACAGGCGTGGGCCATGAGACTTTTTATTTAGTTAGTTATTTTGAGATAAGGTCTTGCTGTGTTGCCCAGGCTAGAGCACAGTAGTATAATCATAGCTAACTGCAGGCTCAAACTCTCCAGCTCAAGCAATCCTGACTAATGGTATATACCAGCATGCCCAACTTTTGTGTGTGTGTGTGTGTGTGTGTGTGTGTGTGTGTGTGTGTGTGTAGTAGGGATGGGGTTTCCCTCTGTTGCCAAGGCTGGTCTTAAACTTCTGGGTGCAAGTGATCCTTCTGATTGGCCTCCCAAAGTGCTTGGATTACAGTTGTGAGCCACCTCGCTTGGCCTAAGAGAGACTTTAATTATGAGTTGTATCTTATGTGTGTTTATGATATTAGAAATTAAAACTGAGAAAACTTTAAACTATTTCTTTTTGTTTTATTTGTTTGCTTTTTTTTTTTTTTTTTTTGAGACGGAGTCTCGCTCTGTCGCCCAGGCTGGAGTGCAGTGGCCGGATCTCAGCTCACTGCAAGCTCCGCCTCCCGGGTTTACGCCATTCTCCTGCCTCAGCCTCCGAAGTAGCTGGGACTACAGGCGCCCGCCACCTCGCCCAGCTAGTTTTTTGTATTTTTTTTAGTAGAGACGGGGTTTCACCGTGTTAGCCAGGATGGTCTCGATCTCCTGACCTCGTGATTCGCCCGTCTCGGCCTCCCAAAGTGCTAGGATTACAGGCTTGAGCCACCGTGCCCGGCCTTGTTTGCTTTTTATTGAGACAGGGTCTCACTCTGTCACCCAGGCTTGAGTGCAATGCTGAGATCACATGTCACTATAGCCTTGACCTTCTGGGCTCAAGCGATTCTCCTGCCTCCACCTCCTGAGTAGCCGGGACTACAGGTGTGTACAACCACACCCAGTTAATTTTTTTTTTTTTTTTTTGCGTTTTTTGTGGAGATGGGGTTTTGCCATGTTGCCCAGGCTATTCTCTAACTCCTGATCTCAAGTGACCTGCTTGCCTTGGCCTCCCAAAGTTTTGGGATTACAGGTGTGAGCCACAGCACCCGGCTACTATTTGCCTATAAACAATAGGCCAGGTGCGTTACCTGAGTATTAAATCATATTCATAGCAGGCAATTGGTTTGGGTAGAACTCCTGTACTAGGCCCAAAAGACCAAACCAAAATTGAGTTACTTGTGCTGAAGTGCCATTCCACGAAGCTGAAACTAAATTATTTAGAGAGGCCAGGTACGGTGGCTCACGCCTGTAATCCCAGCACTTTGTGAGGCTGAGGCAGGAGGATCACTAGAGGTCAGAAGTTCGAGACCAGCCTTACCAACATGAAGAAACCCCGTCTCTACTAAAAATACAAAATTAGCCCTGCCTGGTGGCACATACCTGTAATCCCAGCTACTTGGGAGGCTGAGGCAGGAGAATCACTTGAACCCAAGAGGCAGAGGTTGCAGTGAGTGAGATCATGCCATTGCACTCCAGCCTGGGCAACAAGAGCAAAACTCTATCTCAAAAAAAAAGAAAGAAAGAAAAAGAAGGCCGGGCGCGGTGGCTCAAGCCTATAATCCCAGCACTTTGGGAGGCTGAGGTGGGCGGATCATGAGGTCAGGAGATCGAGACCATCCTGGCTAACACGGTGAAACCCTGTCTCTACTAAAAAAAAACATACAAAAAACTAGCTGGGCGAGGTGGCGGGCGCCTGTAGTCCCAGCTACTCAGGAGGCTGAGGCAGGAGAATGGTGTGAACCCGGGAGGCGGAGCTTGCAGTGAGCTGAGATCCGGCCACTGCACTTCAGCGTGAGCAACAGAACGAGACTCCGTCTCAAATAAAAAAAAAAAAGAAAAAGAAAAGAAATCAGGGCCGGGCGCGGTGGCTCAAGCCTGTAATCCCAGCACTTTGGGAGGCCGAGGCGGGTGGATCACAAGGTCAGGAGATCGAGACTACAATGAAACCCCGTCTCTACTAAAAATACAAAAAATTAGCCGGGCGCGGTGGCGGGCGCCTGTAGTCCCAGCTACTCAGGAGGCTGAGGCAGGAGAATGGCGTGAACCCAGGAGGCGGAGCTTGCAGTGAGCCGAGATCGCGCCACTGCACTCCAGCCTGGGCGACAGAGTGAGACTCCGTCTCAAAAAAAAAAAAAAAAAAAAAAAGAAAAGAAAAGAAATCAGGAGAGAGAGAGAGATAATAGCCAAATCTCCAAACAAGTCAATTTTAGACAATGAGATACAGAAATTCCCTTTAACCTCTACAAAGAACATACTTTTGAAAGAACCAATCCACTTTTGTTCACTGTTTCTGCTTTCCTCAACCCTTTTCTGCCTACACAGCCAAACTGTTCTGCTCAGTTCATCAGAACACTCAGTCTATTTTATTTTATTTTTATTTTTTTGAGACAGAGCCTCACGCTGTTGCCCAGGCTGGAGTGCATTGGCGCGATCTCGGCTCACTGCAAGCTCTGCCTCCCTGGTTCACGCCCAGCTTACAGGTGCCTGCCACCATGCCCGGCTAATTTTTTTTTTTTTTTTTTTTTTTTTTTTTTTGAGGTAGAGTCTCGCTCTGTTGCCCAAGCTGGAATGCAGTGGCCGGATCTCAGCTCACTGCAAGCTCCGCCTCCTGGGTTCATGCCATTCTCCTGCCTCAGCCTCCCGAGTAGCTGGGACTACAGGCGCCTGCCACCTCGCCCGGCTAATTTTTTTTTTTTTTTTTTTGAGACGGAGTCTTGCTCTGTCACCCAGGCTGGAGTGCAGTGGCCGGATCTCAGCTCACTGCAAGCTCCGCCTCCCAGGTTTACGCCATTCTCCTGCCTCAGCCTCCCGAGTAGCTGGGACTACAGGCGCCCGCCACCGCGCCCGGCTAGTTTTTTGTATTTTTAGTAGAGACGGGGTTTCACTGTGTTAGCCAGGATGGTCTCGATCTCCTGACCTCGTGATCCGCCCGCCTCGGCCTCCCAAAGTGCTGGGATTACAGGCTTGAGCCACCGCGCCCGGCCTCGCCCGGCTAATTTTTTGTATTTTTTAGTAGAGACGGGGTTTCACTGTGTTAGTCAGGATGGTCTCGATCTCCTGACCTTGTGATCCACCTGCCTCGGCCTCCCAAAGTGCTGGGATTACAAGCTTGAGCCACCGCGCCCGGCCAGATTTTTTGTATTTTTAGTAGAGATGAGGTTTCACCGTGTTAGCCAGGATGGTCTTGATCTCCTGACCTTGTGATCCGCCCGCCTTGGCCTCCCAAAGTGTTGGGATTACAGGCGTGAGCCACCACACCCGGCCAATTTTTGCATTTTTTAGTAGAGGTGGGGTTTCACCATGTTGGCCAGGCTGGTCTTGAACTCCTGGCCTCAAGAGATCCACCTGCCTTGGCCTCCCAAAGTGTTGAGATTACAGGCGTGAGCCACCACACCTAGCCTCATTCTATTTTATAGAATTAAGTGTTGCCTGATTGTGGAATCATAAATAAAAGCCAGTTAAGATCTTTAAACTAGCTGGGTGCAGTGGTGTGCACCTGTAGTCTCAGCTACTCAGAAAGCTGAGATGGGAGAGTCACCTGAGCCCAGGAGTTCGAGGCTTCAGTGAGCCACTCCACTGCATTCCAGCCTGAGCAACAGAGATTATATCTCAACAAAAAAAAAAAAAAAAAAAAAAAAAAGAAAAGAAAAAAAAAGAGATCCTTGCTGGGCACAGTGACTCACACCTGTAATCCAAGCACTTTGGGAGGTCAAGGCAGGTGGGTCACCTGAGGTCAGGAGTTTGAGACCAGCGTGGCCAAGATGGTGAAACTCTGATTCTACTAAAAATACAAAAATTAGCCAGGCGTGGTGGCAGGTGCCTGTAATCTCAGCTACCTGGGAGGCTGCAGCAAGAGAATTGCTTGAGCCTGGGAGGCAGAGGTTGCAGTGAGCCGAGATCGTGCCATTCCACTCCAATCTGGGCAAGAGCAAAATTCCTTCTCAAAAAAAAAAAAAAAAAAAGATCCTTAAACCAAGTTTGTTGTGATTTTATTTTTGACAAGATTGGAAGACTGGATTAAAAGAGACAAGATCCAGCTATATGCTGCCCCCAAGAGACTTACTTTAAATATAAGGACACTTTGGAAAGTTGAGGTGGGCAGATTGCTTGAGCTCAGGATTTCAAGACCAGCCTTGGCAACACCATGAAACCCAGTCTCTACAAAAAATACAAAAATTAGCCAGGTGGGGTGGCCTATGCTTGTAGTCCCAGCTATTTGGGAGGCTGAGGTGGGAGGATGGCTAAGATAGGCCACTGCACTCCAGCCTGGGCAACAGAGCCAGACCTTGTCTCAATGAATGAATGAATGAATGCATAAATAAATGGCCAGGCATGGTGGCTCACACCTGTAATCCCAGCTCTTAGGGAAGCAGAGGCAGGAGACTAGCTTGAGCCCAGGAGTTCGAGACCTGCCTGGGCAATATAGCGAGACCCCGTTCTCCACCAAAAAAAAAAAAAAAAAAGACAATAAATAAATAAATAAATGAACAAATGAACACAAAGAAATTGTAAGAAATGGCTGGGCCCAGTGGCTCACGTCTGTAATCCCAGCACTTTGGGAGGCCGAGGCGGGCAGATCACCTGAGGTCAGGAGTTTGAGACCAGCCTGGACAACATAGTGAAACCCTAACTCTACTAAAAATACAAAAAATTAGCCGGGCATGGTAGTGGGTGCCTGTGATCTCAGCTACTTGGAGGCTGAGGCAGGAGAATTGCTTGAACCCAGGAGGTGGAGGTTGCAGTGAGCCGAGATCGCGCCACTGCACTCCAGCCTGGGGAACAGAGTGAGACTCCATCTCAAAAAAAAAAGAAAAAAGAAAAAAGAAATCGTAAGAAAAATATAGTTCAGAGCAATCTGGGTTATGTGTGGTGTGCAGGCACAGAGAGACTTCCAGTATGAAACTTCAGTCATGCTCCCTCCCTCAAGCCCATGCTTGGGAGCAGTTGCTTAAGGTTATTTTGGGTTGGGCACAGTGACTCATGCCTGTAATTCCAGAGCTTTGGGAGGCAGAGGCAGGAGGATCACTTGAGGCCAGGAGTTTGAGACCAGCCTGAACGACATAGTGAGATCCTGTCTTTTTTTTTTTTTTTTGAGGCGGAGTCTCGCTCTGTCGCCCAGGCTGGAGTGCAGTGGCGTGATCTCGGCTCACTGCAAGCTCCGCCTCCCGGGTTCCCGCCATTCTCCTGCCTCAGCCTCCCGAGTAGCTGGGACTACAGGCGCCGCCACCACGCCCGGCTAATTTTTTTTTTGTATTTTTAGTGGAGACGGGGTTTCATTGTGTTAGCCAGGATGGTCTCGATCTCCTGACCTCATGATCCGCCCGTCTCGGCCTCCCAAAGTGCTGGGATTACAGGCTTGAGCCACCGCGCCCGGCCGAGATCCTGTCTTTACAAAAAGGAGGCCGAGGCAGGCTGATCACCTGAGGTCGGGAGTTAGAGACCAGTCTAACCAAAATGGAGAAACCCCATCTCTACTAAAAATACAAAATTAGCTGGGTGTGGTGGCACATGCCTATAATCCCAGCTATTCCAGAGGCTGAGGCAGAAGAATCGCTTGAAGCTGGGAGGCAGAGGACACGGTGAGCTGAGATCTCACCATTGCACTCCAGCCTGGGCAACAAGAATGAAACTTCATCTCAAAAAAAAAAAAAAAAAAAAAAAGGCTGGGCTGGGCTCAGTGGCTAACGCCTGTAATCCCAGCACTTTGGGAGGCTGAGGCGGGTGGATGACGAGGTCAGGAATTCAAGACCAGCCTTGCCAAGATGGTGAAACCCAATATCTACTAAAAATACAAAAATTAGCCAGGTATGATGGCAGGCACCTGTAATCCCAGCTACTCGGGAGGATGAGGCAGAGAATTGCTTAAACCCGGGAGGCGGAGTTTGCAGTGAGATGAGATTGTGCCACCACACTCCAGCCTGGGCGACAGAGTGAGACTCAGTCTCAAAAACAAAACAAAACAACAACAACAAAAAAGAGCCGGGCACCGTGTCTCACACCTGTAATCCCCGCACTTTGGGAGGCTGAAGGGGGTAGATCACAAGGTCAGGAGATCGAGACCATCCTGGCCAACATGGTGAAACCCCATCTCTACTAAAAATACAAAATTAGCTGGGTGTAGTGGTGCGTGCCTGTAATCCCAGCTACTCAGCAGGCTGAGGCATGAGAATCACTTGAACCCAGGAGGTGGAGGTTGCAGTGAGCCAAGATCACACCACTGCACTCCAGCCTGGTGACACAGCAAGACTCCATCTCGGCCACGTGTGGTGGCTCACGCCTGTGATCCCAGCACTTTGGGAGGCTGAGGTGGGTGGATTACCTGAGGTCTGGAGTTCGACACTAGCTTGGCCAACAAGGTGAAACCCCATCTCTACTGAAAATACAAAAATTAGCCAGGCGTGGTGGCAGGCGCCTGTAATCCCAGATACTCGAGAGGCTGAGGCAGGAGAATCACTTGAATCCGGGAGGTGGAGGTTGCAGTGAGCCAAGATCACGCCATTGCACTCCAGCCTTGGTGACAGGGCGAGACTCTGTCTCAAAAAACAAAAAAAATCCACCTGTACTTGCTGCTAATCAGCATGTGTGTGTGTGTGTATATATATATATATATATATATTTTTTTTTTTTTTTTTTTGAGACTCTATTGCCCAGGCTGGAGTGCAGTGGCATGATCTCAACTCACTGCAACCTCCACCTCCTGGGTTCAAGTGATTATCCTAACTAAGCCTTCCAAGTAGCTGGGATTACAGGTGCCCACCACCATACCCGGCTAATTTTTCTATTTTTAGTAGAGACGGGATTTCATCATGTTGACCAGGCTGCTCTCGAACTCCTGACCTCAGGTGACCCACCCACCTCAGCCTTCCAAAGTGCTGGGATTACAGGCATGAGCCACTGCACCTGGCCATCAGTGTGTTGTTATTATTATTATTATTATTTTTTTTTTTTTGAGACAGAGTCTCACTGTGTCACCCGGGATGGAGTGCAGTGGCGAGATCTTGGCTCACTGCAACCTCTGCCTCTTGGGTTCAAGTGATTCTCCTGCCTCAGCTTTCCAAGTAGCTGAGATTATAGGTGCCCACCACTAGGCCTGGCTAATTTTTTGTATTTTTTTTTTTTTTTTTTTTTTTTTTTGAGACGGAGTCTCGCTCTGTCGCCCAGGCTGGAGTGCAGTGGCGCGATCTCGGCTCACTGCAAGCTCCGCCTCCCGGGTTCACGCCATTCTCCTGCCTCAGCCTCCCGAGTAGCTGGGACTACAGGCGCCCACAACCGCGCCCGGCTAATTTTTTGTATTTTTAGTAGAGACGGGGTTTCACCGTGGTCTCGATCTCCTGACCTTGTGATCCGCCCGCTTCGGCCTCCCAAAGTGCTGGGATTACAGGCGTGAGCCACCACGCCCGGCCAATTTTTTGTATTTTTTTTTTAGTAGAGACAGGGGTTTCACCATGTTGGCCAGGCTGGTCTCGAACTCCTGACCTCGTGATCTGCTCGCCTCGGCCTCCCAATGTGCTGGGATTACAGGTGTGAGCCACTGCGCCTGGCCCAGTGTATAATATTAAGGACAACATAGTAATATGCTCTTGGGCAGAATATTAATCTGTGTTCTTGGATAGCAATCCTCAAGCTTGGCCCAACTAAACTCTCTACTTATATTGATTTTGCCTCAGCTTCCTCTTTTTAGCTTTACATAAGAAAAGGGCGGGAAACTATATTCCATGCAAATAATAACCAAAAGAGAGCTGGAGTGGCTATATTATTGTAAGTGAAAATAGATTCAAATCAGGTTACAAGAGGCAAACAAAGACATTATATATGTGTCCTTATATATCTGGACAGACACACACAGACACACATGCATATTTTTTCAAGATAGGTCACCCAGGATGGAGTGCAGTGACATGAATACAGCTCTCTGCACCCTCCAACTCCCAGGTTCAAGTGATCCTCCAACCTTATTCTGAGTAGCTGGGAGTACAGACATGGACCACCACACTCAGGTAATTTTTTTTTTTTTTTTTGAGACAGAGCTTTGCTCTTGTTGCCCAGGCTGGAGGGCAATGGTGTGATCTTGGCTCACTGCAACCTCCGCCTCCTGGGTTCAGGTGATTCTCCTGCCTCAGCCTCCTGAGTAGCTGGGATTACAGGGGCCTGCCACCACGCCTGGCTAATTTTGTATTTGTTTTTTTTTTAGTAGAGACAGGATTTCTACATGTTGGTCAGGCTGGTCTCCCACTCCCGACCTCAGGTTATCCGCCTGCCTCGGTCTCTCAAAGTGCTGGGATTACAGGCATGAGCCACCTTGCCCGGCCAATTTTTTATACTTTTTGTAGAAATCGGGCCTCCCCAGAGGTTGTAGTGAGCCGAGATTGTGCCACTACACTCCAGCCTGGGTGACACAGTAGGACTGTCAAAAAGAAAAAAATAAAAGAAAAGAAAGAGCCGGGCACAGTGGCTCACATCTGTAATCTCAGCACTTTGGGAGACGGACATGGGCAGATCACCTGAGGTCGGGAGTTAGAGACCAGCCTGACCAACACGGTGAAACCCCATCTCTACTAAAATTACCAAATTAGCTGGGTGTGGTAGCGCATGCCTGTAATCCCAGCTACCCGGGAAGCTGAGGCAGAAGAATCACTGGAATCTGGGAGGCGGAGGTTGCGGTGAGCCAAGACCGTACCATTGAACTCCAGCCTGGACAACAAGAGCGAAACTCTGTCTCAAAAACAAAACAAAACAAAACAAAACAAAAGCTGGGCGTGATGGCACGCTCCTGTAGTGCCAGCTACTCGGGAGACTGAGGCAGGTGAATTGCTTGAACCCAGGAGGCAGAGATTGCAGGGAGCCGAAATCTTGCCACTGCACTCCAGCCTGCGCAACAGAGCAAACTCTGTCTCAAAAGAAAAAAAAAAAAGAAAGGCCGGGCGCGGTGGCTCAAGCCTGTAATCCCAGCACTTTGGGAGGCCGAGACGGGCGGATCATGAGGTCAGGAGATCGAGACCATCCTGGCTAACATAGTGAAACCCCATCTCTACTAAAAATACAAAAACTTAGCCGGGCGAGGTGGCAGGCGCCTGTAGTCCCAGCTACTCGGGAGGCTGAGGCAGGAGAATGGCGTGAACCCGGGAGGCGGAGCTTGCAGTGAGCTGAGATCCGGCCAATGCACTCCAGCCTGGGTGACAGAGCGAGACTCCGTCTCAAAAAAAAAAAAAAAAAGAAAAAGAAAAAATAGGCTGGGCATGGTGGCTCACACCTCTACTCCCAGCACTTTGGGAGGCCTAGACAGGCGGATCATGAGGTCAGGAGATCAAGACCATCCTGGCCAACATGGTGATACCCCGTCAAAAATTAGCTGGCTGTGGTGGCGTGTGCCTGTAGTCCCAGCTACTTGGGAGGTTGAGGCAGAAGAAACGCTTGAACCCAGGAGACAGAGGTTGCAGTGGGCTGAGATCACGCCACTGCACTCTAGCCTAAGGACAGAGCAAGACTCTGTCTCAAAATAAAAAAAATAAATAGGCTCAAGCGGCTGGGCACAGTTTCTCACGCCTGTAATCCCAGCACTTTGGGAAGCCAAGGCGGGCAGATCATGAGGTCAGGAGATCGAGACCATCCTGGCTAACACAGTGAAACCCCTCCTCTACTAAAAATACAAAAAATTAGCCAAGCGTAGTGGTGGGCACCTGTAGTCCCAGCTACTCGTGAGGCTGAGGCAGGAGAATGGCACGAACCCGGGAGGCGGAGCTTGCAGTGAGCCGAGATCATGCCACTGCACTCCAGCCTGGGCAACAGAGCTAGATTCCATCTCAAAAATAAAATAAAATGAAATAATAAATAGGCCCATGCCAGGTGCAGTGGCTCACGCCTGTAATCCCAGCACTTTGGGAGGCCGAGGCAGGCAGATCACCTGAGGTCAGGAGTCCGAGACCAGCCTGACCAACATGGAGTAACCCCGACTTCACTTAAAAATACAAAATTAGCAGGGCATGGTGGTACATGTCTGTAATCCCAGCTACTTGGGAGGCTGAGGCAGGAGAATCGCTTGAACCCGGGAGGCAGAGGTTGCAGTGAGCCGAGAATGCGCCATTGCACTCCAGCCTGAGTAAAAACAGCGAAACTCCATCTCAAAAAACATATAAATATAAATAAATAAGTAGGCCGGGCCTTGTGGCTCATGCCTGTAATCCTAACACTTTGGGAAGCCAAGCAGGGTGGATCACGAGGTCAGGAGTTCAAGACCAGCCTGGCCAAGATGGTGAAGCCCCATCTCTACTAAAAATACAAAAATTGTGCCGGGCGCGGTGGCTCACGCCTGTAATCCCAGCACTTTGGGAGGCCGAGGCGGGTGGATCACCTGAAGTCAGGAGTTCGAGACCAGCCTGACCAATATGGAGAAACCCCGTCTCTACTAAAAACACAAAATTAGCTGGGCATGGTGGCGCATGACTGTAATCCCAGCTACTCGGGAGGCTGAGGTGGGAGAATTGCTTGAACCCCGGAGGCAGAGGTTGCAGTGAGCTAATATTGCGCCACTGTACTCCAGCCTGGGTGACAGAGCAAGACTCCATCTCGGAAAAAAAAAAAAAAAAAAAAATACAAAAATTAGCTGGGTGTGGTGCAGGTGCCTGTAATCCCAGGTACTCAGGAGGTTGAGGCAGGAGAATAGCTTGAACCCGGGAGGCGGAGGTTGCAGTGAGCCGAGATTGTGCCACTGCACTCCAGCCTGGGTGACAGAGTAAGACTCCATCTCAAAAATAAATAAATACATAAATAAGGCCGAGCACAGTGGCCCACGCCTGTAATCCCAGCACGTTGGGAGGCCGAGGTGGGTGGATCACTTTGGGTCAGAAGTTTGAGACCAGTCTTGCCAACATGATGAAACCCTGTCTCTACTAAAAATACAAAAATTAGCCAGGCGTGGTGGTACGCGCCTGCAATGCCAGTTACTTGTGAGGCTGAGGCAGGAGAATTGCTTGAACCTGGAAGGCAGACGTTGTAGTGAGCCAAGATCACGCCACTGCACTCCAGCCTGAGCAACAAGAGTGAAACTCCAACTGAAACAAAGAAAATAGGCCAGGCGCGGTGGCTCAAGCCTGTAATCCCAGCACTTTGGGAGGCCGAGACGGGCGGATCACGAGGTCAGGAGATCGAGACCATCCTGGCTAACATGGTGAAACCCCGTCTCTACTAAAAAAAACACAAAAAACTAGCCGGGCGAGGTGGCGGGCGCCTGTAGTCCCAGCTACTCCAGAGGCTGAGGCAGGAGAATGACGTGAACCTGGGAGGCGGAGCTTGCAGTGAGCCGAGATCCCACCACTGCACTCCAGCCTGGGCAACAGAGCGAGACTCCGTCTCAAAAAAAAAAAAAAAAAAAGAAATACATAAATAAAAATAAAAGGCCAGGTGCAGTGGCTCACACCTGTAATCCCAGCACTTTGGGAGGCTGAGGCGAATGGATCACTTGAGGTCAGGAGTTTGAGACCAGCCTGGCCAACTTGGCGAAACCCTGTCTCTACTAAAAATGCAAAAATTAGTCAGGTGTGGTGGCGTACACCTGTAATCCCAGCTACTCAGGAGACTAAGGCAGCAGAATCTCTCAAACCTGGGAGGAGGAGGTTGCAGTGAGCTGAGATTGTGCAACTGCATTCCAGCCTGGGCGACACAGCAAGACTCCATCTCTAAAAATAAAAAATAAAACTATAAAAAGGACGGGGTAGGCCAGGCACAGTGGCTCACACCTGTAATCCCAGCACTTTGGGAGGCCGAGGCAGGTGGATCACCTGAGGTCGGGTGTTTGAGACCATCCTGACCAACATGGAGAATCCCTGTCTCTACTAAAAATACAAAATTAGCTGGGCGTGGTGGCGCATGCCTGTAATCCCAGCTACTTGGGAGGCCGAGGCAGGAGAATTGCTTGACCTCAGGAGGCAGAGGTTGCAGTGAGCTAAGATTGTGCCATTGCACTCCAGCCTGGGCAACAAGAGCAAAACTCCGTCCAAGAAGAAAAAAAAAAAAGGGCAGTGGTAGTTATATGTATATAAACAATTTGTTTTTGGAGAGTCAGGGTCTGGCTATGTTGCCCAGGCTGGAGAGCAGTGGCTATTCACAGCTGTGATCAGGTATGTCCAATCTCATTTGGCTGACTGGTAATTTTGAAATGAATGCCAAACATTGTAAATTTTACCTTTTCAAATGCTGGATAGTATTGTATTCCTATAGATTTTTTGAGCATTGTTCTTTAATACATTTAAACATTTGATTTTGATTTTTTTTTTTTTTTTTTTTTTGAGATGGAGTCTCTCTCTGTCGTCCAGGCTGGACTGCAGTGGCGCGATCTCGGCTCACTGCAAACTCCGCCTCCCAGGTTCACGCCATTCTCCTGTCTCAGCCTCCCGAGTAGCTGGGACTACAGGCGCCTGCCACCACGCCTGGCTAATTTTTTGTATTTTTAGTAGAGACGGGGTTTCACCGTGTTAGCCAGGATGGTCTCAATCTCCTGACCTCGTGATCCGCCCGCCTCGGCCTCCCAAAGTCCTGGGATTACAGGCGTGAGCCACTGCACCCGACCAACATTTGATTATTTTGAGGCTTGATTTTAATTTTAATCTTTGTTAGGTAAGATCAGAGTAGATTTTAGCCTCACACAAAATTTCATCCATAATGTATAGCAATACCCTTTTTTTTTTTTTTTTTTTGAGACAGAGTATCCATCTGTCGCCCAGGCTGGAGCGCCCTGTCGCATTCTTGGGTCACTGCAACCTCTGCCTCCCATGTTCAAGCAGTTCTCATGTCTCAGCTTTCCAGGTAGCTGGGTTTACAGGTGTGCGTCAACAATACACCCGGCTAATTCTTGTATTTTTAGTAGACATGGGGTTTCCTTATGTTGATCAGGCTGGTCTCAAATGCCTAGCCTCAAGTAATCCACCTGCATCGGCCTCCTAAAGTGCTGGCCACCAATACCTTTTTTTTTTTTTTTTTGAGAAGGAGTTTTGCTCTTGTTGCCTAGGCTGGACTGCAATGGCATGATCTTGGCTCACCACAACCTCTGCCTCCCAGGTTCAAGCGATTCTCCTGCCTCAGCCTCCCAAGTAGCTGGAATTACAGGCATGCACCACCATGCCCAGCTAATTTGGTATTTTTAGTAGAGATGGGGTTTCTCCGTGTTGGACAGGCTGGTCTCGAACTCCCGACCTCAGGTGATCTGCACACGTCGGCATCCCAAAGTGCCGGGTTACAGGCATGAGCCACCGCACCCGACTTTTTTTTTTTTTTTTTTTTTTAGGTGGAGTCTCACTCTGTTGCCTGGGATGGAGTGCAGTGGCGCAATCTTGGCTCACTGCAACCTCTGCCTGCCCGGTTGAAGCGATTCTCCTGCCTCAGCCTCCTGAGGAGTTGGGACTGCAGGCGTGCATCACCACATCCGGCTAATTTTTTATATTTTTAGTAGAGACGAGGTTTCATCATATTAGCCAGGCTGGTCTTGAACTCCTGCTCTCATGATCCGCCCCATTAGCCTTCCAAAGTGCTGGGATTACAGGCATGAGCCACCACACCCAGCCCAGCAATACCTGTTTAAACATGCTACACAATGCCCCATGAATTAGGAGGGCTTTAGCTATGGCTGGTGGAAACACAATTTCTGGCTCAGACTAAGAGTTGGTGATTGTTATTTTACTCTTTTTGGGTAATTATTTCACTGGCTTGGGTATTTCCTCACATACTTGTAAGATTTGGTGATAGTTATCCTATTCTTGTTTTATCGTTTTTTTTTTTTTTTTGTTTTGTTTTTTTTTTTGAGACGGAGTCTCGCTCTGTCGCCCAGGCTGGAGTGCAGTGGCGCTATCTCGGCTCACTGCAAGCTCCGCCTCCCGGGTTTACGCCATTCTCCTGCCTCAGCCTCCCGAGTAGCTGGGACTACAGGCGCCCGCCACCTCGCCCGGCTAATTTTTTTGTATTTTTAGTAGAGACGGGGTTTCATTGTGTTAGCCAGGATGGTCTCGATCTCCTGACCTCGTGATCCGCCCGTCTCGGCCTCCCAAAGTGCTGGGATTACAGGCTTGAGCCACCGAGCCCGGTTTTTTTTTTTTTTTGAGACAGAGTCTTGCTCTGTCACCCAGGCTGGAGTGCAGTGGCCGGATCTCAGCTCACTGCAAGCTCCGCCTCCCGGGTTCACGCCATTCTCCTGCCTCAGCCTCCCGAGTAGCTGGGACTACAGGCGTCCGCCACCTCGCCCGGCTAGTTTTTTGTATTTTTTTTTTAGTAGAGACGGGGTTTCACCATGTTAACCAGGATGGTCTCGATCTCCTGACCTCGTGATCCGCCCGTCTCGGCCTCCCAAAGTGCTGGGATTACAGGCTTGAGCCACCGCGCCCAGCCTCGTTTGTTTGTTTTTTCTTGAGATGGAGTTTCTCTCTTTTTGCCCAGGCTAGAGTGCAATGGCACGATCTCGGCTCACTGCAACCTCCGCCTCCCAGGTTCAAGCGATTCTCCTGCCTCAGCCTCCCAAGTAGCTGGGATTACAGGTGCCTGCCACGACACCCGGCTAATTTTTGTATTTTTAGTGGAGACGGGGTTTCACCATATTGGCCAGGATAGTCTTGATCTCTTGACTTCGTGATCTGCCTGCCTTGGCCTCCCAAAGTGCTGGGATTACAGGCGTAAGCCACCGCGCCTGGTCTAGTTATCTTACTCTTTTTGGGTAATTCTTTCCCTGGGGTTGGGTAGTTTCCTCATAAACTTGTGCTGAATATCACTCAGCTGAAGCCTCAAGGTAAGGAAGGAGAACACTACTACTCCTGCTGCCCTCCTCCCCCTACCTTGCCTAGTTCACAAGACAGGAGGAGAGAAAGCAAAAAGTTAGAAAGAAACAAAAGTAAGGCCGGGCGCGGTGGCTCACGCCTGTAATCCCAGCACTTTGGGAGGCCGAGGCGGGCGGATCACAAGGTCAGGAGATCGAGACCACGGTGAAACCCCGTCTCTACTAAAAATACAAAAAAAAAAATTAGCCGGGCGCGGTTGTGGGCGCCTGTAGTCCCAGCTACTCGGGAGGCTGAGGCAGGAGAATGGCGTGAACCCGGGAGGCGGAGCTTGCAGTGAGCCGAGATCGCGCCACTGCACTCCAGCCTGGGCGACAGAGCGAGACTCCGTCTCAAAAAAAAAAAAAAAAAAAAAAAAAAAAAAAAAAAAGAAACAAAAGTAAGATAAATAGCCAGATAACCCTGGCACCACCACCCAGCCCTAGGAGTTAAAAAAAGTAATAATAATAACATCAACCCCTGACCTAAACTACTTGTGTTATCTGTAAATTCCAGACACTGTATGAAAAAAGTATTGTAAAACTTTTTGTTCTGTTAGCTGATGCATGTAGTCATGCTTCCCACGCTTGCTCGATTTATCACGACCCTTTCACGTGGACCCCTCAAAGTTATAAGTCTTTAAAAAGGCCAAGAATTTATTTCTCGGGGAGCTCGGCTCTTAAGATGCGAGTTTGCCAACGCTTCCGGCTGAATAAAAAACCTCTTCCTTCTTTAATCCTCTGCCGAGACGCTCCTGGCTGAATAAAAAACCTCTTCCTTCTTTAATCTGGTGTCTGAGGAGGTTTTTTTTTTTTTTTTTTTTTTTTTTTTGAGACGGAGTCTAGCTCTGTTGCCCAGGCTGGAGTGCAGTGGTGGGATCTCAGCTCACTGCAAGCCCCGCCTCCCGGGTTCACGCCATTCTCCTGCCTCAGCCTCCCGAGTAGCTGGGAGTACAGGCGCCCGCCACCTCGCCCGGCTAATTTTTTTTGTATTTTAGTAGAGACGGGGTTTCACCGTGTTAGCCAGGATGGTCTCGATCTCCTGAACTCGTGATCCGCCCGTCTCGGCCTCCCAAAGTGCTGGGATTACAGGCTTGAGCCACCGCGCCCGGCCTGTCTGAGGAGTTTTGTCTGCGGTTTGTCCTGTTACAAAGGAACTGCCCTGGAAATCGCTTGTCATCTCTCTGTGGAGTTCTGTCCTCTCTAATCTCTAACCATTTTTGCCTCTCTAATCTCTAACCATTTTGCCTTTCCAAATTGCCACTTTGTTTCTCTCTTTGGAGTGCAGTGGCGTGATCTCAGCTCACTGCAACCTCTGCCTCCCAGGTTCAAGAGATTCTCCTGCCTCAGCCTCCCAAGTAGCTGGGACTACAGGTGTGTGCCACCACGCCCAGTTAATTTTTGTATTATTATTACTTTTTTTTTTTTTTTTGAGACGGAGTCTCGCTCTGTCACCCAGGCTGGAGTGCAGTGGCCGGATCTCAGCTCACTGCAAGATCCGCCTCCCGGGTTCACGCCATTCTCCTGCCTCAGCCTCCCGAGTAGCTGGGACTACAGGTGCCCACCACATCGCCCGGCTAGTTTTTTGTATTTTTTAGTAGAGACGGGGTTTCACCGTGTTAGCCAGGATGGTCTCGATCTCCTGACCTCGTGATCCACCCGTCTGGGCCTCCCAAAGTGCTGGGATTACAGGCTTGAGCCACCGCGCCCGGCCTATTATTACTTTTTTCAAGATGGAGTTTCACTCTTGTTGCCCAGGCTGGAGTGCAATAGCGTGATCTCAGCTTACTGCAACCTCCACCTTATGGGTTCAAGCAATTTCTCCTGCCTCAGCCTCCCAAGTACCTAGGATTACAGGCACGTGCCACCACACTGGACTAATTTTTTTTTTTTTTTTTTTGTATTTTTAGTAGAGATGGTGTTTTGCCATGTAGGCCAGGCTGATCTTGAACTCCTGACCTCAAATAATCCGCCTGCCTTGGCCTCCCAAAGTGCTGGGATTACAGGCGTGAGCCACCTCACTTGGCCCTTTTTTTTTTTTTTTTTTTTTGAGAAAGAGTCTCACTCTGTCGCCCAGGCTGGAGTGCAGTGGCGCAATCTCAGCTCACTGCAAACTCCGCCTCCCGGCTTCATGCCATTATCCTGCCTCAGCCTCCTGAGTAGTTGGGACTACAGGCACCCGCCACCACACCCAGCTAATTTTTGTATTTTAGTAGAGACAGGGTTTCATCTTGTTAGCCAGGATGTTCTCGATCTCCTGACCTCGTGATCCACCCGCCTCGGCCTCCCAAAGTGCTGGGATTACAAGTGTGAGCCATTGCGCCTGGCTTTTTTTTTTTTTTTTTTGAGACCTAATTTCTCTTCCTCGCCCAGGCTGGAGTGCACTGGCTCGATCTCAGCTCATTGCAACCTCTGCCTCCCAGGTTCAAGCAATTTTCCTGCCTCAGCCTGCCGAGTAGCTGGTATTACAGGCATGTGCCACCACATCCGGCTAATTTTTGTATTTTTAGGATAGATGTAGTTTCACTATGTTGACTAGGCTGGTCTCAAGCTCCTGACCTCAGGTGGTCTGCCTGCCTCAGCCTCCCAAAGTGCTGGGATTACAGGCTTAAGCCACCACGCCCGGCCTGTGCCAGCCCAATTTTTTTTTTCTTTTGAGATGGAATCTTGCTCTGTTGCCCAGGCTGGAGTGCAGTGGCGTGATCTCGGCTCACTGCAAGCTCCACCTTCTGGGTTCACGCCATTCTCCTGCCTCAGCCTCCCGAGTAGCTGGGACTACAGGTGCCCGCCACCACGCCCGGCTAATTTTTTTTTTTTTGGTATTTTTAGTAGAGACGGGGTTTCATCATGTTAGCCAGGATGGTCTCAATCTCCTGACCTCATGATCCACCCGCCTCGGCCTCCCAAAGTGCTGGGATTACAGGCATGAGCCACCGCGCCTGGCCCCAATTTTAATTTAACTTTCTTTTTGAGACAGAGTTTTACTGTGCTATTGTCCTGTTTTTTTGTTTGTTTGTTTTTTGTTTTGTTTTGCGCCTGGCCCCAATTTTAATTTAACTTTTTTTTGAGACAGAGTCTTACTGTGCTATTGTCCTGTTTGTTTGTTTGTTTGTTTTTTGTTTTGTTTTGTTTTGTTTTGAGACAGAATCTTACTCTGTTACCAGGCTGGAGTGCAATGTTGCGATCTCAGCTCACTGCAACCTTTTCCGCCTCCCGGGTTCAAGAGATTCTCCTGCCTCAGCTTCCCAAGTAGCTGAGACTACAGGCGTGTGCCACTATGCCTGGCTACTTTTTTTGTATTTTTAGTAGATAAGGGATTTCACCATGTTGGCCAGGATGATCTCGATCTCTTGATCTCATGATCCACCCGCCTTGGCCTCCCAAAGGAGGGAGGATCCTCTGGGATTACAGGTGTGAGCCACCATGCCCGGCCTATTGTCCTTTTTATATTTTTATTTTTTGTGATCTTGGCTCACTGCAGCCTCAAACTCCTGGCCTCGGTGATTCTCCAGTGTCAGCCTCCTGAGTAGCTGGGACTACCGGCATGGGCCACCATGCTTAGCTACTTTTTGTATTTTTCATAGAGATGGAGTTTTGCCATGGCTGACCTCAAACTCCTGGGCTCAGGTGATCATCTTGCCTCAGCCTCTCAAAGTGCTGGGATTACAGGCATAAACCACTGTGTTCAGCCTTTTTTCTTTTTCCTTTCTTTTTTTTTTTTTTTTTTTGAGACGGAGTCTCGCTCTGTCGCCCAGGCTGGAGTGCAGTGGCGTGATCTCGGCTCACTGCAAGCTCCGCCTCCCGGGTTCACGCCATTCTCCTGTCTCAGTCTCCCGAGTAGCTGGGACTACAGGCGCCCACAACCGCGCCCGGCTAATTTTTTGTATTTTTAGTAGAGACGGGGTTTCACCGTGGTCTCGATCTCCTGACCTTGTGATCCGCCCGCCTCGGCCTCCCAAAGTGCTGGGATTACAGGCGTGAGCCACCGCGCCCGGCTTTTTTTTTTTTTTTTGAGACAGATTCTCACTCTGTCACCTAGGTTGGATTGAGGTGGTGTGATACAGCCATGACTTTCAGGCTCAAGTGATCCTCCAGCATCAGCCTCCTAAAGTGCTAGGATTATAGGCATGACTCATCATGCTTGCCTATCTGGTTCTTTTTTCTTTTTTCTTTTTTTTTTGAGACGGAGTCTCACTCTGTCACCCAGGCTGGAGTGCAGTGGCACGATCTTGGATCACTGCAACCTCCACCTCCTGGGTTCAAGCAATTCTCCTGCCTCAGCCTCCCAAGTAGCTGGGACTGCGGGTGCGTGCCACCATGCTCATCCAATTTTCTGTATTTTTAGTAGAGGCAGGGTTTCACAGTGTTAGCCAGGATGGTCTCCATCTCCTGACCTCGTGATCCACTCGCCTTTGCCTCCCAAAGTGCTGGGATTACAGGCGTGAGCCACCGTGCCCGGCTACATTTTTGAGACAGAGTCTTGCTTGATTGCCAGGTTGGAGTGCAGAGGCGTGATTGTTGCTCACTGCTACCTCCACCTCCTGGGTTCAAGTGATTCTCCTGCTTTAGCCTCTCAAGTAGCTGGGACTACAGGTGTGTGCCACCATGCCCGGCTAATTTTTGTATTTTCAGTAGTGACAGGGTTTCACTATGTTGACCAGGCTGATCTCGAACTCCTGACCTTGTGATCCGCCCGCGTCAGCCTCCCAAAGTACTGGGATTACAGGTATGAGCCACCACCCCGGCCTCCATCTTGGTTTTAAGTGGAAGTTCCTAACACCAAACAATAGGGCACGGTGACTCTGGGCTCAAACCTCAGCAATTAGGGAGGCAGAGGTAGGGGGATTGCTTAAACCCAGGAGTTTGAGACCAGTTGGCAACAAAGTAAGACCCTTATCTTTTTTTTTTTTTTTTTTTGAGACAGATGGAGTTTTGCCCTGTGGCCTAGGCTGGAGCACAGTGGCATGATTTAGGCTCACTGAAACCTCTACCTCCTGGGTTCAAGCTATTCTCCTGCCTCAGCCTCCCTAGTAACTGGGACTACAGGCCCGCGCCACCACACCCTCAGCTAATTTTTGTATTTTTAGTAGAGACGGGGTTTCACCATGTTGGCCAGGATGGTCTGGATCTCTTGACCTGGTGATCTGCCCTCCTCAGCCTCCCAAATTGCTGGGATTATGGGCGTGAACCACCATGCCCATCATCTGTTTTGTTTTATAGAGATGTATGTCTCACTATATTGCCCAGGGTGGTCTTGAACTCCTGTGCTCAAGCAATCCTTTCACCTTGGCCTTCCTACGTGTTGTGATTATAGGTGTGAGGCTCTGTGCCTGGCCTTATTGAGAGCTATTGGACATGGCTGTAAAACAGAGATTCAACGAGGATTTCTTTTTTTTTTTGAGACAGAGTCTCGCTTAGTCGCCCAGGCTGGAGTGCAATGGCGCGATCTCGGCTCACTGCAAGCTCCGCCTCCCGGGTTCACGCCATTCTCCTGCCTCAGCCTCCCGAGTAGCTGGGACTACAGGCGCCCGCCGCCTTGCCCGGCTAATTTTTTGCATTTTTAGTAGAGACGGGGTTTCACCGTGTTAGCCAGGATGGTCTCGATCTCCTGACCTCGTGATCCGCCCACCTCGGCCTCCCAAAGTGCTGGGATTACAGGCGTGAGCCACCGCGCCCGGCCTCAGCGAGGATTTCACATTGAGAAACCTGCCTGCCACAGTTGGGCAATGTATTGAAGGGGCTGGAGTGAAAGTGGCTGTTTACCAGCAAGCTAAGAGGTGAAACTTATCTGTAATGAGGGGCCATACAGTTCTGTGTCTGCTGGTGGCTGTGCTCACAGCGATGGGACCTAAAGCCACAGCTTGTCTGTATCCTCCTGATTCCCAGGGGGTCCATATGGTAATCTATGGGATTTAGGAAGCCCTCTGCTTCAGAATGGGCAGGCTTCCTATAGGGGAAAATCTCAGGAACATTCACTCAGTGAATCATTAGCCTGGGTCAAAATGGAGATGGCAATGGTCAGTCCAGGAGTCCAACATTAGAAATTGTCTTCCCCTGACAACAGCGAAGGAGGAGGCAGGGAATGGTTTCTGTTACTTAAGGTCACCAGGCTTGGAGTGGGAAGGCACAGCTCATCTAGGCCATTCCCTGGGCTGGCCTGGAATCATGTGCCTGGGCTTGTTTGACCTCATACCACGAGAGCCCCATGGGCTGTGCAGCATGTGTCTCTGGGGCCCCTCAATATAGGGTAGACACAGGTTAACTGAAGCTGATCATTGCCTGGGGGGTTCTGACCTGTGAGATGGGAGCCAAAGGGAGGCCAGGGTTCCAACTTTACTCTACACTGCTTTCCTGGTTTGGGAAAATCACTGGACCTCTTTGGTCTAAGCTTTGTCATCTATAAAACAGGCTTAACTGAAAATCTCTGGGACATTTTTTCCACAAGTATCTGGAAGAATGGTGACAATAAATATGATGGTTAAATTGTGTATGTGCTATCCTGGCTAACATGGTGAAACCCCGTCTCTACTAAAAATACAAAAAACTAGCCGGGCGTGGTGGCGGGCGCCTGTAGTCTCAGCTACTTGGGAGGCTGAGGCAGGAGAATGGCGTGAACCCGGGAGGCGGAGCTTGCAGTGAGCCGAGATCACGCCACTGCACTCCAGCCTGGGAGACACAGCGAGACTCCGTCTCAAAAAAAAAAAAAAAAAAAAAAAATTGTGTATGTGGTTTTTGTTTTGTTTTTGAGACAGGGTCTCACTTTGTCACCCAGACTGGAGTGTAGTGATGCAATTTCAAGGCTCACTGCAGCCTCGACCTTCCATGCTCAAGTGATCCTCCCACCTCAGCCTCCCAAGTAGCTGGGACTACAGGCACACACCCCCCTACCTGGTTAGTTTTTGTATTTTTTGTAGAGATATAGTTTCACCATGTTGCCCAGGCTGGTCTTGAACTCCTGAGCTCAAGCTATCCACCTGCCTCGGCCTCCTAAAGTGCTAGGATTACAGGCATGAGCCACCGTGCCCGGTCAATATTTATTTTTTTGCTTTACCTTTCCCTTTTTTCCCTCCATAACCACTCCCTCCCCCATCCCCTTCTCGCTTTTTTTTTTTTTTTTTTTTTTTTTTGAGACAGAGTCTTGTTCTGTTGCCCAGGCTGGAGTCTGGAGTGTAGTGGCATGATCTCAGCTCACTGCAACCTCTGCCTCCTGGGTTCGAACGATTCTCCTGCCTCAGCCTTGCAAGTAGCTGGGACTACAGGCGCGTGCCACCACGCCTGGCTAATATTTGTATTTTTAGTAGAGATAGAGTTTCACCGTGTTAGCCAGACTGTTCTCAATCTCCTGACCTCATGATCTGCCTGCCTTGGCCTCCCAAAGTGCTAGGATTACAGGTGTGTGCCACCACGCTTGGCTCCTTCTCACTTTTAAGATCATGTTTATTGGCCGGGCGCGGTGGCTCAAGCCTGTAATCCCAGCACTTTGGGAGGCCGAGACGGGCGGATCACGAGGTCAGGAGATCGAGACCATCCTGGCGAACACCGTGAAACCCCGTCTCTACTAAAAAATACAAAAAAAAAAAAAACTAGCCGGGCGAGGTGGCGGGCGCCTGTAGTCCCAGCTACTCGGGAGGCTGAGGCAGGAGAAGGGCGTAAACCTGGGAGGCGGAGCTTGCAGTGAGCTGAGATCCGGCCACTGCACTCCAGCCCGGGCTACAGAGCGAGACTCCGTCTCAAAAAAAAAAAAAAGATCATGTTTATTGAGGTATAATTTAGATACAATAAAATGAGCAAATCATAAGTATTCAGTTTGTTTGTTTTTTTAGAGAAGAAGTCTCACTTTGTTACCCAGGCTGGTCTCAAACTCTTTTTTTTTTTTTTTTTTTTTTTTGAGACAGAGTCTCGCTCTGTCATCCAGGCTGGAGTGCAGTGGTGCGATCTCTGCTCACTGCGAGCTCCGCCACCTCCCGGGTTCACGCCATTCTCCTGCCTCAGCCTCCCGAGAAGCTGGGACTACAGGCGCCCGCCACCACGCCCGGCTAATTTTTTTTTGTATTTTTAGTAGAGACGGGGTTTCCCCTTCTTTGCCAGGATGATCTCAATCTCCTGACCTCGTGATCCGCCCGCCTTGGCTTCCCAAAGTGCTGGGATTACAGGCATGAGCCACCTCGCCTGGCCTCAAACTCTTAAACTCAAGTGATCCTCCCAGGGTGATGGGATTACAGGCCTGAGCCACTCTGCCTGGCCTATGCATTTCTTCATATTGATGAGTAGTATTCCATTGTATTGATATAGCACAATGGGTTTATCTGTTCATCTGTTGGACATTTGGATTGTTTTCAAATTTTGGTTATCATGAATAAAGGACTTTGGTTTTGTTATGCTTCCATTTATCTTGGGTAAATACTTATGAATGCAATGGCTAGATCATATTGTAGGTATAAATTAAGAAAGACCCTGTTTTTCAAAGTGGTTGGAGGCCGGGTGTGGGAGGCAGGAGGATTATTAGAACCCAAGAGTTTGAGACCAGTTTGGGCAACATAGGGAAAAATAAACAAAACTAGGCTGGGCGCGGTGGCTCAGGCCTGTAATTCTAGTACTTCGGGAGGCCGAGGTGGGCAGATTGCCTGAGCTCAGGAGTTCGAGACCAGCCTGGGCAACAGGCTGAAACCCCATCTCTACTTAAAATACAAAAAATTAGCAGAGTGTGGCAGCGTGCACCTGTAGCCCCAGGTACTTAGGAGGATGAGGCAGGAGAATCCCTTGAACCTTGGGACTCGGGAAGCGGAGGTTGCAGTGAGTTGAGATCATGCCACTGCACTCCAACCTGGGCAAGAAGAACAAAACTCTGTCTCAAAAATTAAAAAAATAAAAACGCTGGGCTCGGTGTCTCACGCCTGTAATCCCAGCACTTTGGGAGGCCAAGGCGGGCAGATTACCTGAGGTCAGGAGTTGAAGACCAGCATGACCAATATGGTGAAACCCTGTCTCTACTAAAAGTACAAAAAATTAACCTGGCTCAGTGGCTCACGTCTGTAATCCCAGCAGTTTGGGAGGCCGAGGCGGATGGATCGTGAGGTCAGGAGTTCGAGACCAGTCTGACCAATATGGTGAAACTCTGTCTCTACTAAAAATACAAAAAAATTAACCAGGCGTGGTGGCGCATGCCTGTAATCTCAGCTACTCAGGAGGCTGAGGCAGGAGAATTGCTTGAACCCGGGAAGCAGAGGTTGCAGTGAGCCAAGTTACAGCACTGCACTCCAGCCTGGGTGATAGAGCGAGACTCTGTCTCAAAAAAAATAAACAACAACAACAAAAAAATAGCCGGGTGAGGTGGCGGACGCCTGTAATCCTAATACTGGGGAGGCTGAGGCAGGAGTATCGCTTGAACCTAGGAGGCGGAGGTTGCAGTGAGCCGAGATCATGCCACTGCACTCCAGCCTGGGCGCCACAGAGCGAGACTCCTTCTCAAAAAAAAACAAAAATAAAAAAATAAAAAATAAAATAGACAAAACTAGCAGGACGCACTGGCGTGTGCGTATAGTCCCAGCTTTTCTGGAGGCTGAGGTGGGATCACTGCGAAGTCGAGGCTGCTGTGAACCGTGATCGCGGCACTGCACGCCAGCCCGGGTAACCGAATGAGGCTCTGTTTCTAAAACAAACGGAAAACCCCAGGTTGGAAATCAGCAAAGGATGAGGATTCCAAGCACTTCACATCTTTGTCAGTCTTTTTTTTTTTTTTTTTTTTTTTTTTTTTGAGACGAAGTCTTGCTGTGTCTCCCAGGCTGGAGTGCAGTGGCCTGATCTCGGCTCACTGCAAGCTCCGTCTCCTGGGTTCACGCCATTCTCCCGCCTCAGCCTCCCAAGTAGCTGGGACTACAGGCGCCCGCCACCACGCCCTGCTAGTTTTTTTTTTTTTTTTTTGTATTTTTAGTAGAGACGGGGTTTCACCATGTTAGCCAGGATGGTCTCGATCTCCTGACCTCGTGATCCACCCGCCTCGGCCTCCCAAAGTGCTGGGATTACAAGCTTGAGCCACCGCGCCCGGCCATGTCAGTCTTTACTTTTAGCCTAATGACTGTGTGGAGGTTCTAATTTGTATTTCCTTTATAAATATTAAGTATCTTTTCATGGTTTTTTTTTTTGGCTATTTATCTACTTTTGCAAAGCGCGTGTTCAAATCCTTTTTTTTTTTTTCAATGGCTAATACGTATTTTTGAGTATTTTGAAACACAAATCACTGCTGATTTGTGTTTATGTGTTTATACGGCTTTAACAGACTACCGCCCTAAGCACTGAAAGGAACCCAAAGGGAGCGGAAAGGCTTGCATACAGAAAGGCTGGGCAGTTGCTGGGCGCGGCCCGCGAGTAGGCTC
The DNA here is from genome assembly GCF_043159975.1 of Macaca nemestrina. NCBI lineage: Eukaryota > Metazoa > Chordata > Mammalia > Primates > Cercopithecidae > Macaca > Macaca nemestrina. The sequence continues at coordinate 112,909,828 of NC_092126.1, read as the reverse complement.
TAAGCCTCGCGCAGTGATTGGCTGAAGAAGAACTTCCGTGGAGGGGTGCGGTAACCCACGCCTGTAATTCCGGTACTTTCGGAGGCCAAGGCGGGGGTGCGGGGGGGGGGAATCACTTGAGGTCAGACGTTCGAGACCAGCCTGGACAATATGGTGAAACCCCGTCTCTACTAAAAATTAAAAAAAAAAATTAGCCGGGCATGGTGGCGGGCACCTGTAATCCCAGCTCCTAGGGAGGCTGAGGCAGTACAATCGCTTGAACCCCTGGGACGGAGGTTGCAGTGAGTCCAGATCGCGCCACTGCACTCCAGCTGGGGCGACAGAGCGAGATTCCCTGTTAAAAAAGAAAAAAAGTAAAAAACTTCCGCAGGCACTTCCGACTCCCGGCCCATCCTGAGCTTCGGTGATTGGCTGGGCTGGCCGTACGCGGGGCCTCCCGGGAGTTGTAGTTATTGCGGCTCAGCTGAGGATGCCGGGAAGGGCTGGTGGTCGGGGGCCTGGAGCGGTGGTTGCGCTTAGTTGCGGCGGTTGTCATCATGTCCCGCATTTTGGTGCCTTGCCATGTGAAAGGCACCGTAGCCCTCCAGGTGGGCGACGTGCGGACCTCCCAAGGCCGGCCTGGCGTGCTGGTCATCGATGTCACCTTCCCCAGCGTCGCTCCCTTCGAGGTGAGCAAGCCTGGTGGGCGCGACCGAGGCTCCTGGGCGGGGCCGACCTGGAATCTCGGTCGTTTCCCAGGCATTTAATCTTTTACAGGAAAGCTTCTGCCGTCTTCCTTGCCCTTGCAAATTAATCATTCATTTATTTAGTCCTTCAGTTAACACATTTTACCTAGAATTGAGCTTCCTGTCTTGTTCTCTGCTATGTCTCTTGCCCACATCCAGGACAGCGCTGGCATGCAGGTGGCGAGAGGGAGCTAGGTTTTGCTGGAAATACCAAATAGTCAACCAAAATAGAAGTTAGGGGTCATTTTGTCCCTGGCCACAGTTGGAGATCGCTAAGCAATGATTTACCCCAAAACCTGCCTCCTCCCCATTCTTATAGTCCCTGCCAGAGGTCCCTTACTTCACCACCATCCCCCCAATGACTCGAGTTGCCAATCTCCAGTTGCACTTCCACATCAGTTGATAGAGTGACTGGACACTGCATGACTCAATAAAGAGGGCAAAACCTACCTCCAATGGCCTGGCATTGAGAGCCCTCTGTGTCTGTGCCCCACCTGTTTCTGTCTCTTTTTTTTTTCTTTTTTTGAGACGGAGTTTCACTCTTGTTGTCCAGGCTGGAGTGCAGTGGCGCGATCTTGCCTCACTGTAACCTCTGCCTCCTGGGTTAAAGCAATTCTCCTGCCTCAGCCTCCCAAGTAGTTGGGATTACAGGCACCCACCACCACGCCCGGCTAAATTTTTGTATTTTTAGTGGAAACAGAGTTTCACCATGTGGGACAGGCTGGTCTCGAACTCCTGATGTTAGGTGATCCACCCGCCTGCGCTTCCCAAACTGTTGGGATTACAGGCGTGAGCCACCGCACCCAGCCCCATCTCTCTGCCTCAGGAGATTTGTGCTGTGGTGTGTGGTTCTTCCCCAAGCTGTTCCTTACCGTCAACTGGGAAACTTTTTTTTTTTTTTTTGAGACGGAGTCTCACGCTGTTGCCCAGGCTGGAGTGCAGTGGCGCGATCTCGGCTCACTGCAAGCTCCGCCTCCTGGGTTCACGCCATTCTCCTGCCTCAGCCTCCTGAGTAGCTAGGACTACAGGCGCCCGCCACCGCGCCCGGCTAATTTTTTGTATTTTTAGTAGAGACGGGGTTTCACTGTGGTCTCGATCTCCTGACCTTGTGATCCGCCCGCCTCGGCCTCCCAAAGTGCTGGGATTACAGGCTTGAGCCACCGCGCCCGGCCTGGGAAACTTAATTAAAGAGCCCAACCTTGGAAATCCTGACTTAGTAGACTAAGGTGGAGCCTGGACAATTTATTTGGTAACACATTTTCTTGGGTAATTCTGATGAGTATCCAATGACAAGATCTACTGCAGTAGCCAAGCTGAATCACTGGCTGTTCTAGTGCTATACCAGCTTCTCTCACCCTTTGGTAATTCTTTGTACATGCTACTTTTACATTATCTACATTTCTTCTTCTTCTTTTTTTTTTTTTCTAAGAGGGAGTGTCGTTTTATCGCCCAGGCTGGAGTACAGTGGCTTGATCTTGACTCACTGCAACCTCCACCTCTTGGGTTCAAGTAATTCTCCTGCCTCAGCCTCCCTCGTAGCTGGGACTACAGGCATACGCCACCATGCTCAGCTAATTTTTTGTATTTTTAGTAGAGATTGGGTTTCACTATGTTGGTCAGGCTGGTCTCGAACTCCTGAACTCAAATGATCCGCTCACCCCAGCCTCCCAAAGTACTAGCCACAGTGCGCAGTCCACATTTTCTACATTTCTTAGTCCACTTGGTGAACTCTTCCTCCTTCCGGCCTCATATGTATATTTTCTGCCTCTTCCAGGGTTAGAGCTCTGCTCTCTAGGAGCATCTTGGACATGCGGCAAGATCTGCAGTCATGATTTGTTTCCATGACCTACTCATTTAGACTTTGAGCACCTTTAGGAAGGCAGAATTGTCTTTGGGCCCCAGTGATACTTGTTGAAATTGTTAGTTCGGTAGATGAGTACATTCAAAGGGGAAGAGGCAGGTGGATCACCTGAGGTCAGGAATTTGAGAGCATCCTGGCCAACATGGTGAAATTCTGTCTCTACTAAAAACACAACAAGATTAGCCGGGTGTGGTGGCACATGCCTGTAGTCTCGGCTACTTGAGAGGCTGAAGCAGGAGAATGGCTTGAACCTGGGAGATGGAGGTTGCAGTGAGCTGAGATCATGCTACTGCACTCCAGCCTGGGCGACAGAGCGAGATTTCCTCTCAAAAAAAAAAAAAAAAAAAAAAAAAAAAAGGGAAGGAAGAGGTAGTGTCTTTGACCTTTGAGCTTTTCGGGCCCTGGGCCTGGGTCTGACTTTCTGTAATGGGTTGTATGTGCTCTAGTTGCAGGAGATCACATTTAAGAATTACTACACAGCTTTTTTGAGCATCCGTGTCCGTCAGCACACCTCTGCACACACACCTGCCAAGTGGGTGACCTGCCTGCGGGACTACTGTCTAATGCCCGACCCACACAGTGAGGAGGGAGCCCAGGAGTATGTATCGCTGTTCAAGCATCAGGTCAGCTGGGCCTCAGGATGGCCAGGGCAGCCCAGATGAGGACTTACCAGAAGTGGGGGGATTGGGTCAATATACCAAGAGGGAAGAGGGAGCCAGTCTGGCCTGGACTGTGGCTTTCAGGGAAGTGCCTTGGAGGGACTATTGTTCCTTCCTTCCCAAAGGCCTGCGGGGTGGGCAGCATTCTGGCTCATTGCTGGTTGGGAGGCTTCTGGGCAGTGAGCTGGGTCCTCGCCGGGTCCTTATGTGTGTGTGTCAGATGCTGTGTGACATGGCCAGAGTATTGGAGCTACGCCTGATTCTGCGGCAGCCATCACCACTGTGGCTGTCTTTCACAGTGGAGGAGCTGCAGATCTATCAGCAGGGACCAAAGGTAAGTGACTAGCTGAGCTGCTGGCTGGCCCTTTCCCCAGAAAGCACCTATGACTGGGAAAGCTGGGTGGTGGGGTGGGTAATGGGTAAAGATTGTGAATGGGGCCTTCATGGAGGTTAGCTGGGTGTGAATGCTGGAAGCTTACAATGAGAGATGAGGCCATGTCCCCATATCCCCTGACCTTTGGGACCACCCGCTTCTTTTTTTTTTTTTTTTTTTTGAGACGGAGTCTCGCTGTATCTCCCAGGCTGGAGTGCAGTGGCGTGATCTCGGCTCACTGCAAGCTCCGCCCCCTGGGTTCACGCCATTCTCCCGACTCAGCCTCCCAAGTAGCTGGGACTACAGGCGCCCGCTACCACGCCCGGCTAATTTTTTTGTATTTTTAGTAGAGACGGGGTTTCACCGTGTTAGCCAGGATAGTCTCGATCTCCTGACCTCGTGATCCACCCGCCTCGGCCTCCCAAAGTGCTGGGATTACAGGCTTGAGCCACCGCGCCCGGCCGGGACCACCTGCTTCTTTCAGAGCTGGAGCCTTTAGGTTCTGGGAGACACTTTTGAGCTTGTGTTTCTGAGGACTCTGTCTGCACAGCAGGAGAACTTAGGTAGTCTGACTGCCCCTTTAGGTCTCTGTGGGCTCCCTAAACAGGGTTTTCCCAGTGTCTGAGGCTCAGGGGCCTTTCTCTCTGCTCCTAGGACCTTGGAATCTGGTCCCAGAGCTGTCCACTTTGTCTCACTCAGGGCAGTACATCTTTGCTTTGCAGAGCCCCTCCATGACCTTCCCCAAGTGGCTCTCCCACCCAGTGCCCTGTGAGCAACCTGCACTCCTCTGTGAGGTAAGCCCTCACCCTAGGTAAGAACCACGTATGAATGGCTCTAGTGTCCAGCACAGGCCAGGTGGACCCCTTCCTGTAAAATTCTGGGGCTAGGCCCAAGGCCCTTGGGTGTTATCTTTCTCTTGGGTATTCTTTGGGATTTGAGGCATCTCTGTTGTGGGGCTACATCAGGCCCTAACCTCACATTTCATGAGCCATCTGAGAATGTTGTTGGTCTCAGCTGGAGGGCCCCTAGCCCAGGTTGGCCTCTCTAGAGCCCTAAGGGCACTGCTGGGGAGAGACCCATGGCCACTGACCCCTCCTTCTGGAGCAGGGTCTCCCAGACCCCAGCAGGGTATCCTCCGAGGTGCAGCAGATGTGGGCACTGACAGAGATGATCCGGGCCAGTCACACCTCCGCGAGGATCGGCCGTTTTGATGTAAGTAATCGCTTCCCTCTGCTTGGCTTGCTTTGCCCTGAGCAGATCAGACCTCATGGTCTTTTGTATTTCAGGTGGATGGCTGTTATGACCTGAACTTGCTCTCCTACACTTGAATGGTGGCTCCTACCCAAGATGTTGGCCTTTCCGTGCCCACCCAGACTTGGTTTGGGCCACCAGAGGCTGAAGTGGGTTTCCTGTGTATTCCGAATGTTGCCTGCATGCCTATTCTGTCTGGGCCACGTTCACAGATTCAAGATTCTCGGGGGCTCACTGTGTTACTTCAGCATGAGCTCCTGGCAGGGGGGGTGCTCTGTCTTCGCCTGGCTGCAACTCAATTCTTCCTTCTACCCAAAAACACTCCAGTCAGTTGTACTTACTGAGAATCCCTGAGTGCCCTCTGCCCATCCTGCCAACATGCACATTCCTGTCTTCTGCCTGCTCCCTCACCTCAGTGCAGTTGGGCTGGGCTGACCTACTAGAACCTGCTCCATGTATGAACCTGGAAGGCCATTGCTGCCATGGCACTTGGGACACTTGAGGAAGAAACAGAAACCTTATTTCTTCCTGTGAGTCCCCTAGTGGTTTTCTTTCCAGTTGTATTATGCCACAGAAATAAATTTCTTGTCTAAACTCTTCTGCTACCTGCCTAGGAAGGAAACCTGAAGATTTGGGCAGCCTGAGTCTCTCAGTTTCTGAGCTGGCTCCTGAATATATGTTCAAGTGGGTGTGCCCATAGGGCCTGGGCAGGTGTCTCTAGCAAAGCCAGGGCCTGAGAATAAGAACTGGAACCCTTCTAGCCCGGGTGCAGTGGCTCACACCTGTAATCCCAGCACTTTGGGAGGCTGAGGCAGGTGGATCACCTGAGGTCGGGAGTTCGAGACCAGCCTGAACAACATGGAGAAACCCCATCTCTACTAAAAATACACAAAATTAGCTGGGTGTGGTGGTGGGTGCCTGTAATCCCAGCTACTCGGGAGGCTGAGGCAGGAGAATCTCTTTAATCTGGGAAGTGAAGGTTGTGGGGCTGAGATCATGCCATTCCATTCCAGCCTGGGCAACAAGAGTGAAACTCCATCTTAAAAAAAAAAAAAAGAACTGGGACCCTTCTGCCATCTGACATAGTCCAAAGCACATCCCTATCCTTTCTCCCAGTTATCCCACTCCTTTTTTTTTTTTTGAGATGGAGTTCTGCTCTTGTTGCCCAGGCTGGAGTGCAATGGTGCAATCTCGGCTCACTGCAACCTCCACTTCCCAGGTTCAAGCGATTCTTCTGCCTCAGCCTCCCGAGTAGCTGGGATTACAGGCATGTGCCACCACGCCTGGCCTGCCCCTTTCCAAGAGAGATGCTCAGCATGATGAGAGATCAGCCATGGTAGGGAGTGGGTCCAAGTAAGGGTTTGCATTGTTGCCTTTTAAGAGGCCTAGGTCCTCCATTAACTCAGGCCAACCATTAAGTGATGCAGGCTGCTCTTCCTTCATGTGAGAAAAACCTGTTTCCCTCTGGTTCTTCCTGGCTTTGCACCTGGTGGCTATTATGAAGCAGTACTGCAGTATGTCTTGGACCTGGAAAGTTGGACATGTGTGCGGCTCAACAGTTTCCTGGGAAGAGTTCAGTGACCTTTTGGTGGCCACCCTCTGCTCTCACCTATGAGTTCTTGCAGGTGGCGACTTTACCTGCAAGGTCACTTGCATAGCCCCACTCAGCTGCTTTGGAAAGCATGATGGAGCAGTAGTCCTCAATGTGTGTGTGAGTGAAGAGGACCTTGTGGTAGCAGGGACCATGCTTCATTTGTGGCTGTGTCCCCATCCGAGGGCCTGGTATGCAGTAAGATCAATACATACTTGTGGAATGCATGACTCTGCTGGCTGCCTGTGTCTGCCTGGTGGGAGAGCTGTGGACCTAGAGATCCACATGAGGCCAGACTACTGGGGTGCTGCCTACCTGCCAGGCTGGCTCCACCCTGCTGTGACCTCTTTACCTTCCCCACCCCTACTTGACCTTACTCCCTTGAGGTCCTAAAGGTATGATTCAGACCTTTCCACCCTTTCTGGAACTTTGACTTTTTGGAGACAGGGCGGTTCTGCAGGGGGCAGTCTAGCCCCTAGCTCTCTTCTGGGCAGCCCAATCAGCTCTGGATTGCCCAAGCTGCCCTGAAAAGCCAGCCGAAAGAGCCGGAGGCTGTTTCCCTGTGGTTGGGAGTTCCTGCATTCTCTGCTGTAAATCCCAGCCTGCCCTTGGGGCTGCCGACGCCCCCTTCAGATCCTTTGCTCCGGAGAGAGACCTGTCCGAGCAGAGGCCTGGACTACATCTCCCGGCGTGCCTGGCAGTGTGGTGTCCTCTGTGCGCCATCTGTGCTCGTTGCAGGCGACGATGCAGAGGGTTGTAAGTGTGGTGGCCCATCTGGGCTTTCGCTTGCAGGCATTGCCCCCGGCCTTGTGTCGTCCACTCAGTTGCGCACAGGTGGGATAGAGGGTGTTGATCTTGGAGGGTGGGGGAGGGTGGGGGAGGGAAGCGGCTGGGGGCTAGGGCTGTGGTGGCACTAAGCCCAGCCGCCCGCAGGACGTGCTCCGCAGGACACCGCTCTATGACTTCCACCTGGCCCACGGCGGGAAAATGGTGGCGTTTGCGGGTTGGAGTCTGCCAGTGCAGTACCGGGACAGTCACACTGACTCGCACCTGCACACACGCCAGCACTGCTCGCTCTTTGACGTGTCTCATATGCTGCAGGTGAGCCAGGGGAGCACGCTGGCCGCCTGATCAGGCCTTCCTCCCTGTTTACAGTGGTGCACTCCTTGGCTTTGTTTGCTGTGAACTGGATTCCAAGGACAGCCCTCCCAGAAGAGCTAGAGGTCATGGGGGTGTCATGGATAGGTCAGTGGCCCCAAGGAAATAAGCTCAGAGGGTCTCATCATCATCTCATCCTTCTAGTCTGCCCCCACTAAGTGGTGTGCCTTAATGTCCCAGGTTTTCCAGGGCTGACACCCACTCTCACGTATTGGGCTGGGTGTTGGTTTGAAAAGGGGTTATTTCCGGTGGCTCACGCCTGTAATCGTAGCACTTTGGGAGGCCGAGGCGGGCGGATCACAAGGTCAGGAGATCGACACCATCCTGGCTAACACGGTGAAACCCCGTCTCTACTAAAACTACAAAAAATTAGCCGGGCGTGGTGGTGCGCGCCTGTAGTCAGCTACTCAGAGGCTGAGGCAGGAGAATGGCGTGTACCCAGGAGGCGGAGCTTGCAGTGAGCTGAGATCGCGTCACTGCACTCCAGCCTGGGCAACAGAGCGAGACTCTGTCTCAAAAAAAAAAAAAAAAAAAAAAGGCCGGGCGCGGTGGCTCAAGCCTGTAATCCCAGCACTTTGGGAGGCCGAGACGGGCGGATCACGAGGTCAGGAGATCGAAACCATCCTGGCTAACACGGTGAAACCCCATCTCTATTAAGAAATACAAAAAACTAGCCGGGCGAGGTGGCGGGCGCCTGTAGTCCCAGCTACTCGGGAGGCTGAGGCCGGAGAATGGCGTGAACCCGGGAGGCGGAGCTTGCAGTGAGCTGAGATCCGGCCACTGCACTCCAGCCTGGGCGACAGAGCGAAACTCCGTCTCAAAAAAAAAAAAAAAAAAAAAAGGAGAAGGGGTTATTTCAGAAAGGTGCTAGGTCCTGTCCAGTCCCTGGCAGTCCCCCAGCACAGAGTGACTGGGGGTGGTCAGGAAATCAGAAGGTGGTCCTTTACCACGTGTAGAACCAAAAAACTGGTTAGTCACTTTGGGTGGGCTGGACTGCACTGTGGATGGCAGGGAGGATGCATCCTAGATTAGTGGCCTTTTGGGTTGTAGCTGTTGCAATGGCCTGAGGCTTTCAATCTCTTCCTCAGACCAAGATATTTGGTAGTGACCGGGTGAAGCTGATGGAGAGTCTAGTGGTTGGAGACATTGCAGAGCTAAGACCAAACCAGGTGGGCCCTTTTATTTCTGCTCTATGAGTTTTCTTAGTCATGAGCCAGCAAATGGGCTTAGTCCCTACCTCAGGCTTAGGAGCACAGAGATGAGTCAAACACAGCCTCTAAGGGCTTGCAGTCTTGGGGGACGGAATCCCTGAGTCATTTCCAGAGACCCAGACATTTGTAGAGAGGGGAATATCCCAGCCTTACTACATCAGGCTAGGAGGCCAGAAACCAAGGTTAATATACTGCTCTCGGGCCATCCCTTCTGTTTAACCCCTCTTTATTCAAAGTGTGGTCCCTGGCCAGGTGCCGTGACTCAAACACCTGTAATCCCAGCACTTTGGGAGGCCAAGGTGGGTGGATCACCTGAGGTCAGGCGTTCGAGACCAGCCTGACCAACATGGCAAAACCTCATTTCTACTAAAAATACAAAAATTAGCTGGGTGTGGTGGTGCGCACCTGTAGTCCCAGCTACTCGGGAGGCTGAGGTTGCAGTGAGCTGAGATCACACCACTGCACTCTGGCCTGGGCAATGGAGCGAGACTCAGTCTAAAAACAAAACAAAACAAAACAAACACAACAAAGTGTGGTCTGTAAACCAGCATCCTTCGAGCTTGTTAGGAATATACTCTCAGGCACTGCCCCAGACCTGCTGAATCAGAACCTTCATTTTAACAAGATCCCCAGGTGATTCATGTGACCCCCTCAACCTCAGGCTTTTTGTCCATCAGTGAGGAGGCTAAGGAAGTTTTTTGGGGGCATTGCTATGGAGTGCTTAGAAGAGCCTGGGATCATCAAGATGACCTTTGAAGCTTTTGTCCTGTGGGTTGGCAAAACATGGGTTGAGTCATCCCAGGTTTGGATAGGTGAAGCAGCAGGTCCTAGGTGTCAGAGATGAAGCATCAGATGGGGCTCTCAGTACAGAGTGGGGAGGGGTGCAGAGGTCTCACCAGATCAGGGAAGCACCCCAAGGTAGGGAGGGGATGAAAACTTACTTGGTGCATGAGGACCAAAGACCTTGGACTTGGGCCCAGACTTGCACCTTCACACCCTGAGTCCTTCACATTAGGGTTCATAACCTTTTGGTAGCTAAGTGGGTTCAGGGGTGTGTCTGGCTCACCCTTGGCCTTGCCCTCCACTTTTGTCCTAGGGGACATTGTCGCTGTTTACCAACGAGGCTGGAGGCATCTTAGATGACTTGATTGTAACCAATACTTCTGAGGGGCACCTGTATGTGGTATCCAACGCTGGCTGCTGGGAGAAAGATTTGGCCCTCATGCAGGTACACCCCCTCTGTGTTCTAGGCACCTTGTCTTCCTTGTTCATAGAGCAGCATCCTTGTTGTCCAGGATAGGGTTGGCGCAGACAAGGGACCCGGACAGTGGCTCTTTGAGTGAAGGAACAGCTATAAGACTCAAGAGCAGGCCCACTCTGGAGCATGCCAGGGTTTGGTGGTGGGGGATTAGGCATGGGGAGGGGGGCTTGGCCCCTCTGGTGAGGGTGTGAGGTGGCAGACCTGGGGTTGGGTCATCTCTTATCACTTAGTAGCTAAGTGACCTTGTAAGATGGGAACCAGCCTACTACCTTTTTTTTTTCCTCCCTCCTCTTCCTCTCCACTGTCTTACTACTGTCCAGCTCTGCAGTGTCCAGCCCATGGTAGGTGCTCAGTAAGTGGCCCCAGATGCTCTTGTGGTGTTTCTGTCTTTTAGGACAAGGTCAGGGAGCTTCAGAACCAGGGCAGAGATGTGGGCCTGGAGGTGTTGGATAATGCCCTGCTAGCTCTGCAAGGTGAGAGGGCTGGGCTGGGGTTGGAGCCAATCTTTGCCTTACTGGCTTCATTGACTGCTTAGCACAGAGACTATACCAAGAAGAAGGTGTGGAAGGTGTGATATTTGTGTGCCATAATTTTAAGTTTGGTATCTTGCCCTCCTCCTACCTACTACAAGGCTCCATGGGCTAGGGACAAGGGCATCTTCTCCCACTTGCAGAGTAAGACTTGCTCAGGGCTTGTTCTGGTCCCTGAATAAGGCTTTAGTCCAGCTTTGAGGGGTGCTGGGACCTGAATTCTTGGTCACTGGCTCCCTGGGCCCAGGCCCCACTGCAGCCCAAGTACTACAGGCCAGCGTGGCAGATGACCTGAAGAAACTGCCCTTCATGACTAGTGCTGTGATGGAGGTGTTTGGCGTGTCTGGCTGCCGCGTGACCCGCTGTGGCTACACAGGAGAAGACGGTGTGGAGGTGTGTCAAGAAGTGGTGTAAGGGGCAGTACAGGGCACAAGATGCACATGAGGGGTGGAAGGTGTGTGGCACAGGGAGCTTCCCATCTGCCCTCTGGTGTTTCATACAGATCTCGGTGCCGGCAGCGGAGGCAGTTCACCTGGCAACAGCTCTTCTGAAAAACCCAGAGGTGAAGCTGGCAGGGCTGGCAGCCAGGGATAGTCTGCGCCTGGAGGCAGGCCTCTGCCTGTACGGGAATGACATTGATGAACACACTACACCTGTGGAGGGCAGCCTCAGCTGGACACTGGGTGAGCTGGGCCAGCACTCAAGGATGGGGTCCTGGAGGTTGGGGTGACCCTTATTAAGACTAACCAGCCCATGACTCCTCCAAAGGTTATGTAGCCTGGAGCAAGTGACTCAGCCTTCCTGAGCCTCCGTTTCCTGAAGGTGCCACTGTGGCTTTGCCTATTAGAAACTGAAGATGCTGCTGGGTGTGGTGGCTTACACCTGTAATCCCAGCACTTTGGGAGGCCGAGGCGGGTGGATCATGAGGACAGGAATTCAAGAACAGCCTGGCCAACATGGTGAAACCCCGTTTCTACTAAAAATATGAAAATTAGCCAGGCATGGCGGCGGATGCCTGTAATCCCAGCTACTTGGGAGACTGAGGCAGGTGAACTGCTTGAACCCGGGAGGCAGAGTTCGCAGTGAGCCGAGATCGTGCCACTGCACTCTAGGCCTGGGCGACAGAGTGACTCCATCTCAAAAAAAAAAAAAAAGAAAAGAGAAACTGAAGATGCTCAGCAGGTGGGCAGCATGGCCTCTAGGGGGTAAGAGGTGGTTTTTTGGCTGACGGCAGTGAGGGGAGGAATAGAACCTGGAGTAGCCCAAGCAAAGGGGCCTTGATGCTAGATGGGTGTTACCTGAGGACTTCCATAAGGACCTCCTGTGGCCAGGGCTTCTATGGGCTGTGGCTTACGTCTCATGTGTCATTCTCCAGGGAAGCGCCGCCGAGCTGCTATGGATTTCCCTGGAGCCAAGGTCATTGTTCCCCAGCTGAAGGGCAAGGTGCAGCGGAGGCGTGTGGGGTTGATGTGTGAGGGGGCCCCGATGCGGGCACACAGTCCCATCCTGAACATGGAGGGTACCAAGATTGGTAGGTGGACCAGGGAAGCTGGGAAGCCCTTGTCTCTTCCCCAGGAGGGTGGGGGCACTGCAAGGTGGTGCTAATGCATGGCTTATGCTTGCTTGACAGGTACTGTGACTAGTGGCTGCCCCTCGCCCTCTCTGAAGAAGAATGTGGCAATGGGTTATGTGCCCTGCGAGTACAGTCGTCCAGGGACAATGCTGCTGGTAGAGGTGCGGCGGAAGCAGCAGATGGCTGTGGTCAGCAAGATGCCCTTTGTGCCCACAAACTACTATACCCTCAAGTGAGGATGGCTCAGGGTGGGGCTGTCCCCTCCAGGAGTCTTGCCTTGGAGGGCATCCTACAAGGGGTTAGTCAATCAGCTGAGGCAGAACTCACTGGGGGTGGGCAGCTAAGGTGGAGGCTGATTCCAATTGTCTGGTTGAGGGGTCATACCACCTATTCCCCCCACCTAACTCATGCCACTCCAGCTTCCTTCAGGACCCTGCTTCTGAGTGACGGACCAGCTCACACAATGTCTTGAGTCCATGATCCCACTGACCCACTCTTGCCTGCTGGAGGGTAATGAGAAACTTTGGTTCTGCCATCTCTCCCACTCTGCCAGGTGCTGGCTGTGGAGCAAAGGCTCACCTTTGTGGGGAGGATAAAACCTGCCCAACCTACCTCACAATGGTTTTTCACATTGCAAAGGGTAATAACATGGGCGGTGTGGACTTAGGCCACCCCCTCCAGTTTGCTTTCCATAAATGCAAATTGTCCCTACTGCAAGTCAGGAATGATTGCTGACTCACAGTAGGGCTGCTATGCCTGTGTGTAAACTTGGGAATGGCTGAGGGAACAGAGACTTACTCTTCCACATACCCAAGTTGGTCTAGTGTGCTGCCCAGTAGCAAACCATGGCAGGCTCACCACCTATTCTGAGCTCCAGGGCTGTTGTAGGGCAGGGTGGGCTTCCTCCCAGACTTGCCTTACCCTGGGCTGACCTTTGCCCCTGGTATGCATTAATGGACTCCACTGAATCCTGAAAAAAAAATTAAACTTCCTTCTTACTTGCCAGTCTCTAGCTTCATTGTTCTTTGTTCACAGGGTTCCTGAAATGCCAACCCAGTGCCTGCCTTCCTGGCCTCCAAGACAAGCTTGGAATAGGTTCTCCTTGAAAGGGGCCAGTCTATAAGAATGGAGATATTGCCTGTTGGGCACCCCATCCCTGCTCCTCCAGGGAGCTGGCATCACCTCTCCCCTCCCTGCAAGTTGTTGCATCTGGGTCCCAAGGGACAGCAGCTTCCAGGATGTTCCCTCTCTCACTGCCCCTATGCATGCATACCCTTGTTCTGTCTGAATAACCACAACAACCGATGCACTTCCGTGTTTAATAAGCCACATCCTCAGTTGAGCCTGGGGTGAAATGTGAGATCCTGACTCTGTGCAGTAGTATCAGTGGGTGGGCCTGGGGCTGTGAAGACCATCATCCTCAGTACAGCTGCAATTCCAGTGCCCCTCTACCACAAAGATGGCTTAGGCAAAGGCAACCAGATGGAAGTGTGACATCCAACAGGGAGGAAGTAGGCAGGGGTCACTAAAGTGGCTGGTGGCCCAGCGGATGGAAGCAGAAGTATGGCCATGAGGGAAGGAGGCAGGTCCAGGGCTATAGTGCTTTCAGGTACTGGTGTTTCTATAGGGGCATTTGCCACCCACGCCTTTGGAAACTCCTCTGGCCTATTGTGACATGGCAGGGCTGCCTGGTTCTTGAAGGCAGAGAAGATGCTAGTGGGGAGGAGCTGAGGCTGTGACATGCGTTTGTACCAGGTCCAGATGGGTAATGATGAGGCTACAGGCTATGATGGGGCCACTGTGCACTAAATGCTTGTTACCATCCTATGAGGGGACAAGGTACAGACCCACATTCCCATAGGCACTTAAGCAGTGGGGGGTAGGAGGCTACCCCAGCGGTTCAGCTGTGCTCCTTCAGGTACTCAGCTTACCCCCAAGAAGGACTGAGAGGAATATGAGTAGGACAGTTGGCAGATGACAATTTCCTTTGCCTGGCTCACAGGAGAAATCTGATTGGGCCAGGGATGTGGGTGTTTGGTGCCTCGATCTGGATGGTGCCAGCAGGGACACCACCCTGCCTTATACCTGAATGGCCAGCTAAATAACCATAGAGCTTAAGGTCTGGCTCAGGTCAGGACTCCCTGGCTCCTTGCCAATAAAGCAAAACCAGGGATTCAGAAAACTCAGGGCTTAGGAGAAAACAGATCTGCCTTACAAATCCCAGAGCTGGTCAACCTCAGGCTTCCTCTCAGGAAAAAATTTTTTTTTTTTTGAAATGGAGTCTCGCTCTGTCACCCAGGTTGGAGTACAACGGCGCAATCATAGCTCACTGCAACCTCTGCCTCCCAGGTTCAAGCGAATCTCCTGCCTTAGCCCCCTGAGTAGCTGGGATTACAGGTGTGCGCCACTACACCCGGCTAATTTTTGTATTTTTAGTAGAGATGGGGTTTTCACCATGTTGGTTAGGCTGGTCTCGAACTCCTGACCTCGTGATCTGCCTGCCTCAGCCTCCCAAAGTGTTGGGATTACAGGCGTGAGCCATCGCGTCTGGCCAACTCAGGAAATATTTTTATGGGATCATATCTCGGGGATGGGAAGAGGGACAGGAAAAGAAACCTAAGACAAAAGAACTGATGGCCTTCCCAACCCAGAGGCTTCCTGAGTTATCACCCCTGAGAGAGGAGGAACACAATCTCTCTCCTTAAGGCACCCAGATAAGGGTACAGGCAAACTCTTCCCTTGCCCAGTGCCTGGATGAGGATGTAGGGCCAAGAGGCAGAACAGGCCCAGCCCTGCAGGCACTGGGTACCCTGCTACCAACCCTGAACCCCCGGCAGTTGTCCCTGAGGTCTGGGGAGTAGCAGAACCCAGTGTAGAAGCCAGCAGACCCAGTGATGCCCTTGGAGACCCTCTGCTGCCTTCCCTTATTCTCTGTGGGTTTTGAGAGGTTCGTTTGCTGCCATTTCCCTGAAAGTGATGGAGAGAGAGAAGAGAGAGGGGTTATTCCATGGGCAGAACAGTTGATGAAATTGGCTCTCCCAAGCTCATTCTTGAGGATTGAGCTAGGCTCAGTAAGGTCACATAACAATCTAGACCTCTCTGCTGATCTCCCACAGCCCACCCTGGGCCCAGCACCTTCTCCCTGCAGACCCATTCTTCTTCCTGGTTCTCCATGTTAGTATGGCATTGCCATCCTTCTCTTTTTTTAATTATTCTTTTTATTTATTATTATTGTTATTATTTTTCTTTTTTTGAGAAGGGGTTTCACTCTTGTTGCCCAGGCTGGGGTGCAATGGTAAGATCTCAGCTCACTGCAGCCTCCACCTCCTGGGTTCAAGCAATTCTCCTGCCTCAGCCTCCCAAGTAGCTGGGATTACAGGCGCACGTCACCACACCCAGCTAATTTTTGTATTTTTAGTAGAGATGGGGTTTCGCCATGTTGGCCAGGCTGGTCTCAAACTCCTGGCTTCAGGCGATCTACCCTCCTCTGTCTCCCAAAGTTCTAGGAACAGGCGTGAGCCACCATGCCCGGCCTATTATTTTTTTTGAGATAGAGTCTCACTCTGATGCCCAGGCTGGAGTGCAGTGGCGTGATCTGGGCTCACTGCAACCTCTGCCTCCTGGGTTCAAGTGACTCTCATGCCTCAGCCTCCCGAGTAGCTGGGATTACAGGTGTACACCACCATGCCAGCTACTTTTTTCTATTTTTAGTAAATATGGGGTTTGCTATGTTGACCAGGCTGGTCTCAAACTCCTGACCTCAAGTGATCCACCCATCTCTGCCTCCCAAAGTGCTGGGATTACAGGCATGAGCCAGGGGGCCTGGCCTCTTCTCCAAGACAGAAATCTGGGCAGTGGCAGCCTTTCTAACCTCTAGCCCTAACTCTTGGACCCCTTTATCTACTTGCCATGAAGTAGGCATTTATAAAGGCAAATTAGATCAGATCACAGCCTTGCTGAGTTAGTCTTTCAATGGCTCCCAGGGTCCAACAAGCTCTCATGTTCAAGCTCCAGCATCGCAGTCTTACCTATTCTAATATGTCACCCTTATCCTTCCCTCTTAGCCTTGCTCTATCCATTCCCTTTGCCAGGTACATTTTGTCACCCTGTGGCCTTTGATCTCGGCTTAGGTGTCTTTCTCGGCAGATGCCTTCCCTGACCACCCCTGCCCCATGCACCCCTAATAAATCCCTGGCTCCCCATGAGCAGGGCCCGGGTTTTCTTTGTTCTCTGGGCCTCGTGTGGTCCCTATCATGTGATAGGGGCCCAGAGATTATCTGAATGAATGCCCTGATTAGTGAGTGCATGTTTTGCAGAAGAGGAGGCTGACCCTGATGAGGTCAATGTGCTAAGGACAGAGATTACTGCCTTTCCAACTGAGGGGATTGCGCGGAGTGGAATCCAACAAACATGTCATTTCATCTCTCTGAAATTATGACAATACCACCACCTGTCCTACAGGCTGCTGAACAACATGCTGATGGACTGTCCAAACCTTGATGTCATCCTAACTCAAAGCCTGAACTCTACGTGCAGACTTGAAGCTTGCTGCAAAGGCTATTAAGCTGGTGGGCTTATAGCCTGAGAACTCCCTTCTCTGTCACCAGCACAGGTGGTGGTGACATCCTTGGAATGCCAAGCATGGGGTTGCGGTATGGACAGATTTACTCACCACGAAGGGAAATGCGTGGAGCCATCAGGCGTGGATCCATTCTGACCACCCAGACCTGGAGGCAAAAACACATCCAGAGCTGCAGCAGGCTGGGGTGGGGATCTGAGCAGGCATCAGCCCAGGTCAGGTTAGAGACCACTGGTATTGTTTGGTGAAGTCTAGTAAGGGTCCTAAGGGACTAATCGTATTGCCAGGTGAGAGTTCTGAGGAACAGATACAATGTGATGGGTGGACTGGTGGAGATTCTGGCGTAAAATGGTATGGTGGCATGAGTCAGGGTACAACGTTAAGTTCTCTCATCCAAGTACCCGGCTTAGCTTCGTGGTCAGATGCGTTCAGGGTGGTAAGGCCGTGAACCAATGTTAAGTTCTGATGAGCCTCTTGCAGGATAGTTGGGGAACCCAGTGATACAGTCGGGAGAGGGTGGGGGCGGGGGCGGCCAGCCCACGGAAGTTCGTAGGAAGCCTCACCTGGACGGTGATACAACCCGGTCACTGTATTCCCGTAGAACCCCCAGGCCAGCTGGATGCCCAGGAGACTTAACACCAACCACAGCAGCAACAGCTTGAAAAGGGTCACGCGCATGTCCTGCGCCTCCCACTCCCTCAAGAATTCGCTGCCCAGCGCGCCCAGCGCATCCAGTACCGTGGCCGGTAGAGCCTGCAAGGCCTGCCCAGACCAGGGCTCCGCCATGACTGGCCCTCGCCCCACCCGGGGTACTGTCACCGTAGTCCCTACCACGCACGCGTGTGATCTTCCGGGGCCAGGCCCGTTAGTGCGCACGCGTAAATCTAGGCAGGGCGGGGCCTACTTCGCTTGAGTGAAGTGTTGGCAGTTTGGGGAGGAGTATTAAAACCGCGCACGCGCACCTAGCCCCACCCTGCTTGCTTAAGGGATGAGTGACTCCGGGAGTACAAAATAGCAACCAGGTCTTTTATAGCCCCGGAGTTCCCGTGATGCCCCACGCGGCTGCAATGATTGGTTAAGGGTTTTGCTTTTAGGGCGTGGCCGCGCTCCTGAGCAATAGTGGATGAGCTGTGAGTGCGCGCGCGTGCGCGAGGCCGCGACCTAGGTCGGCTCGAGCCCGCTGGGCACTCGGGGGCGCGCACGTCGTTCTTCGCCCTCCCGCCGCCGCCCGCCCTCGCTCTCTCGCGCTCCCCTCCCGCCGCCCGCGGTCCTCCGTCGGTTCTCTCGTTAGTCCGCGGTCTGGTCTTCAGCTACCCGTCTTCGTCTCCGAGCTTGCGACTCGCGGACCGGCGTCCCCGGCGCGAAGAGGCTGGACTCGGATTCGTTGCCTGAGGTGAGCGGAAGGGTTCCCTCCAGGCGCCGCGGGGCCCCAGGCCCTCCCGCCCGCCCGGTAGTCTTCCGGCCGGCAGGCCGCCGCCCCGCAGCGGCCGCACCCCACCGGCTGCTCGTGGCCGAGCCGCCCCTGGCCGAGCCGCCCCTGACCTTTGACCTGACTCCCGGCTCAGGCCCCGCGCCCCAAAGCGGCGACCCCGCCCGCGCAGTCCCCGGAAGCGCGCCCCGTAGTCTCCAGTGCCCCTTCCCCCGCCCGGCCGGGCCTGGTGGAGCCCAAAGCTGCCCGCCTGCCTGCCCTCGGTCCTCGGCGCTTCCTCTCCCGGCAGCGCCGGGCAGGGCGGGGGCTTTGTGCCGGGCCCCCGACCGCGCAGTGTGGCTGGCTGCTGAAAGCGCGCGTGGCTGTCGGAGTTGAAATGGGAAAGAAACTCTTTCCAACTCCATTTTGCTTTTTACGTTTACCGAGAAACGTGAATCACTGTTTTATATTGATTAAAGTTCAGTTACACTTTGGGTAGGTTTTCTTTTAATGCAGATTTGTTGGAGACTGTGTAAGTAAGTAAAAGATTGTATTGAAAGCTTAGAGGTATGATCTACGGCCATACCACCCCGAACGCGCCCTAACTCGTCTGAAAGCTTTGGGGTCTGTATTGAGTGGAAAAGGGGCATTTTCCAGTTGAAAAAAAAAAAAAAACCACAAAACTGTAAATGATTTAGCGATGTTGCATGAAAACAGATGCAATATTGGTTAGTCTAAGTCGCTGTATTGATTAGGAATCACCTAAGCATCTGTACCTTAGTTACTGATTGGATCTACAGTTACAGATCGTCTTCATTGAATAGCGCTATTTGCATCCAAGTTGATTTGTTCACAAACCTTGTTTAGTAGTTTACGGTGGAAAACTGGAATCTTTTTTACCTCAAAGTTGGTTCCACTTGTGTTTTTTAATAGTTTTGATTTTAAATTTTTACCTCTGTTGACTTGTTTGGTTCTTTTTGTCTTGAAGGAAGTCTTTTAAAATAAACGCTTCTTGCAGGTGTGTAAGTAGATTATATTTCACTCTGCCTTCCTGAAGGAGAAAAACAGAAAAACTGAAAAACTTCCATAATTTAAAATGTGTGTGATGAGAATTTTTCAACCACTTAGTATCACCCAGATGTGTAGTGTGTATGTACCATGTGGATGATTGTCACCTTGAGATGTGGCTAAATAGGCGGAGATACTGTTTTGAGCGTTTGGCACAAGTGACATTGGACTGAAAAAAGACTAGTTTTTAATTGTAAAGGATGACTTATTGAAGGATCTCTGGATAACTTGTCTTAATTGGTTCCATCTAATTTTGTGGAGCACTGATGGCTCTTGGGGACATTAAATATATAAGGTGCACCTTGGTTTGAGTTAAAGTCTAATGCTAGATTTATTTTCTCTGTTGTAAAAATCTGCGTTGCAGGGAAGAAGAGAGTAGGAATAATGTATAGTTCTTGAATTTTAGATCTAAGAGGAATCTTTCAGGTGTGGTTGTCTAACCCCATTTGCAGATGAGCAAACTGAGTCCCAGAGACTTAAGTAAATTTCCCAGGATTATCTGTCTAGTCAGGAGCAGACCAGAACTGTCTGCTCTGTTAAGGTATTCTCCATTTACTCCCAAACATTTGACCTCTAGAGTCAGCTAAAATTCAGGACTTCCAGCTTATTCCATTGTTTCTTCTTTTAAACCTTGTTGATGGTGAATAGTTTGGGAGAATCTGAAAAATTCATTTGCCAAAAAAAATTCAGTTCATTAGCTTACATAGCACTCTCCCCTTGTTAACTGGATGGTCCTGCCTTCAATTGAGGGAGCTAGATGAATGTACAAGGGTCCCTGGCTGACCTAATCATGGCTTTAAGTGTTCGGATTTTTTTTTTTTTTTAAGGGTCCAACTTCTAGAGCAAGGCCTACACTTTTACTGCTTCAAAACCAAGATATTTAGGTCAGGCTAACATATTTTTAGGTAACTGTGGGCACTTTTGACTATTAATTAGGGGTACTGCATGTGTCAAGTAAACAATTCCCTGTGCACATGTATGTGGTGGTGGTGGTGGAGTATTTTTGTAGTCTTGATTTCTTTCCATTTGTCAGTTAACTCCTTTTTAAAAGTTTATTCTGGTCATATGGGGGTGTAAGTTATTAGGAGAGTTAAAAAGAGGTAGCTCTTCAAGTGTTTCTTGTCCATGGGGTGGAGCCCTGCAGTGACGGGAGAAGGTGCTAGTTTGCGTCGTCGTCTTTTTTTTTTTTTTTTTTTTTTTTTGAGACGGAGTGTTGTTCTGTCACCCAGGCTGGAGTGCAGTGGCCGGATTCTCAGCTCACTGCAGCCTCCGCCTCCCGGGTTCACGCCATTCTCCTGCCTCAGCCTCCCGAGTAGCTGGGGCTACAGGCGTCCGCCACCTCGCCCGGCTAGTTTTTTGTATTTTTTAGTAGAGACGGGGTTTCACCGTGTTAGCCAGGATGGTCTCGATCTCCTGACCTTGTGATCCGCCCGCCTCGGCCTCCCAAAGTGCTGGGATTACAGGCTTGAGCCACCGCGCCCGGCCCGTTTGCGTCTTCTTAATTGTCTTAGAGCGCTGAGAGATTTATGTTAACTCTGAAAGACTGATAGTTCAGCTTCTAAGAGAGCTAATTTGAGCCTGCTGTAGACAGCACCTTGGGTTTAATTGCATTATGGTTACTAGTGATTATGATAAATAGTACATAGTCACTGGATTTTAAAATTGGCCATATACTTTTATTTTTATTTTTGAAATGGAGTCTCACTCTGTTGCCTAGGCTGGAGTGCAGTGGTGCGATCTCAGCTCACTGCATCGTCTGCCTCCTGGGTTCAAGTGATTCTCCTGCCCTAGCCCCTGGAGTAGCTGGGACTACGGGCACCA
This sequence comes from Macaca nemestrina, assembly GCF_043159975.1. Taxonomy (NCBI): domain Eukaryota; kingdom Metazoa; phylum Chordata; class Mammalia; order Primates; family Cercopithecidae; genus Macaca; species Macaca nemestrina. The sequence goes on along the minus strand of NC_092126.1, from coordinate 112,888,759 downwards.
GCCACCGTTCCTGGCTAATTTTTGTATTTTTAGTAGGGACGGGGTTTCACCATGTTGGCCAGGCTGGTCTTGAACTCCTGACCTCAGGTGATCACCCACCTCGGCCTCCCAAAGTGCTGGGATTACAGGCGTGAGCCCACACGCCCACCCATATTTGTAGTTTTAAAAGGATCCTAAGTATTTTGTCCGACTCTACCATTGGATCTACAGTTACAGATCGTCTTCATTGAATAGCGCTATTTGCATCCAAGTTGATTTGTTCACAAACCTTGTTTAGTAGTTTACGGTGGAAAACTGGAATCTTTTTTACCTCAAAGTTGGTTCCACTTGTGTTTTTTAATAGTTTTGATTTTAAATTTTTACCTCTGTTGACTTGTTTGGTTCTTTTTGTCTTGAAGGAAGTCATTCGTTTATTCCTTTATTTACCTGTCCAATGTAACTGTTTGCTTGTAACTACACATTAATATAACTAAATTTTGAACTTGTTAATGTTACATGTCTTGCTATACTTGGGCTCTTTGGGGACATGTCATTGTTAAGTATTTGTGGGATTAAAATTTCCAAGACATTTTGAAGTTGGTAATTACTATAAAATCCTTCATCTTTAATCTGTGGAGCTATAGTATTAAGTGAAGGCCTCGGTATGTTCATAATTACGGTAGTCTTGTGACTGAAAATCAGGCACTGAAGCTGCTCATTCTGGGTGTTGGTCTCAGTTTATTGGTACTTCCGCCAAATACATTTTTATAGCTAATAATACTGAAAAACATCAAATACACTTGCTGAATTGCAATCAGTATGCAGTTTATGCCAAACTGAGCTTGATTTCATTTTTTAAGAGGATGAGTAAATATATAAGTGTGTGTGTGTACATATATATATATATATATATATTTTTTTTTTTTTTCTCTTTCGAGATGGAGTCTCACTGTATTGCCCAGGCTGGAGTGCAGTAGCGTGATCTTGGCTCACTGCAACCACTGCTTCCCAGTTGAAGTGATTCTCACGCCTCAGTCTCTGGAGTAGTTGGGATTATCGGCATGCACCTCTATACTTGGCTAATTTTTGTATTTTTAGTAGAGACGGGGTTTCACCATGTTGGCCAGGCTGGTCTCGACCTCTTTTTTTTTTTTTTTTTCTGAGATGGAGTCTCCCTCTGTCATCCAGGCTGGAGTGCAGTGGCCGGATCTCAGCTCACTGCAAGCTCCGCCTCCCAGGTTCACGCCATTCTCCTGCCTCAGCCTCCTGAGTAGCTGGGACTACAGGCGCCCCCCACCACGCCTGGCTAATTTTTTGTATTTTTAGTAGAGACGGGGTTTCACCGTGTTGACCAGGATGGTCTTGATCTGACCTCGTGATCCTCCTGCCTCGGCCTCCCAAAGTGCTGGGATTACAGGCGTGAGCCACCGCGCCCAGCCTGGAACTCTTGACCTCAGGTGATCTGCCCCCCTCTGAAATTGTTGAGATTACAGGTGAGAGCCACTACTGTGCTTGGCCACATTTAAGCATATTTATGATAGTATCTTAAATTTAAGTGAAGGGAAAGAGGAAAACATACACAGCCAATGAAGTAAGTTCGAAGTGCAGTGAAAGGAAAAGTTGGAGGTAAAAAGAGGTTAGAGAGGTGGGCAGGGGCCAGATCATATAGGGCCTTTAGGACATGGGAAATTCTTTGGATTTGTTCTGAGATTAGAAGTCATTTAGATATTCTTTAGAAAAGGGGATGACATGATCTGATATTTAAAAAAAAAAAAAAAAAAAAAAAACAACTAGAATCACCGTGAGTAGGAGTAGATCTAATTCTATTCTGACCAAATAGTAAACTAATATGGTAATTGTACAAATATGAGAAAGGATTTCCTGGCCAGGAGCGGTGGCTCACGCCTGTAATCCCAGCACTTTGGGAGGCTGAGGCAAGTGGATCACTTGAGGTCAGGAGTTTGAGGCCAGCCTGGCCAACATGGTGAAACCCCATTTCTACTAAAAATAAAAAAAATTACCTGGGCGTGGCAGTAGGCGCCTATAATCCCAGCTATTCAGGAGGCTGAGACAGGAGAATCACCTTAACCTGGGAGGCGGAGGTTGCTGTGAGCTGAGATCGCGCCATTGCACTCCAGCCCGGGAGATGGTGCAAGACTCTGTCTCAAAAAAAGAAAAAAAAAAAGGAAAAGATTTCCTAATATTAATTTCCTTGACTTAATGACTTCAGCCTGTTTTATTTGAAGTCATCCCTCCCCTCCGCACCCCACCCCACCCTACCCCACCCCAGACAGGGTCTCACTGTGTCACCCAGGCTGGAGTGCAGTGAGTCATCTCAGTTCACTTCAACCTCTGTTTCCCAGGTTCAAGCGATTCTCGTGCCTCACCTCTAGAGTAGCTGGGACTACAGGTGTGTGTGACCACGCCCGACTAATTTTTGTATTTTTAGTAGATGGTGTTTCACCATGTTGGCCTGGTCTCGAACTCCTACCTCAGGTGATGCACATGCCTTAGCCTCCCAAGTGCTGGGAGTATAGGTGTGAGCCACCATGCCTAGCCAAACCATTGATTTTCTGACACTTGCCTTTCAGCCTGTAATTACTGTCTCTGTAATGCTTGTGTTAAAAAGGAGATGGAATTTGATGAAGCAAGTCGTTAAAATGTTCACTGTAGGCCGGGCGCGGTGGCTCAAGCCTGTAATCCCAGCACTTTGGGAGGCCGAGACGGGCGGATCACGAGGTCAGGAATCGAGACCATCCTGGCTAACATGGTGAAACCCCGTCTCTACTGAAAATACAAAAAAAAATTAGCCGGGCGTCGTGGCGGGCACCTGTAGTCCCAGCTACTCGGGAGGCTGAGGCAGGAGAATGGCGTGAACCCAGGAGGCGGAGCTTGCAGTGAGCTGAGATCCGGCCACTGCACTCCAGCCTGGGTGACAGAGCAAGACTCCATCTCAAAAAAAAAAAAAAGTTCACTGTAGTCTAGGTGGTGGGGTACAGGTGTATACTGTAAAAAAAATTATTTTTTCCCTTTTAGTATAGAGTCTTGCTCTGTCGCCCAGGCTGGAGTATAGTGCGCGATCTGGACTCACTGCAACCTCCACCTCCTGGGTTGAAGCAGTTCTTCTGCCTCAGCTTCCTGAGTAGCTGGGATTCACAGGCATCCGCTACCACTCCTGGCTAATTTTTGTATTTTGAGAAGAGACCAGGTTTCACCACGTTGGCCAGGCTGGTCTTGAACTCCTGACCTCATGATCCACACGCCTCGGCCTCCCAAAGTGCTGGGATTACAGGTGTGAACTACTGCGCCTGGCCTAAGTTTTTTTTTTTTTTCTTTTTTTGAGACGGTCTCACTCTGTCACCCAGGCTGGAGTGCAGTGGCATGATCTTGGCTCATTGCAACCTCAACCTCCTGGTTCAGGTGATGCTTTCACCTCAGCCTCCCAAAGCTTGGATTATAGGTGCGAGTCACCACACCTGGCTAATTTTTATGTTTTTTTGCAGAGACTGGGTTTCGCTGTGTCGCTCAGGCCGGTCTTGAACTCCCAGCCTCAAGTGATCTGCCTGCCTTGGCCGCCCAAAGTCTCAAACTCCTGGCCTCAAGTGATCCACCCGTCTTGGCCTCACAAAGTGTTGGGATTACAGGTGTGAGCCATCATACCAGGCCTATATTTATTTATTTATTTTTAGAGACAGGGTCTCACTATGTTGCCCAGGCTGGCCTTAAACTGCTGGGCTCAAGCAGTCCTCCTGCCTCACCCTCCCAAAGTGCTGGGATTACAGGCATGAGCCACTGTACCCAGCAAAATATTTGCTAAATAAGAAAAATCATAAAGCTGAAACTAGATTCTTTTTTTTTTTTTTAAGATGGAGTCTCTCTGTCGCCAGGTTGAAGTACAGCCTTGGCGCGATCTCGGCTCACTGCAACCTCTGCCCACCTGGTTCAGCCAATTCTCTTGCCTCAGCCTCCAGAGTAGCTAGGACTACAGGCACAGGCCACCACACCCAGCTAATTTTTGTGTTTTTAGTAGAGAGGAGGTTTCACCATGTTGGCCAGGATGGCCTCGACTTCTTGACCTTGTGACCCCGTGATCCTCCCGCCTCGGCCTCCCTAGGTGTTGGGATTACAGGCGTGAGCCACCAAGGATTTGTGTTAAAATTTTTTTTGCTGGCCAGGCGCGGGGGCTCAAGCCTGTAATCCCAGCACTTTGGGAGGCTGAGACGGGTGGATCACGAGGTCAGGGGATCGAGGCCATCCTGGCTGGCTAACACGGTGAAACCCTGTTTCTACTAAAAAATACAAAAAACTAGCCAGGCGAGGTGGCGGGCGTCTGTAGTCCCAGCTACTCGGGAGGCTGAGGCAGGAGAATGGCGTAAACCCGGGAAGTGGAGCTTGCAGTGAGCTGAGATCAGGCCACTGCACCCCAGCCTGGGCGACAGAGCGAGACTCCGTCTAAAAAAAAAAAAATTTTTTTTTTGCTTTATTTTTTTCTTCTTTTTTTGTATTAGAGATGGGGTGTTGCTATGTTGCTTAGACTGATCTTGTACTCCTGGGCTCAAGTGGTCCTCCTGTCTCAGCCTCCCAAAGTGCTAGGATTACAGGTGTGAGTCAAGCAATGCTCGTGCCTCAGCCTCCCCAGTAGCTCGATTACAGGTGCCAACCACCACCTGCCCACCACCCCCGGCTAATTTTTGTATTTTGTATTTTAGTAGAGACAAGAATTATACCATGTCGGCCAGGCTGGTCTCAAATTCCTGACCTCAGGCAATCCACCCACCTCAGCTTCCTGCTGGAATTATGGGCGTGAGCTACCCTGGCCAAGATTTTTAACTTCTGAAGCTTATAGCTGCTCTAAATCACAATAATTCAGTTCCATAATTTTTAAGTTGCTTATTTTGACTTTAGGTATATGGTTGAACATTCTAACTTTTGTTATGTATACATTTTTATTTTACTGTATTCTTGTGGCCATTGTATCCTACTCTGTATGTTGCAGATGAGTTGTGATTCTCTGGACTTAGAGATCACATGCTCTATTACCAGGATATTTTTTTGTAACTCCGTTTGTTGTTTGGGATATAGGCTTTGAGAGGTTAAGGAAGTAAATTTAGGATGGATATTGATGTTGTAACACTTTGTTAATCCTTTTTTCTACAAGATAATTTTATTATGTGATACAGCAATTTTGTTCAGAGATGTTTTGTGTGTGTGTGGAAAATTTCTTTTCTGGATGAAATCTCTTGTTTAACTTCTCCAGTTATTCATAATGAAGCTGTTTATCTTTTAAAGATATTAAGTTCAGAAAAGGAAGGCAAGCTGCATACAGTGGCTCACGCCTTTATTCCAGCACTTTGGGAGGCCAAGGTGGGTGGATCACCTGAGGTCAGGAGTTCAAAACCAGTCTGACCAACATGGTGAAACCCCATCTCTACTAAAACTACAAAAATTAGCCAGGTGTGTTAGTGGGTTACTGTAATCCCAGCTACTCAGGAGGCTGAAGCAGGAGAATTGCTCGAACTTGGGAGGTGGAGGTTGCAGTGCTCTAAGATCACAGCACTCCAGCCTGGGCAACTCTGTCTCAAACACAAACACAAAGAAAAGGAAGGCAGTAGAGTATCTTATTTAAGAGCATGGATTCTGGAGAGAAGCTGACAGTTAAATACTAGCTCTGACACTTGATGGCTTGAGACCCTTGACAGTAATATGATTCCTTTTTGATTCAGTTTTTTTCTTCTGTAGAAAGGGAATGGTAAGCGAGCACTATGAGATTTCAGTGAGAGAGAAGCACTTACCTCAAGTGCCAGACAGCAGCCTTTCAGCTAACTTATTATATTTATTTTTTGAGATGAAGTTTTGCTCTTGTTGCACAGGCTGGAGTGCAATGGCACGATCCCAGCTTACTGCAGTCTCCACCTCTCAGGTTCAAGCGATTCTCCTGCCTCAGCCTCCTGAGTAGTTGGGATTACACGCATGTGCCACCATGCCCGGCTAATTTTTTGTCTTTTTATTTTTATTTTTATTTTTTTTCATTTATTTTTATTTTTTTTGAGACGGAGTCTCGCTCTGTGCAGTGGCCGGATCTCAGCTCACTGCAAGCTCCGCCTCCCGGGTCCACGCCATTCTCCTGCCTCAGCCTCCAGAGTAGCTGGGACTACAGGCGCCCGCCACCTCGCCCGGCTAGTTTTTTTTTGTATTTTTCGGTAGAGACCCGGTTTCACCGTGTTAGCCAGGATGGTCTCGATCTCCTGACCTCGTGATCCGCCCGTCTCGGCCTCCCAAAGTGCTGGGATTACAGGCTTGAGCCACTGCGCCCAGCAATTTTTTGTATTTTTAGCACAGACTGGTTTTCACGATGTTAGCCAGGATGGTTTCGATCTCCTGACCTCAGGTGATCTGTCTGCCTCCACCTCCCAAAGTGCTGGAATTACAGGTGTGAGCCACCGCACCTGGCCTACTTTTTTTATTACTTTTTTTTTGGAGACCGAGTCTGGCTCTGTCGCCCAGGCCGGAGTACAGTGGCATGATCTCGGCGCCCTGCAACCTCCGCCTCCCAGGTTCATGCGATTCTCCTGTCTTAGCCTCCCAGGTAAACTGGGACTACAGGTGCATGCTGCCACGCCCGGCTAATTTTTGTTTTGTATTTTAGCAGAGACGGGGTTTTACCGTGTTGCCCAGGCTGGTCTCCATCTTCTGTGTTCAGGCAGTCCGCCTACCTTGGCCTCCCATAGTTGCTAGTATTACAGCCGTGAGCCACCGTGCCTGGCCTTTTTTTTTTTTTTTTTTTTTTTTTGAGACGGAGGCTTGCTCTGTTGTCCAAGCTGGAGTGTAGTGGCACAATCTTGGCTCACTGCAACCTCTGCCTACCCAGTGCAAGCGATTCTCCTGCCTCAGCCTCCCCAGTAGCTGGGACTACAGGCGCGCGCCACCATGCCCAGCTAAATTTTTTGTGTGTGTTTTTGTGTTTGTTTTTTCACTAGAGACGGAGTTTCACTATGATGGCCAGGCTGGTCTCGAACTCATGACCTCGTGATCCACTTGCCTCGGCTTCCCAAAGTACTGGGATTATGGGTGTGAGCCACAGCACCCGGCCTTTTTTTTTTTTTTTTTTGGATAAGGTATTGTTTTGTCTTCCAGGCTGGAGTGCAGTGGCATAATCTTAGCTCATGGTGGCCTCCAGCTTTTGGTGTCAGGGTATCCTTCCACCTCAGCCTCCCGAGTAGCTGGGACTACAGGTGTGTGTGCAACTGCGCCCAGCTAATATTTTTACCTTTCGTAGAGATGGAATCTCAATGTCTTGCCCAGGTTGGTCTCAGACTCCTGGGCTCAAACAATCCTCCCACCTCAGACTCCCAAAGTGCTGGAAGTATGGGCGTGAGCCACTGAGTCCAGCTATCTTCAACTTTCACTATTCAGGTTACAGTTTGTAGTACCTTTTTTTGGCAGGGCAGGGGAAGGGTAGCGGAAGTAGCGCCCTAAGATCTCTTGGAATAAAACAGGGCTTACTACTTGGTTCCTGGTGCTTAAGAACATGTTTGCTAGACTCGGCTCTTTCCAGACTTGGAATCCAGTTCCCCAAGTTGGAATCACCTGAGGTTTGTTTTAATCACCTTCATGGAGGTATAATTTGCGTACAATAAAATGCATATACTTTATTTTATTTTATTTTATTTATTTTTTTTTTTTGAGACGGAGTCTCGCTCTGTAGCCCAGGCTGGAGTGCAGTGGCCGGATCTCAGCTCACTGCAAGCTCCGCCTCCCGGGTTCACGCCATTCTCCGGCCTCAGCCTCCCGAGTAGCTGGGACTACAGGCGCCCGCCACCTCGCCCGGCTAGTTTTTTTTATTTCTTAGTAGAGACGGGGTTTCACCGTGTTATCCAGGATGGTCTCGATCTCCTGACCTCGTGATCCACCCGTCTCGGCCTCCCAAAGTGCTGGGATTACAGGCTTGAGCCACCGCGCCCGGCCAAAATGCATATACTTTAAATGATAGTTTGATATATTTTTTTTTTAGACACAGGGTCTTGTTCTGTCACCCAGCTGAAGTACAGTGTCGGAATCATAGCTTACTGCATCCTCAACCTCCTAGGCCCAAGAATTCTCCACTTCAGCCTCTTGAGTAGCTAGGGTTGCAGGTATGCACCACCACGCCTGGCTACATTTTTAGTTTTTAATTATTTTTTTGTAGAGAGAGGGGTCTCACTAAGTTGCTCAGGCTAGTCTTGAACTCCTGGCCTTAAGTGATCCTCTCGTCTCAGCCCCACAAAGCCCTGGGATTGTAGGCACGAGCCACCACAAACCACCAGTTTGATAAATTTTGATAAATATATATACCCATGTAATTGCCATGCAGTTGAGTTAAAGAGCATTTCCTCAAGGCTTTAAATTTTTATTTATTTATTTATTTTGAGACAGAGTCTTATTCTGTCATCTAGGCTGGAGTGCAATGGCGCAATCTTGGCTCACTGCAGTCTCTGCCTCCCGGGTTCAAGTGATTCTCCTGCCTCAGCCTCCCAAGTAGCTGGGACTACAAGCAAGCGTCACCACACCCAGCTAATTTTTTGTATTTTTAGTAGAGACGGGGTTTCACTGTGTGAGCCAGGATGGTCTTGATCTGATCTTGTGGTCTGTCTGCCTCTGTCTCCCAAAGTGTTGGGATTATAGACATGAGCTAGTGCGCTGGCATTTGTTGTTGTTGTTGTTGTTTTTTTTGAGATGGAATCTCACTCTGTTGTCCAGGCTGCAGTGCAGTAGTACGATCTCAGCTCACTGCAACCTCTGCCTCTTGGGTTCAAGTGATTCTCCTGCCTCAGCCTCCCAAGTAGCTGGGACTACAGGCACCCGCCACCACACCCAGCTAATTTTTTGTGTTTTTAGTAGATTTGGGGTTTCGCCATGTTGGCCAGGCTGGTCTTGAAGGCCTGACCTCGTGATCTGCCTGCCTTGGCTTCCCAAAGTGCTGGAATTACAGGCATGAGCCACTGCGCCTGGCCTGAAGTTTTTTTGTTTTTTTTTTTTTGTTTTTTTTTGAGACGGAGTCTCGCTCTGTCGCCCAGGCTGGAGTGCAGTGGCCGCATCTCAGCTCACTGCAAGCTCCGCCTCCCGGGTCTATGCCATTCTCCTGCCTCAGCCTCCCGAGTAGCTGGGACTACAGGCGCCCGCCACCTCACCCGGCTAGTTTTTTGTATTTTTTAGTAGAGACGGGGTTTCACCGTATTTAGCCAGGCTGGTCTCGATCTCCTGACCTTGTGATCCGCCCATCTCGGCCTCCCAAAGTGCTGGGATTACAGGCTTGAGCCACCGCGCCCGGCCGGCCTGAAGTTTTTTATACGGATTTTTTTGTTCATTCATTTTATTTGCTTGGCTTCCTGGAATATGAGAAGTTTTGGTTTGTTTTTGAGACAGAGTCTTGATCTGTTTCCCAGGCTGGAGTGTAGTGATGCTGTCATGGCTCACTGCAGCCTCTAACTCTTGTGCCCAAGTAATGCTTCTGCCTCAGCCTCGCGAGCATCTGGGACTACGGGCAAGCACCACCATACCTGGTTAATTTATTTTTTATAGAGATGACGTTTTGCCATGTTGTCCAGTCTGGTCTCCAACTCCTAAGCTCAGGCCTCCCAAAGTGGTGGGATTATAGGCGTGAACCGCTGCACCCAGCCTAGTTTTTTATTTTAAGAAATATATATACTTGGTAAAAGTAAAATCCAGCAATAAGGTTTACAATAAGCATATGTAAATTCTTAGCTCACTGGGAGGTACCTAATGGTTCATTTTTTTCTGTTTTACTAGATAAGTATTGTCTTGGAGGCCATGTAAGTTTGGAATTAGGCCAAACAAGGTCAAATCCTGATTCTGTGCATCCATTGAAAGTTAACCTTACAATATTTACATTTTGAGATAAATGATTTCATGCTCTTATTTAGGAAACTTGAAGGTGTGTTACCTCAGGGATTGTTCCTTGCCCGTCCTTCCCCAAAGAACTTGAGTTTGAAGTGATTTTCACTTGGCAGTAAATTGAAGGTTTTCTTCGTTGCTTACCACCATGTGTCTTAGGCCTGCTACTCTTGATCTCTGAGTGCCTTTACTGCTACAGAGAGGAAAGCTCTTGAACTAACACCAATGCTTGGCAGCCACTTGATAAGGATGGCCAAATAATGGCAGTACAGGTTGAGCATCTGAAATGCTTCGAGATCCTTTTTGGGCACTGGCATGAGTTCAAAGGAAATGTCTAGTGGTGCATTTCAGACTTTGAATTTTTGGATTTGGGATACTGAACCAGTAAGTATAATGCAGATAGTCCAAAATCTGAAGAAATTCTGAAATCTGAAACACTTTTGGGCCCAAGCGTTTTGGATAAGTAGTACTCAACCTATACCAGGCTCAAGTTCATTATGGACAGATGGATGGATGGTAGTTTGGCCCTTTCATCAGGAGTTTCGCATGCAGTCAGTAAACAAAGTAAACAGCTTTATGTTTTCAACTTTATTTCTCCTTTTTTTTTTTTTTTTTTTTTTTTTTTTTTGAGACGGAGTTTCGTTCTTGTCACCCAGGCTGGAGTGCAGTGGCCTGATCTCCACTCACTGCAACCTTTGCCTCCCAGGCCCAAGCCATTCTCCTGCATGTGCCTCCCCAGTAGCTGGGATTACAGGCAAGTGCCACCACGCCTGGCTAATTTTTTTTTGTATTTTTAGTAGAGATGGGTTTTCGCCATGTTGGCCAGGATGGTCTTGAACTCCTGACCTCAGGCAATCACCCGCCTCGGCCTCCCAAAGTGCTAGGATTACAGACATGAGCCATGGCGCCTGGCTCTATTTCCCAAAAGTTTAATGGTGTTTCTTGTGTGCTACGCACAGTCTTGGGTGTGGGTAAAGTTGGGGTTGATAGACAGGGCAGGTTTCTACCAATTGTACTGAAACAGTTTTGGGGTTTTATTTTTAATTTTTTTTATTTTTCTTTTGCCACCATGCCCAGCTAATTTTCTATTTTCAGTAGAGGTGGGGTTACTCTATGTTGGTCAGGCTCATCTCGAACTCCTGAGCTCGGGTGATCTGCCCTCCTCAGCCTCCCAGAGTGCTGGGATTACAGGTGTGAGGCACCGTGCTCAGCCGAATTAGTAATTTTTTTTTTTTTTTTTTTTTTTTTGAGACGGAGTCTCGCTCTGTCACCAGGCTGGAGTGCAGTGGCACCATCTCGGCTCACTGCAAGCTCCGCCTCCTGGGTTCACGCCATTCTCCTGCCTCAGCCTCGGAGTAGCTGGGACTACAGGCGCCCACCACCTCGCCCGGCTAATTTTTTGTATTTTTAGTAGAGACGGGGTTTCACCATGTTAGCCAGGATAGTCTCGATCTCCTGACCTCGTGATCCGCCCGCCTCGGCCTCCCAAAGTGCTGGGATTACAGGCGTGAGCCACCACGCCCGGCCAATTTTTAAGGCCATGATTATTTTATCTCCATGGAAATTTATTCATTATCCTTCCAAAATATTGTAAAGATCTTGATCTGGTAGAAGGAGCATAGTTATTCAGTTGAATTATTTCTACTTCTGTTTCTTGGCTGGAGAATTGTTTTGTATTTGCTTATAGTGATTGTTTGACTGATAATGTGTTTATAATGTCTTCATTATAACCTAGCACCACCTCAAAACATCTTTTGTGGTTTATTATATGCCAAAAGTAAGCTGAAAATTGTGCAGAGAGGGAGATTTGCTATGAGTGTAAGAAAATAAGTATTGTAAAATGTGTAGTGCATAAGCAAGTTACCAAATTACTCAGCTAATTTGGTTTGTAAGAATTTTTTTTTTTTTTTTTTTTTTTTTTTAGTGTCAGGGTCTTGCTCTGTCACTCAGCCTGGAGTGCAGTGGCACCATCATAGCTCACAGCAGCCTCCAACTCTTGGGCTCAAATGATTCTCCCCCTTCAGCCTCCTAAGTGATTGGGACTACGGGTATACACTACTGCACCCGGCTATTCATTTGGTTTTTGAGACAGGATCTCACTCTGACACCCAGGTTGGAGTGCAGTGGCACGATCACAGCTCACTGCAGCCTTGACTTCCTGGGCTCAGGTGATTATTCAACCTCAGCGTCCCCAGTAGCTAGGACTACAGGCGCAAGCCACCACACTCGGTTGGCTAAGTTTTGTGTATGTTATAGAGACAAGGTTTTGCCATGTTGCCCAGGCTGGTCTCAAACTCAGGCTCCAGTGATCCATCCGCCTTAGCCTCCCAAAGTGCTGGGATTATAGACATAAGCTACCTTGCCTGTCCGTTTTCATATTTTTTTAAGAGATGAGGTCTCACTATGTTGCCCAGAATGTTCTCCAACCCTTGGCTTCAAGCAGTCCTCCTGCTTCTGAAAGTGCTGGGATTGCAGGTGTGAGCCACCGCACCTGGTCAGGAGTTTTACATACTATGCATTGTTACTTGTAGGTCTTGTTTGGAAAGAAGTAACTTCCTAAGGCCAATTCAGAAAAGAAGGGTAGTAACTTAGAGGAAGTAAATTTGAAGGCTCTAGTTAGTCTAATATTAGTATTAGTAATTTGGGTTTTTGAAAGTTTCCTTTCTAAAAGGTAGGAAATTAACTATTTCATATACCATCCCCCCCCACCTCACCTTTTTGGCGACAGTCTTACTCTGTCACCCAGGTTGGAGTGCAGTGGCATGATCATAGCTCACTGCAGCCTTGAACTTCTCGGCTCAGGGGATCCAGCTACCTCAGCCTCATGAGTAGCTAGGATTACAGATGCATGGCACCAAGTCCTGATACAGCCTTCTTTATACCAGAGCAAAGTATTAAGTGATTCAAGCTCACATAGGCATGAAACGGCACTGAATAGACGAAGTGCTGTAGGAGTTCAGGGATGAAGAAGAATTTGTGGTAGAGGGCCGGGCGCGGTGGCTCAAACCTGTAATCCCAGCACTTTGGGAGGCCGAGACGGGCGGATCACAAGGTCAGGAGATGGAGAACATCCTGGCTAACACGGTGAAACCCCGTCTCTACTAAAAAATACAAAAAACTAGCCGGGCGAGGTGGCGGGCGCCTGTAGTCCCAGCTACTCGGGAGGCTGAGGCAGGAGAATGGCATAAACCCGGGAGGCGGAGCTTGCAGTGAGCTGAGATCCGGCCACTGCACTCCAGCCTGGGTGACAGAGCGAGACTCCGTCTCAAAAAAAAAAAAAGAATTTGTGGTAGAGTAGCCAGGGAGCCACAGAGGCCTCTGGTAGTGAGGGTGTAACTCTTGGCCTTTAAAATGAGGTAGAGGGGAAATACTATGAGTAGTGGGAATCAACCCTTGGCCTGAACACAGATAATCTTGTTTTATCTCCTTATAGAAACAGAAGGTGGGGGTGGCTAGTTTTGGTTAGACTAGGGAAGATGTTGGGGGAGAGTGAGGCAGGCAGTATGCTTCTGTAGTTTCTGGAGATCAGATTCCAAGATGGATTTTTGCATATGTGTTGCTTTATTTCTTACCCCCTTGATGTAATCTACTATATAAATCTTTCAAAGTTCACACATTTTAGAATGTATCTTGTTCGAAAACATAGTAGTTTTATATGGTAAATTCAAACAGTGCAAAAGGATATATGGCCCCTAAAGATACCTGTTGTGTTTCTTGTGGACCAGCGCATAACATCCCAGCACTTGGGGCAGCTGAGGTGAGCCCAGGAGTTCTAGGCCGCAATGAGTCATGATCACTCCACTGTGCTCCAGCACTCCAGCCTCAGTGACAAAGCGAGACCCTTTCTGGAAGAAAAAAAAAAAAAAAAGTCCTGTGTATTATTGTAGAGACAGTCTCTACATATGCCAGTGTTTATTGTTCCTCAGTGAATATTGTGCACCTCTGTCAGGCCCTGTTTTGTATGTCTATGCATCCCGCTATTACAATATGGTCTGATAGCATATGACATACTTGGCACCTCACTCTTTTCATTTAATAATCTTGTCTCAGACATCATTTGTTAACACATTTTTTTTTTTTTTTGAGACTTGCTCTGTCGTCCAGGCTGGAGTGCAGTGGTACGATCTCGGCTCACTGCAAGCTCCACCTCTTGGGTTCACGCCATTCTCCTGCCTCAGCCTCCCAAGTAGCTGGGACTACAGGTGCCCGCCACCACGCCCGGCTAATTTATTGTATTTTTAGTAGAGACGGAGTTTCACCATGTTAGCCAGGATGGTCTTGATCTCCTGACCTTGTGATCCGCCCGCCTCGGCCTCCCAAAGTGCTGGGATTACAGGTGTGAGCCACCGCGCCGGGCCCAGCCAGCAAAATTCTTTAAGCCCCCACTGGGGCTTAAAATCTATTGATCCTACTGCCTACCTTTTCACTAACCCTCACCTTTAGTTTATCACTGTAATTACCCCCTTTTATATATTCTCCACTCCCTGTTCTGTCTCTCATTTTAAGTCTTACTTTTTTTTTTTTTTCCCAAGACAAAGTCTTGCTGTGTTACCCAGGGTGGAGTGCAGTGGTACGATCTGGAGACTCACTGCAACCTCCGCCTTCTGGGTTCAAGCGATTCTCGTGCCTCAGCCTCCCGAGTAGGTGGGACCACAGGAGCATACCACCACACCTGGCTAATTTAGAGCCAGGTAGAGACGAGGTTTCACCGTGCTGGCCGGGGTGGTCTCGAACCCCTGACCTCAAGTGATCTGCCCACCTCGGCCTCCTCAAGTGCTGGGACTACAGGTGTGAGCCACCACACCCAGCCTGAATCCTACTTTTTACCTATTCTGTGCTTATGACTGAATGTAGTGAAAGAAAAAATTCACTGACTTGTCTCTCTTTGAACTCATGGACCCTTGACCTCAAAGGTGGCTGCTTTTAGCACTGCCTAGCTGTCCCACTAAGATTCCTTAGTCCATTTATTCCCCTGCTTTTAGGATAATATAGCACCATCTCGTTTGGCTCAAATCTCTTGTTCCCTTTCCTTACCTCTATCAGCTGTTATGCTCTTGCTTCTTTCTTAATTGAGAAAATGGAAGTAGTAATAAAAGTCTATCACTATATCTACTGACTTAGTTACATTTGGCTGTTGTGGAGACTCACTGCAACCTCCGCCTTCTGGGTTCAAGCGATTCTCGTGCCTCTTCCTCTATGTCTGTGGATCAGTCCCTTGGGAGTCCATTGTTCTATCTAGGGTCAGCCCTTCCACTTGTGAGCAAAATCTCCTTCCCCTCTAATCTCGTAATGTTGCTCTAGCAGTTCTCTTCTCTCCTGCATCATTTTCTGCATATAGTCTGTCAGATTTATTTATTATTTTTTTCTTTTTTATTGAGACGGAGTCTCGGTCTGTAGCCCAGGCTGGAGTGCAGTGATGCCACGTCTGCTCACTGCATGCTCCGTCCCCTGGGTTCATGCCATTCTCCTGCTTCAGCCTCCCAAGTAGCTGGGACTGCAGGTGCCCGCCACCACGGCCGGCTAATTTTTTTATTTTTAGTAGAGACAGGGTTTCACTGTGTTAGCCAGGATGGTCTTGATCTCCTGACCTTGTGATCCGCCTGCCTCGGCCTCCCAAAGTGCTGAGATTACAGGCGTGAGCCATCGCGCCTGGCCTTGGTCAGATCTTAATACCTCACCTAGCTGCAGTGAATGCTGGGAAATGTAGTCTTTATAACTGGCAGCCATGTGACTATGAAGGGGATAGCTATTGAGGCAGATAGGCAGTCTCTGCCATACTGTCAACACTTATTTTTTTTAAAAAACAAAAGCCAACTCTTTTGGTAACAGTTGTACTGAGATATAATTCATATATCACACCATTCATTTAAAATGAACAGTTTCGTGGACTTTAGATATTCACAGATACGTGTAGAACACATGTATCACTACAGTCAATGTTGGAACATTATTGTCACCCCAAAAGAAACCCTGTACTCTTCAACTGTCATCTTCAATCTCCCTATCACCACTCCCAGCCTTAGGCAACCACTAGTCTACTTTATGTCTCTATAGATTTGCCGGTTCTGGATATTTCGTGTAATGGAATCATATAACATATTGTCTTTTGTGACTGGCTTCTTTTACTTATGTAATGTTTTAAAGGTTCATCCATGTTGTAACATTTATTTTCTGAGTTTTTTTTTTTTTTTTTCTGTGAGACAGGATTTTGCTCTGTCATCCAGGCTGGAGTGCAGTGTCTTGATTGCTACTCACTGCCACTTTGCCCTCCTGGGCCCAAGCGATCCTGCCACCTCAGCCTGCTGAGTAGGTGGGACCACAGGTATATGCCACCACGCCTGGGTAATATTTTTATTTTTTTGTAGAGAGGAGCTCTCACTATGTTGACCAGGGTAGTCTTGAACTCCTGGGCTCAAGTGATCCTCTCACCTCAGCCTCCCAAAGTGCTGGGATTATAGGCATGAGCCACCAAGCCCCAGCTGACTACTTAAAAAAAAATTTTTTTTTAATAAAGATGTGGTCTCACTATGTTGCCCAGGCTGATCTTGAACTCCTGCTTAAGCAATTCTCCCACCTCAGCCTCCCTGAGTGCTGACCTTTTTTTTTTTTTTTTTTCTTTTCGTGATGGAGTTTTGCTCTTGTTGCCCAGTCTGGAGTGCAGTGGTACAATCTCGGCTCACTGAAACCTCTGCCTCCTGGGTTCAAGCGATTCTCCTGCCTCAGCCTCCCGAGTAGATGGGATTACAGACGTGCACCATCATGCCTGGCTAATTTTTGTATTTTTGGTAGAGGTAGGGTTTCACTATGTTGGCCAGGCTGGTCTCGAACTCCTGACCTCATGATCCGCCCACCTCAGCTTCCAAAGTGCTGGGATTACAGGTGTGAGCCACTGGGCCCAACCCCGGGCTGACTTCTTGAAAGAACATTTTCTTTTTTTTTCTTTTTTTTCTTTTTTTTTTGAGACAGAGTCTTGCTCTGTCGCCCAGGCTGGAGTGCAGTGGCCAGATCTCAGCTCACTGCAAGCTCCGCCTGCCGGGTTCACGCCATTCTCCTGCCTCAGCCTCTGGAGTAGCTGGGACTACAGGCGCCCGCCACCTCGCCCGGCTAGTTTTTTGTATTTTTTTAGTAGAGACGGGGTTTCACCATGTTAGCTAGGATGGTCTTGATCTTGTGACCTTGTGATCCGCCCGTCCCGGCCTCCCAAAGTGCTGGGATTACAGGCTTGAGCCACCGCGCCCGGCCGAAAGAACATTTTCTACCACATATCTCAGTGCCCACATTTCCTCAGTTCACTGCCATCTACTCTTCCCTGTGGCCATATGAAAAGGTTTTCTCCTTTTGTTGGAGACCTCCTCATAGATCTGTGTTCTTTTTGCAAGCATGTAGTTTGGACTCTTCCTTGTAATGTATTCTTCCTTTTTCTTGGTGTTCATTATCATCATACCTTTTTGAGCATTTCAGTTATCTCTGGCTCCTTCATGACCACCACTTCCTTTGTGTTGCTGGCATGCTCTGGCTAGATCATTGCCCCTCTCCATTCCACACACTTGAAGCCTATGCTGTTTTTACCTGTAATAACGGCTTACCTGGGTGCTGATATTTTTCAGCTGACTGTGGGGAAATGTTCGTAAGGTTTAGAAAACACCTCCTTAGATTGTGCCCATTCCACCTCCCCTTCCATTAGGGTTCGTTCTTCTGGGCACCCTCAGACCCTCACCGTAGTTTTCTCATACCTATCCAGTTAACCACTCGGTCACTTTTTGTGCCCTGCCAAGACTCTGTTTCTTCTTTTTTTGTTGTTTTTGTTTTTGTTTGGAGACAGAGTCTCGCTTTCTTGTCCAGGTTGGAGTGCAGTGGCTTAATCTTGGCTCAGTGCAACCTCCGCCTTCTGGGTTCAAGTAATTCTCCTGCCTCAGCCTCCTGAGTAGCTGAAATTATAGGCTCCCACCACCAGGCCTGGCTAATTTTTGTATTTTTAGTAGAGATGGGATTTCACCATATTGGCTAGGCTGGTCTTGAACTCCTGACTTCAGGTGATCCGCACCTCCCTCAGTCTCCCAAAGTGCTGGGATTACAGGTGTGAACAACCGCGCCCGGCCAGTCTTTGTTTCTCTGTTAATCACAGACCTGATCATGCTGGTCTAGTGGCTTTCCTTTCCTTACAGAATAGAATGCAAATTGCTCTGCATAACATACCATATCCTCCAGTCTAACCATCACCCCATCTTTCCAGCCTTATTTTCAAAAATCTCCTTTCCAGATTCTTGTATTACAGGTCATTGAGGTTATTTGCTCAAGCTGTTTCTTAACCTTAGAAAGTATTCCTGAACTATCATTACCACTCTTTCCAGGAGACTTGTCCTGGTTCTTCAAGGTCCATGTCAGATATCACTTTATTGGAAGCCCTCTGGCAGAATCACTTTTTCTCTCATTTCATACCAGAGAAGATAAGCTTTTGTTAGAGCACTTAATTACATTGTACTGTTTTCCTGAAAAAGCTACATCTCTAGCACCTAGAACAAGGAGTGACCCATAGAAGACAGTGGTTTGGGGCTGGACGCAGTGGCTCACACCTGAAATCCCAGCATTTTGGGAGGCCGAGGCAGGTAGATCACTTGAGGTCAGGAGTTAGAGACCAGCCTGGCCAATATGGTCAAACCTCATCTCTACTGAAAATACAAAAATTAGCTGGGCGTGGTGGTGGGCACCTGTAATTTTAGTTACTTGTGAGGCTGATGCAGGAGAATTACCGGAACCCGAGAGGCAGAGGTTGTAGTGAGCTGAGATCACGATCACGCCACTGCACTCCAGCCTGGGCAACAGAGAGAGACTCTGTCTCAAAAAAACAAAAACAAAAAAGTGGTTTGTATGAGACTGATTGGGGTAATAAGAATTGAGACAAGGGGTGGGACGCAGTGGCTCACGCCTGTAATCCCAGCACTTCAGGAGGCCGAGATGGACGGATTGCGAGGTCAGGAGTTTAAGACCAGCCTGACCAACATGGTGAAACCCTGTCTCTACTAAAAATACAGAAGTTAGCCGGGCGTAGTGGTGCACGCCTGTAATCCCAGCTACTCAGGAGGCTGAGGCAGGAGAACTGCTTGAACCCGGGAGGCAGAGGTTGCAGTGAGATTGTGCCACTGCAGTCTAGCCTGGGCGACACAGTGAGATTCTCTCTCACACGCGCGCGCGAGCACACACACACACACACACACACACACAAAGAATTGAGACAAGGGACCTGTGGTCCCAACTGTTCTTGAGGCTGAGCCTGTCTCTTAAAAAAAAAAAAAAAGGCCAATGCGGTGGCCCACTCCCATAATCTCAGCACTTTGGGAGGCCAAGGCAGGTAGATCATTTGAGACCAGCCTGGCCCGTATGATGGAACCCCATCTCTACAGCAATTAGCCAGATACGGTGGTGTGCGCCTGTGGTCTCAGCTACTCGGGGTACGGAGGTGGGAGAACCGATTGAGCCTGGGAGGTTGAGGCTGCAGTGAGCTGTGATCACACCACTGTACTCCAGTCTGGGTGACAGAGACAGACCCTGTCTGAAAAATAAAGTTGACACAAGGCCACTGGGCCTGGCAAGGAAAAGGTCACTGTTACACTGTAGTAGTAGGTGGTAGAGTGACTAAGAAGGAAGCATAAAAGGTGGATGGGTGCACTTAGAATTTATCTTTAAAATACCTGATTTTTTTTTTTTTTTTGAAACAGAGTCTTGCTCTGTTGCCCAGGCTGGAGTGCAATGGTATGATCTTGGCTCACTGCAGCCTCCACCTCCCAGGTTCCAGCGATTCTCCTGCCTCAGCTTCCCAGGTATCTGGGATTACAGGCACACTCACCATGTCTCGGTAATTTTTGTATCTTTAGTAGAGACGGGGTTTGATCATGTTGGGGTCAATGGGGGTTGACCAGGCTGGTCTTGAACTGCTGACCTCAGCTGATCTGCCCCCACTTGGCCTCCCAAAGTGCTAGGATTACAGACGTGAGTCATCATGTCCGGCCTCTAAAATATCTGATGTTTGTGGTGACCATTTTCTAGAAAAATCTGTAACACTAAATTGTGGATATGTTTTCTTTGACAGATCCAGCAGCTGTGGGAGATACGTTTAGAACAGCACTGTCTTTTTGTGATGGTGGACATGCTCTATATCTGCACTATCCAGTACCATAGCTCCCAGCCACATGTGGCTATTGAGCGTTGAATATGGTCAGTGTGACCAAGGAACTCAATTTGAAAATGAAAATTTTTAGGCCTAGTGCAGTAGTTCACGCCTGTAATCCAGCAGTTTGGAAGGCTGAGGCAGGCGGATGGCTTGAGCTCAGGAGTTTGAGACCAGTCTGGGTAACATGGCAGGACCTGTCTTTTATTCAATACTTTAAAATTTTTGCTTATTTGATAAAAAGGAAGAACATTTTAAAAATTTAAACAATATTTTGTTGTTCTTGTTTTTGACACAGGGTCTCACTCTGGCACCCAGGCTGGAGTGCAGTGGTATGATCATGGCTTACTGTAGACTTGACCTACTAGCTCAAGCTATCCTCTCACCTCTCAGTTTTCCGTCCTTTCCCACTGAGTAGCTGGGATTACAGACACTCAGCAACACGCCTGGCTAATTTTTATTTTTTTGTAGAAATGAGGTCTCACTGTATTGCCCAGGCTGGTCTCGAGCTCCTAGCCTGAAACATCCTGGGATTACAGGCGGGAGTGACTGTGCCTGACCAGCATTATTTTTTGTTTTTTTGTTTTTTTTAAATAAATTAATTGGCCATGTGCGGTGGCTCACGCTTGTAATCCCAGTGCTTTGCAGGGACTGAGGCTGGTGGATCACCTGAGGTCAGGAGTTCGAGACCAACCTGGCCAAGAAGGCAAAACCCCGTCTCTACTACAAATACAAAAATTAGCTGGGCATAGTGGTGGGTGCCTGTAATCCCAGCTACTTGGGAAGCTGAGGCAGAATTGCTTGAACCTGGGAGGCAGGATTGCAGTGAGCTGAGATCGCATCATTACACTCTAGCCTGGGGGACAAGATCAAAACTCTGTCTCAAAAAAAAAAAAAGATAAATTAGGCCGGTCATGGTGGCTCACGCCTGTAATCCCAGCACTTTCGGAGGCCAGGGCGGGTAGATCACCTGAGGTTGGGAAGTTCAAGACCAGCCTGACCAACATGGAGAAAGCTCATTTCTACTAAAAATACAAAATTACCTGGGCATGGTGGTGCATGCCTGTAATCCCAGCTACTTGGGAGGCTGAGGCAGGAGAATCGCTTGAACCCGGAAGGCAGAGGTTGTGGTGAGTTGAAATCGCGCCATTGCACTCCATTCTGGGCAACAAGAGTGACACTCTGTCTTAAAAAAAAGTCACAAGTGACTGATGGCTACCATGTTGGGCAGTGAAGCTATGACGTTACCAGTGTTAGGAATGAATGCAATCCAGACTTTCTGTCTGTTGTGTTCACACTTGAAGCAGTGACTCTGCTCCCTAAGTATATGTGATTTTTACTTTTTTTTGTTTTTGACGAACTCTCACTCTGTCACTCAAGCTGGAGTGCAGCGGCACTATCTTGGCTCACTGCAACCTGTTTCCTGGGTTCAACTGATCTTCCCACCTCAGCCTCACTAGTAGCTGGAACTGCAGGTGTGTACTACTGCGCCTGGCTAATTTTTGTATTTCTTTCTTTCTTTTTTTTTTTTTTTTTTTTTTGAGACAGAGTCGCTCTGTCACCCAGACGGGAGTGCAGTGGCGCAATCTCGGCTCACTGCAACTCTGCTTCCCGGGTTCAAGCGATTCTCCTGCCTCAGCCTCCCCAGTAGCTGAGACTAAAGGTGCGTGCCGCCATGCCTGGCTAGTTTTTTGTATTTTTAGTAGAGATGGGGTTTCACTGTGTTAGCCAGGATGGTCTTGATCTCCTGACCTCATGATCCTCACGCCTCAGCCTCCCAAAGTGCTGGGATTACAGGCATGAGCCACCACGCCCAGCCTAATCTTTGTATTTTTAGTAGAGATGGGGTTTCACCGTGTTGGCCAGGCTGGTCTCAAAATCCTGACCTCAGGTAATCTGCCTGCCTTTTGGCTTCCCAGAATGCTGGGATTATAGGCGAGAGCCAGCACACCTGGCCCCTTAATCTTTATCCATGACTCCTTTTACCTTTTCTGAAATGGATTTTTTCAGTTTCTCTAGTGTCACTCTGTCAAAATTTGTAAATTTTCCTTGTAATCCTAGACAGAGGATTAAGCCATGTGTTTTTTCCAGTCCATCTTTTGTTACATCTGTATTTTCCTTTTACATGTTGACTGGTTCAAACTGACTAGCATCCCAAGTAAGGTGTGAATTAAATCCTGATATGGGGCCAGGCATGGTGGCTCATACCTGTAATCCCAGCACTTTGAGAGGCCAAGGCAGGCGGATTACCTACGGTTAGGAGTTTAAGACCAGCCTGGCCAAGGAGTTCCCCGTCTCTATTAAAATTACAAAAAATTAACTGGGCACGGTGCCAGGTGCCTGTAGTCCCAGCCACTTGGGAGGCTGAGACATGAGAATCGCTTGAACCTGGGAGGTGGAGGCTGCAGTGAGCTGAGATTGTGCCACTGCACTCTAGCCTGGGTGACAGAGTGAGACTCCATCTAAAAAAAAATCCTGGTATGGACTGTCAAAGCTGTTTGCTTCTCACAGTCTGCGGGTACTATAGATGGACGGGGACCCACCATTGAAGGAGGGGAAGTCTCCTTTTATGAAACTGATTTGCTTCTGTCTTCTAAATCAGTGTGTGGACTTGGGCCTACTAATCAAGTCTTACTGTTTTTCCTGTAACTTTATTTATTTATTTTTTGAGACAGAGTCTCACTCTGTTGCCCAGGTTGGAGTGCAGTGGTGCGATCTTGGCTGACTGTAAGCTCTGCCTCCCAGGTTCATGCCATTCTCCTGCCTTAGCCTCCCGAGTAGCTGGGATTACAGGTACCCGCCACCACGCCCGGCTAATATTTGTGTGTGTGTGTGTGTGTGTGTGTGTGTGTGTGTGTGAGATGGAGTTTCACCGTGTGTGTGTGTGTGTGTGTGTGTGTGTGTGTGTGTGTGTGTGTGTGTGTGAGAGATGGAGTTTCACCGTGTTAGGATGGTCTCGATTTCCTGACCTCGTGTTCCTCCTGCCTTGGCCTCCCAAAGTGCTGGGATTACAGGCGTGAGCCACCGTGCCCGGCTTCTGTAACTTTTATTTATTATAAGTTGTTAGCTGTTGGAATTCTGGACAGAACAGAGTTCCTGAAGCTGTTCACTGCTGTAAGAAGTAAGAAGTGTCATGACTTTTCAGCAGAGGAAGAAGTCTATTAAGGACATGTGGCTCCAAATATGCCACTCAGAACCTATTCTGGAGTAAGTCATTCCAAGATGGGCCTAGGGCATCTGAGAAGCATAGCAGCTTCCTCTCAGCAAGTGCTGCTGAACCCCAAACTAAGCTCATACATTTTTCTTGGGTTCTGCCTGGAGAGTCCCCATTACCCTCATCCTTAAGCAACCACTACGCTCTTTTTTTGGAGACAGTCTCGCTCTGTCACCCAGGCTGGAGTGCAATGGCACAATCTCCACTCACTGCAACCTCTGCCTCTCGGGGTCAAATGATTCTTTTGCCTCAGCCTCTCGAGTAGCTGGGATTACAGGTGGACGCCACCAGGCCTGGCTGATTTTTTTTTTTTTTTTTTTTTTTTGTATTTTTGTCAAGATGGGGCTTCACCATGTTGGCCAGGTTGGTCTTGAACTCCTGACCTCAGGTATTCCACCTGCCTCGGCCTCCCGAAGTGCTGGGATTACAGACATGAGCCACCACACCCAGCAGCTACTTTCTGTCTCTGTAGATGTACCTATTCTGGATATTTCATACAAATATGGTATGAAATATGTGGTTCTTTGTGACTGGTTTTTTTTTTACTGAGCATAGTATTTTCAAGGTTCATCCATGTTGTAGCATGTTTCAGTACAGTAGTGTACTTCATTCCTTATTGCTGAGTAGTACTCCACTGTATGGCTATACCACATGGTTAGATATGTAGTTTAGATAGGATTATTTTGTTAATTAAAAGCTAATGAACAATGATTTCAAAGTGTGAGATATTAGTAGGCTGGCCCATTGAACAGCTCCAGAAGGCCTTCAGGAAGTTGTCCACACAAATGTGAGTAAGCATCATGGTCACACAAACGTGAGAAAATTACCAAAGAGTGCTATGTGAAATGCAGAGAATTGCTCATTAATGCATGGTTGTAATTTACCTACTGAAGCATAGCCAGTAGCCACTGTAGCATCTAAAGAACATATGATGGACACACCACTCCCACACTTGGCACCCAGATAAGCAAGGCAGGCAGCAGTGCAGATGAGCTGTAGTTACCCCAGGAAATCACATTGACTTGTGAAATGTGAAAAGGACTGACCTTCACTTACATTTTTTCTATAGCAGAGCTCCCTAAAGCTCAGAATGCCACAGCTGGCTGGGTGTGGTGGCTCCACCTATTATAATCCCACTACTTTGGAAGGCAGAGGCGGGTGTATCATTTCAGCCCAGGAGTTCATCGCTGAGCCCAGGAGTTCGAGACCAGCCTGGGCAACATGGCAAAACCCCGTCTCCACACAAACACAAAAAAATATACAAAAAATTTAGCCGGGAATGGTGGCACACACCTGTAGTCCCAGCTACTCGGGAGGCTGAGGTGGGAGGATCACCTGAGCCCAGGAGTTTGAAGCTGCAGTGAGTCGTGATGATGGCACTGCACTCCAGCCTGGGCAACAGAGTGAGACTTTGTCTCCAGAAAAAAAAAAAAAGAAAGCCATGCCCTTCCTTGACAGCATCTGTAATGAGTCAACAGACATAAAACAGTAAGAGTAAACAGTTGTAAGACATGCTAGAACTGGCCGGGCGCGGTGGCTCACGCCTGTAATCCCAGCACTTTGGGAGGCCGAGGTGGGCGGATCACGAGGTCAGGAGATCGAGACCATCCTGGCTAACACGGTGAAACCCTGTCTCTACTAAAAATACAAAAAACTAGCCGGGCGTGGTGGCAGCGCCTGTAGTCCCAGCTACTCGGGAGGCTGAGGCAGGAGAATGGCGTGAACCCGGGAGGCGGAGCTTGCAGTGAGCTGAGATCCGGCCACTGCACTTCAGCCTGGGCAACAGAGCCAGACTCCATCTCAAAAAAAAAAAAAAAAAGACATGCTAGAACCAAGAGTTAATGACTTCAGAGTGACTCAAACATATATGACATTGTTATTTCTTCCTCTGGTGTGTACAGAAAAAAGATACACACATCTAAAAGAAATTGTGGAAAAACATAAAAGGGTAGAAAAACAAATATAATGGTTTTTTTTTTTGTTTTTTCTTTTGAGACGGAGTCTCACTCTGTCCCCCAGGCTGGAGTGCAGTGGCGCGATCTTGGCTCACTGCAACCTCTGCTCCCAGGTTCACGCCATTCTCCTAAGCCTCCGGAGTAGCTGGGACGACAAGTGCCCGCCACCACGCCCCGCTAATTTTATTTGTATTTTTAGTAGAGATGGGGTTTCATCGTGTTAGCCAAGACGGTCTCTGTCTCCTGACCCGCCTGCCTCAGCCTCCCAAAGTGCTGGGATTACAGGCGTGAGCCTCCGTGCCTGGCCCTTTTTTTTTTTTTTTTTTTTGAGATGGAGTCTCACTCTGTTACCTAGGCTGGAGTGCAGTGGCACAATCTCAGCTCACTGCAACCTTCACCTCTCAGGCTTAAGTGATTCTCCTGCCTCAGCCTCCCGAGTAGCTGGGACTACAGGTGCATGCCACCACGTCTGGTTAATTTTTTATATTTTTAGTAGAGACGGGGTTTCACCATGTTAGCCAGGATGGTCTCAATCTCCTAACCTCATGGTCTGCCTGCCTCAGCCTCCCAACGTGCTGAGATTACAGGTGTGAGCCACCACGCCCGGCCTGTTTTTTTTTTTTGAGACGGAGTTTCTCTCTTGTTGCCTAGGCTGGAGTGCAATGGCATGATCTCAGCTCACTGCAACCTCTGCCTCCCAGGTTCAAGCAATTATCCTGCCTCATCCTCCTGAGTAGCTGGAATTACAAGCACCCGCCACCACACCTGGCTAATTTTTTTTTGTATTTTTAACAGAGACTTGGTTTCGCCATGTTGACCAGACTGGTCTCGAATTCCTGACCTCGGGTGATCCACTTGCCTCAGCCTCCCAAAGTGCTGGGATTATAGGCGTGAACTGCCACACCTGGTCATATAACAGTTTTTAAAAGCCCATATGGTCACATGGGATATAGACAAAAATAGGTGAAAAATTTCTTAACGTTAAGATTTAATGAAATACATCAGAGACCGAGTTTGTGAAGTTAAGGAAAAATATACAAACTAGTTAATTGCTCTAAGTTACATATTAATTAATCAAGTCTTTCACAGTGTCACCAAGGTTTGCCTGAGTAGGCAAAGCAGAATAATACGCTAAAGCTGTAGAATCACTTATCTTGACGCGGGGAAGGAAGGAGGGTAAGACAGTGGAATGTTTAGAAATGCAGACTATGAAACAGATTGCTTAATTTACTTCAGTGTCCAGTTCTGCCTCTTACTGGCTAGCAGTGTGACTGACATTGAACAAATTAGCCTTCTCGTACTCAGTTTCTTCATCTGTAAATGAGAGTATTAGAACTTACCTTATAGGAGGACTATTGCGAGGAATGTCTGTTAATATAAAGTTTATAACTGCATTATTTGTTAGCTGTTTCTTACATTTTTTCTCTTCTACAAAGTGGTGGTGGAAGACAAGGCTTCCCTACCTTTAGTTTGATGTCTATGGTTCTAAGTATAAGGAGAAAACAGAAGGGAGGAAAGAGGAAGTAAAAGCATGAAAGATGACCTAAATAAATGGAAAGACATCCATGTACATGTCAGAAGACTTAACATTGTAAAGATGGCAATACTCCCCAAATTGATGTATAGATTCAGTGTAATTCCTATCAAAATTCCAGCTGGCTTTTTAGCAGAAATTGACACACTGTTCCTAAAATACATACGGAAATTCGGAGGACCCAGAAAAGCCAAAATAATCTTGGAAAAAAAGAAAGCTGGAGGACTCACACCTGCAGATTTTAAAATTTACTGCAAAGCAACAGTAATCAAGACTGTGTGGTACTAGTATAAGGGTAGACAATATAGACCGATGGAATAGAATTAATCTAAAAGTAAACCCTCAGTTGATAATCAGTTGATTTCTCAAGTGTGCCAGGAGCATCCAGTGGGGGGCAGGGGGGAATAGTCTTTTTAGTAAATAATGCTGAGGTGACTGGATTTCCAAAGGAAAAAGAATGAAGTTGGACCCCCTACCTCATATCTTGTATAAAAATTAACTCAAAATGAATCAAAGGCCTAAAGTGTAAGACTTAAAACTATAGAAAGAAGCATATATATTTTTTTTATGACCTTGAATTTGGCAGTGGTATCTTAGATATGCCACCAAACCATCAGTAACCAAAGGGAGAAATAGATAAATTTGACTTCAACAAAATAAAAAACGGACACCATCAAGAAAGTAAAAAAGCAACTGAGTTTAAAAATGGGCAGTGGGGGCCGGGCGCGGTGGCTCAAGCCTGTAATCCCAGCACTTTGGGAGGCCGAGAGGGGCGGATCACGAGGTCAGGAGATTGAGACCATCCTGGCTAACACGGAGAAACCCCGTCTCTACTAAAAATACAAAAAAAACCTAGTCGGGCGAGGTGGCAGGCGCCTGTAGTCCCAGCTACTCGGGAGGCTGAGGCAGGAGAATGGCGTGAACCTGGGAGGCGGAGCTTGCAGTGAGCTGAGATCCGGCCACTGCACTCCAGCCTGGGCGACAGAGCAAGACTCCATCTCAAAAAAAAAAAAAAAAAAAAAGGGGGGCAGTGGGGTCTGGGCACGGTGGCTCACTCCTGTAATTCTAGCATTTTGGGAGGCCAAGGCAAGTGGATCACCTGAGGTCAGGAGTTTGAGACCAGCCTGGTCAACATGGTAAAACCCCATCTCTACTAAAAATACAAAAATTAGCCGGGCATGCATGGTGGCAAACGCGTGTAATCCCTGCTACTTGGGAGGCTGAGGCAGGAGAATTGCTTGAACCTGGGAGGCGGAGATTGCAGTGAGTCAAGATTGCACCGCTGCACTCTAGCCTGGGTGACAGAGTAAGACTCTGTCTTAAAAAAAAAAAAAAAAGCCGGGCGCGGTGGCTCAAGCCTGTAATCCCAGCACTTTGGGAGGCCGAGACGGGCGGATCACGAGGTCAGGAGATCGAGACCATCCTGGCTAACACGGTGAAACCCCGTCTCTACTAAAAAATACAAAAAACTAGCCGGGCGAAGTGGCGGGCGCCTGTAGTCCCAGCTACTCGGGAGGCTGAGGCAGGAGAATGGCGTGAACCCGGGAGGCGGAGCTTGCAGTGAGCTGAGATCCGGCCACTGCACTCCAGCCTGGGCGACAGAGCATGACTCTGTCTCAAAAAAAAAAAAAAAAAAGATAATTAAACTTTTTTTTCCTGGAGACAAGAGTCTTGCTGTCACCCAGACTGGAGTGCAGTGGCACGATCTCGGCTCACTGCAACCTCCTCCTCCCAGGTTCAAACAATTCTTCTGCCTCAGCCTCCCAAGTAACTGAGATTACAGGTGCCTGCCACCATGCTAGGCTAATTTTTGTATTCTTAGTAGAGAATGGTTTCACCATGTTGGCCAGGCTGGTTTTGAACTTCTGACCTCAAGCAATCCGCCCATCTGAGCCTCCCAAAGTACTAGGACTATAGGCATGAGCCACTGCACCTGGCCAAGATAATTAAATTTTTAGAAAGTGGGGGCATCACTTGAGCCCAGGAGTTTAAGACCAGCCTGGGCAACATGGTGAAACCCTGTCTTTACAAACCCACAAAAATTAGCTGGGCGTGGTGTGTGTGCCTGTACTCCCAGCTACTTGGGAGACTGAAGTGGGAGGATTACCTGAGCCTGGGAGGTCGGGTTTGTGGTAAAGCCGTGATAACACCATCGCACTCCAGCAGCCAGGGTGGCAGTGAGACCCTGTCTCCAAAAAAATTAAAAATTGTAAAAGAAATACTGTTATTTCTATATTGTTACTGGTGACTTAATTAGATATAACTGACTTTTGGATAAATAAACCTCTACTCCAAACTCCTATAAGTTATTTCTGAGACTAAACCTAGCCTGGAAAGTGACACATCTGGGAGAGCTAAGCGTCATTTCCTTTCTTAAGCTGACAAACCATGTACCTGTAAAGACGCTGGATTATAGCAAAGTGGAAAGGAAAGATAATTTTGCAAAGTTTCTCCTTCATTTTTCAAGGAAAAAACAGCAAGTTTGGTTTTCTGTGCTTGTACTTTTTCCTTCTCAACATCTGTGTTTGTATTGCTGCACTCCCAGCATCCCAGAAATCACCTAGGCTTTCATTTTATCCGATAATCCCTTGTAATTTTTGTCTTTGTCACCATTCGTGGCTAAATGATTTTATACTTTTTCTGGGCCAAATGTTCTTCATCAAATATTTTTCTTTTTCTTTTCTTTCTTTTTTCTGAGACACAGTCTCACTCTGCCGCCCAGGCTGTAATGCAGTGGTGCGATCTCAGCTCACTGCAACCTCTGCCTCCCAGGTTCAAGTGATTCTCATGTCGATGGGATTACAGGCACATGCCACCATGCCCAGCTAATTTTTATATTTTCAGTAGAGACGGGGTTTCGCCATGTTTGCCAGGCTGGTCTTGAACTCCTGACCTCAAGTGATCCGCCCGCCTTGGCCTCCCAAAGTGCTGGGATTATGGACGTGAGCCACTGTGCCTGGCCGGACTGGGGTCTTTAAAGGTGAATTCCCTCCCTGTAAGCAAAGGCGGAGACAGAGTCTGGACATTCTAGGAAGGGAAGGCACAAACAGAATAGAAGACATGTGCGGTAATCTCAGAAACACCAAAGCACCCAGAAGGAATGGAGTGCAGGCTGAAAGTGCAGAGAGGAAGGTGGGACTGGAGAAGGCCCAAGGACAGGCAGTGATTCCCTATCTATCCAAGGAAACTTTTCAAACCATAACAGAAGATTTAAGTCAATACTAGAACAAATCTTGTGGGCATGTTGAACTATAAACAAAGCAATGATAGCTGGGTTTTTTTTTTGTTTTTTTTTTTGTTTGTTTGTTTTTTTGAGACGGAGTCTCACGCTGTTGCCCAGGCTGGAGTGCAGTGGCGCGATCTCGGCTCACTGCAAGCTCCGCCTCCTGGGTTCACGCCATTCTCCTGCCTCAGCCTCCTGAGTAGCTGGGACTACAGGCGCCCGCCACCGCGCCCGGCTAATTTTTTGTATTTTTAGTAGAGACGGGGTTTCACTGTGGTCTCGATCTCCTGACCTTGTGATCCACCCACCTCGGCCTCCCAAAGTGCTGGGATTACAGGCTTGAGCCACCGCGCCTGGCCAGCTGGTTTTTTTTTTTTTTTTTTTTTTTTTTTGAGACGGAGTCTCGCTCTATCGCCCAGGCTGGAGTGCAGTGGTGCGATCTCGGCTCACTGCAAGCTCCGCCTCCCGGGTTCACGCCATTCTCCTGCCTCAGCCTCCCGAGTAGCTGGGACTACAGGCGCCCACAACCGTGCCCAGCTAATTTTTTTGTATTTTTAGTAGAGACGGGGTTTCACCGTGGTCTCGATCTCCTGACCTTGTGATCCGCCCGCCTCGGCCTCCCAAAGTGCTGGGATTACAGGCGTGAGCCACCGCGCCCGGCCAGTTTTTTTTTTTTTTTTTTGAGACAGAGTCTCACTGTGTCGCCCAGGCTGGAGGGCAGTGGCGCGATCTCGGCTCACTGCAAGCTCCGCCTCCCGGGTTCACGCCATTCTCCTGCCTCAGCCTCCCGAGTAGCTGGGACTACAGGCGCCCGCCACCTCGCCTGGCTAGTTTTTTTGTACTTTTTAGTAGAAACGGGGTTTCACCGTGTTCACCAGGATGGTCTCGATCTCCTGACCTCGTGATCCGCCTGTCTCAGCCTCCCCAAGTGCTGGGATTACAGGCTTGAGCCACCGCGCCTGGCCTCACTGCAACCTTTACCTCCTGTGTTCAAGCTATTCTCCTGCCTCAGCATCTCGAGTAATTGGGATTACAGATGCCCACCACCACGCCCACCTAAGTTTTGTATTTTTAGTAGAGACTGGGTTACACCATGTTGGTCATTCTTGTCTCAAACTCCTGACCTCAGGTGATCCACCTGCCTCGGCCTCTCAAAGTGCTGGGATTGCAGGCATGAACCACCACACCTGGCCAAGGCAGCCTTTTCTTGAACTGGGGAATTCCTGTTGACGTTTCTTTGCATCCCATAGGGTCCAGGTGGTTTGACTTTGGGCAAAAACCCATACAGATTAGGCCTTATGAGAGATGTAAAGTTTATTAAATTTTATTTTGTGAGACAGGGTCTTACTGTGTCACTCAGGCTGGAGTGTAGTGGTGTGATCTCAGCTCACTGCAACCTCTGCCTCCTGTACTCAAGTGATCCTCCCATCTTAGCCTCCTGAGTAGCTGTGACCACAGATGGGCACCACCACACCCAGCTAATTTTTTGTATTTTGCATAGAGATGGGGTTTCACTGTGTGTAGGATGGTCTTCAACTCCTAGGCTCAAGAGATTTGCCCACCTCGGCCTCCCAAAGTGTTGGGATTATAGGTGTGAGCCACTGTGCCCAGCCTCTATTTTTTAAATTTTTATTTTATTTATTTACTTTTTTTCAAATGGAGTCTTGCTCTGTCACCCAGGCTGGAGTGCAGTGGCGCGATCTCAGCTCACTGCAAGCTCCGCCTCCCGGGTTCACGCCATTCTCCTGCCTCAGCTTCCCGAGTAGCTGGGACCACAGGCACCTGCCACCATGCCCGGCTAATTTTTTGTATTTTAATAGAGATGGAGTTTCACCGTGTTAGCCATGATAGTCTTGATCTCCTGACCTCATAATCCACCCATTTCAGCCTCCCAAAGTGCTGGGATTACAGGCGTGAGCCACCATGCCCGGCCAATGTTTTTTTATTTTTATGAGATAGGGTCTTGCTATGTTGCCCAAGCTGGTCTCAAACTCTGGACTCTAGCTATCTTTCCACCTCAGCCTCCTGAGTAGATGGGATTACAGGTATGAGTTGCCACACTTGACTTTAACTGGAGAACTTCACTTTCTCTCTCTCTCTTTTTTTTTTTTTTTTGAGGCGGATTTTCACTCTTATTGCCCAGGCTGGAGGGCAATGGCACGATCTCAGCTCACTGCAACCTCCATCTCCCAGATTCAAGTGATTCTTCTGCCTCAACCTCCTGAGTAGCTGAGATTACAGGCGCGTGCGACCATGCCCAGCTAATTTTTGTATTTTTAGTAGAGATGGGGTTTCACCATGTTGATCAGGCTGGTCTCGAACTCCTGACATCGTGATCCACAGGCCTCACTCTCAACCTCCCAAAGTGCTGGGATTACAGGCGTGAGCCACTGCGCTCAGCCTTTTTTTTTTTTTTTTTTTTTTTTTGAGACAGAGTCTCACTGTGTTGCCCAGGCTGGAGTGCAGTGGCATGATCTCGGCTCACTGCAACCCCCACCTCCTGGGTTCATGCCATTCTCCTGCCTCAGTCTCCCGAGTAGCTGGGACTACAGGCGCTCACCACCACACCTGGCTAATTTTTTGTATTCTTTAGTGGAGACGGGGTTTCACCGTGTTAGCCAGGATGGTCTTGATCTCCTGACCTCGTGATCCGCCCGCCTCAGCCTCTCGAAGTGCCAGGATTACAGGCGTGAGCCACCACGCCCGGCCTGTTTGTTTTTTTTTTTTTGAGACAGTCTCTCACCCAGGATGGAATGCAGTGGGGTGATCTCAGCTTACTGCAGCCTCCACCTCCAGGGTTCAAGCAATTCTCCTGCCTCACCCTCCTGAGTAGCTGGGACTACAGGCACGTGCTACCACACCCAGCTAATTTTTATATTTTTAGTAGTGATGGGGTTTCATTATGTTGGCCAAGCTGGTCTCAAACTCCTGACCTTGTGATCTGCTCACCTCGGCCTCCCAGAGTGCTGGGATTTCAGGCGTGAACCACCATGCCCAGCCAAGTATATATTATTTAGGATTAGTTTGACTACCGGTAACAGAGACTTGAACAATACCATCTTAAACAAGAGAGTCAGTTATTTCTCATTCATACGGAAGCAACATGGAAGGTAGGCTGTCTTGGGGCTGAGATGATGGCTCCCAAGATCACCTGAAATCCAGGCTCCTTTTTACCGTTTGGTTCCTCCAGCCCCGTGGTATGGCATTCATTCTCACATAACAGGATGGCTACTTAGAAATCAGCCCTTACTTCAGATGTAAGCAGTAGGAAAGGAGAAAGAGAATGAAGAAGAGCATGTGACTTCACTTTTTCTAAGAAAGACTTTCTGGAAGTCCCACAACATACTGCTGATTCACATCTCATGGTACATGGCCATGTCTCCAAGGGAAGTTAGGAAGTGTAGTCTACAACAAAGTACATAGCTAAAAATTGAAGTATGGTCTAAGAGGGAAGGGTGGGAATTGGGGTGGTTGACCATCACTGTCTGCCAGATGGAAGGAATCTGTAGATTTCTTTCTTTTTTTCCCCCACTGGGGACGAGAGTGGTGGTAACAGCTTTATTGAAATATAATCTACATACCTTACAATTCACCTATTTTTTTTTTTTTTTTTTTGAGACGGAGTCTTGCTCTGTCGCCCAGGCTGGAGTGCGGTGGTGCAATCTCCACTCACTGCAAGCTCTGCCTCCCGGGTTCACGCCATTCTCCTGCCTCAGCCTCCTGTGTGGCTGGGACTACAGGCACCCGCCACCACGCCCGGCTAATTTTTGTATTTTTAGTAGAGACGGGGTTTCACCGTGTTAGCCAGGATGGTCTCAATCTCCTGACCTCGTGATCCGCCCATCTCGGCCTCCCAAAGTGCTGGGATTACAGGCGTGAGCCACCGCGCCCGGCCAACAATTCACCTATTTAAAGTGTGAATTATATATACTGTGGGCTGGGTGCGGTAGCTCACGCCTGTAATCCCAACACACTGGGGGAGAGGCAGAGGCGGGAGGATCGCTTGACCTCAAGAGTTTGAGAGCGGCTGGGGCAACGTGGTGAAACCCGGTCACTATTAAAAATACAAAAAATTAGCCAGGTGTGTCGGCATGCACCTGTAGTCCCAACTACTAGGGAGAGTGAGATAGGAGGATCACTTGAGCATGGGGAGGCTAAGATTGCAGTGAGCAGAGATCGCACCACTACACTCCAGCCTGGGCAACAGAGTGAGACCCTGTCTCAAAATAAATAAAATGTGTGAATTATGTATACTATAATAAGTAGTTTATAGTATATTCATAGAGTTGTGCAGCCATCACCACAATAATTTTGGAAAAATCTCGTTACCTGAGAAACTCCACTATTCCATTAGTCATTTTCCATTTCTCTCTACCCCCAAGTCCCTGCCCTAGGCAACTACCAGTCTATTTTCTGTTTCTGGATTTGTTTATTCTGGACAATTTTATTTAAATGGAATCATGCATGTTGGTTTTTATGACTGGGTTCTTCTACTTATATAACATTTTCAAGATTCATCCATATTATAGCATATGTCAGTACTTTATCACTGAACAGTGTTCCATTCCATTGTATTGATACATCAGTTGTTGGATATTTGGGTTCTTTACATTTTTTGACTGTTATGAATAATCTTGCTATGAATATTCATGTAGAAGTACAAGTTGTTATGTGGACATATGTTTTTGTTTCTCTTAGATATATACCTAGGAATAGAATTGCAGGGTCATACCTACTCACATCCTTTGAATTGGATTAGATTGTCTTTTTATTATTGAATTGTAAAAATTCTTTATTTTTTAATTTTTTCTATATACTGTATTTAGGCCTGGTGAAGTGGCTTATGCTTGTAATCCCAGCACTTTGGGAGGCTGAATCGGGAGGACTGCATGAGCCCAGGAGTTTGAGACCAGCCTGGGTAATATAGTGAAACCCCATCGGTATGAAAATCAGTCACCCGTGGTGGCAGGAGCCTGGTAGTCCCTACTACTTGGGAGGTTGAGGTGGGAGGATCACTTGAGTTGAGCCTGAGAGGCAGAGGCTGCAGTGAGCCAATATTGCACCACTGCTTTCCAGCCTTGGTGACAGAATGAAACCCTTTCTCAAAATAACTACGTAATAGATAAATACATAGATAGGTTAGATAGATACATAGATTGGATAGATGCATAGATAGATGGGCAGTGGCTCATGCCTACAATCCCTCAGCACTGTGAGAGGCCGAGTCGAGTAGATCACTTGAGCTCAGGAGCTGGAGACCAGCCTGGTCAACATGGCGAAATCCCGTCTCTGCCAAAAATACAAAATTAGCTGAGCATGGTGGCGCATGCCTGTGGTCCTGGTCCTGGGGAATCTGAGGTGGGAGGATCACTTGAGCCTCTGAGGCAGAGGTTGCATTGAGCTGAGATCACACCACTGCATTCCAGCCTGGGTGACAGAGTGAGACCTCATCTCAGAAAAAAAAAAAAAAAAGATAGATGGATAGATAAATAGCATGCTGTACTTCATGCTGGAAAGAGTTTTTTTTTGTTGTTGTTTGTTTGTTTTTTAGACACAGTTTCACTCTGTTGCACAGACTGGAGTACAGTGGTGCAATCTGGGCTCACTGCAATCTCTGCCTCCCAGGTTCAAGCAATTCTTCTGCCTCAGTCTCTCAAGTAACTGGGATTACAAGTGTCCGCCACCACACCCCGCTAAGTTTTGCATTTTTTGTAGAAACAGGGTTTTGCTGGGTTGGTCAGGCTGGTCTCGGACTCCTGACTTCAAGTGTTCTGCTCACCTCAGCCTCCCAAAGTACTGGGATTACAGGCATAAGCTACCGTGCCCGGCCCAAAAAGAATTCTTTATGACTTCGACCTTGCAAGAGATCCTGAGCCAGACCACCAACCTAAGCTACTTTTTTGTAGTTGAGTCATAAGAGTTTGAGATACAAGGTTTACTCTGTCACTCCAGGCTGGAGTGCAGTGGTGCAATCGTAGCTCACAGCATCTTCCACCTCCTGGGCTCAAGCAATCCTCCCACCTCAGCCTCTTTGGTAGCTGGGACCAGAGGTGCATGCTACCATACCTGGCTGATTTTTTTTTTTCTTTTCTTTCTTTTTTTAGAGACCGTGTCTCAACTGTGGTTCCCCAGGCTGGAATGTAGTGATACAATCTCAGCTCACTGCAGCCTCCATCTCCTGGACTCAGGCGATTATCCCACCTGAGCCTCCCAAGTAGCTGTGATTAGCGTGCATCACCGCTCCTGGCTAATCTTTTTGTATTTTTGGTAGAGACAGGGTTTCACTATGTTTCTCAGACTGGTCTTGAACTCCTGGATTCTCAAGCACTCCACCTGTAATCCCAGCCTCCCAGAGTGCTGGGATTACAAGTGTGAGCCACTGCGCCCGGCCCTTTTGTTTCTTTTCTTTCTCCCCTCCCCTCTCATGCTTCTGTCCTTCCTTTCTCAGTATCTCACTACGTTGCCAGGGCTGGTCCCTAACTCCTGGGCCTGAGCATTCCTCCTGCTTCAGCCTCCCAAAGTGTTGGGATTACAGACATGAACCACTGTGTTCGGCATCGATTTTTTTTTTTTTTTTTTTTTGAGATGGAGTTTCACTCTTGTTGTCCAGGCTGGAGTGCAATGGCGTGATCTCGGCTCACCACAACCTCCGCCTACCAGGTTCAAGCGATTCTCCTGCCTTGTGCTCCCAAGTAGTTGGCATTACAGGCACGTGCCACCACGCCCGGCTAAGTTTGTATTTTTAGTTGAGACGGGGTTTCTCCATGTTGGTCATGCTGGTCTCAAACTCCCGACCTCAGGTGATCTGCCCACCTCAGCCTCCCACAGTGCTGGGATTACAGGCGTGAGCCACTGTGCCTGGCTCAATTGATTTTTTCAGTGTTAATATTGTATCCTGCAACCTTACTGAACTTGTTTATTCTAAAAGTTTTCTTTAGGATTTCCCACATTACAAAATCATCTCGTGTATGAATTGAGATAGTTTTACTTCTTCCTTTCCAATTTGGATGTCTTTTATTTCATTTTCTTATCTTATTGCCCTGGCTAGGGCCTCCAATATCGTGCTGGATAGAAGTGGCAAAAACAAGCCAGGCGGGGTGGCTCATGCCTGTAATCCCAGCACTTTGGGAGGCTGAGGCAGGTGGATCGCCTGAGGTCAGGACTAGCCTGGCCAACAAGGTGAAACCCCGTCTCTACCAAAAATTCAAAAATTAGCTGCATGTGGTGGTGCATGCCTATAATCCCAGCTACTTGGGAGGCTGAGGCAGGAGAATCACTTGAACCCGGGAGGCTGGAGGTTACAGTGAGCCAAGATTGGGCCAGTGCACTCCAGGTTGGGCGACAGAGTGAGATTGCATCTAAAAAGAAGTAGCAAGAACATACATTATTTTCTTGTTTCTGATCTTAGGAGGCAGACTTTTTTCAGTGTTTTACCATTAAGTATAAAGTTAGTTACGAGTTTTTGATGTATAACCTTTTGGTGCCAGGTGGAATCAGTGTACTAGAAGTTTGAATTTGAGTATGCTAATACAGGCTTATGCCCTGTGGTTACCAAAGCATGTGTCATAGCCTGTAAGCTACCTATGGCTTCTTGTGCATTGCAGGTAACATCTGTGTTTTGTGTTTCAGCAATGGCTGCCATCCGGAAGAAACTAGTGATTGTTGGTGATGGAGCCTGTGGAAAGACATGCTTGCTCATAGTCTTCAGCAAGGATCAGTTCCCAGAGGTGTATGTGCCCACAGTGTTTGAGAACTATGTGGCAGATATCGAGGTGGATGGAAAACAGGTGAGTATACTTTTCATAACAACTGATGCCATTTTCCACGTTAGAATATTTATGAAGCATGTAGAGAATTAGAGCTTTTTGCCTCTTCAGTATACTATATAACAAAAATGTTGAAAAGAATAATCCATTCTCATCCTGCCATCTTAGTCCAAATTTGTTCTTTTTTTCCTTTTTTTTTTTTTTTGAGATGGAGTCTCATTCTGTCGCCCAGGCTAGAGTGCAGTGGCTCGATCTTGGCTCACTGCAACCTCTGCCTCCCAAGTTCAAGCGAGTCTCCTACCTCAGCCTCCCAAGTAGCAGGGATTACAGGCATGTGTCACCATGCTCAGCTAATTTTTTGTATTTGGTAGAGATGGGTTTCACCAGGCTGGTCTCGAACTCCTGACCTTAGGTGATCCACCCGCCTCAGCCTCCCAAAGTGCTGGGATTATAGGAGTGAGCCAGTGTGCTCAGCCTTCGTCCAGGTTTAAAGGATTCTCCTGCCTCGGCCTCCCCAATAGCTGGGATTATGGGAATGCGCCACCACGCCTGGCTGATTTTTGTATTTTTAGTAGAAATGGGGTTTCACTACATTGGCCAGGCTGGTCATGAACTCCTGACCTCAGGTGATCTGGCTGTTTATTCATTTTTAACTGCTACTCATGCAGACTTTGTTTACATTCATATGTATTTCACATGGCATCCTTAGCTTATGTGTTGTTGGTTTTTTGTTTGTTTTGTTGTTTTGTTTTTTGAGACAGAGTCTTGCTCTGTTGCCCAGGCTGGAGTGCAGTGGCGCAGTCTCGGCTCGCTGCAACCTCCCGGGTTCAAGCAATTTCTTTTGCCTCAGCCTCCAGAGTAGAGTAGCTGGGATTACAGGCGCACGCCACCACGCCTGGCTAATATTTGTATTTTGTAAAGATGCAGCCGGGCGCGGTGGCTCAAGCCTGTAATCCCAGCACTTTGGGAGGCCGAGATGGGTGGATCACGAGGTCAGGAGATCGAGACCATCCTGGCTAACACGGTGAAACCCCATCTCTACTAAAAATTACAAAAAACTAGCCGGGCGAGGTGGCGGGCGCCTGTAGTCCCAGCTACTCAGGAGGCTGAGGCAGGAGAATGCCGTGAACCCGGGAGGCGGAGCTTGCAGTGAGCCGAGACCCGGCCACTGCACTCCAGCCTGGGCGACAGAGCGAGACTCCGTCTCAAAAAAAAAAAAAAAAAAAAAGATGCAATTTCTCCATGTTGGCCAGGCTGGTCTCAAACTCCTGACCTCAGGTGATCCACACGCCTCAGCCTCCCAAAGTGCTGGGATTACAGGCATGAGCCACCTTGCCCAGCCATATGTGCTGTTTTCAAGTTTACATATATTTGAAGTTCAGTTCATTGCCATATAGATAATGCTCAGATGAACCTCTTTGTATGGTTGGACTTTTTTTTTTTTCTTTTTTGAGACGGAGTCTCGCTCTGTCGCCCAGACTGGAGTGCAGTGGCTGGATCTCGGCTCACTGCAAGCTCCGCCTCCTGGGTTTACGCCATTCTCCTGCCTCAGCCTCCCGAGTAGCTGGGACTACAGTCGCCTGCCATCTCGCCCGGCTAGTTTTTTGTATTTTTTTAAGAATAGACGGGGTTTCACCGTGTTAGCCAGGATGATCTCGATCTCCTGACCTCATGATCCGCCCGTCTCAGCCTCCCAAAGTGCTGGGATTACAGGCTTGAGCCACCGCGCCCGGCCTATGGTTGGACTTTTAAAACAATCTGTCAAAGTATTTAATCAAATGTCCAAGTATTAAATCAAATGTCCAAGTATTAGATTACTAGTTCAAGAGGTTCTTATTGTTTGTGCTTCTCAAAGGATTGTACTGATATGATACCACCACCAATGTGACATTTAAACAACGTTGTTGCTTACATTTGATTTTTTTTTTTTTTTTGAGACGGAGTCTTGCTCTGTCACCCAGGGTGGAGTGCAGTGGTGCAATCTCGGCTCACCACAACCTCTGCCTCCCGGGCTCAAGCAGTCCTCCCACCTCAGTGTCTCTCAAGTAGCTGGGACTATAGGCATGCACCACTACAGTCAGCTGATTTTTTTTTTTTGAGACGGAATTTCACTCTTGTTGCCCAGGCTGGAGTGTACAGTGGCACCATCTCAGCTCACTGCAACCTTTGCCTCCCGGGTTCAAGCGAATCTCCTGCCTCAGCCTCCCGAGTAGCTGGGATTACAGGCATATGCCACCATGCCTGGGTAATTTTGTGTTTTTAGTAGAGAAGGGGTTTCTCCATGTTGGTCAGGCTGGTCTACTTCCGACCTCAGGTGATCCACCTGCCTCAGCGTCCAAAAGTGCTGGGATTACAGGCATGAGCCACTGTGCCCGGCCACTTAC
Organism: Macaca nemestrina; assembly: GCF_043159975.1. Lineage (NCBI taxonomy): Eukaryota > Metazoa > Chordata > Mammalia > Primates > Cercopithecidae > Macaca > Macaca nemestrina. The sequence goes on along the minus strand of NC_092126.1, from coordinate 112,848,648 downwards.
CTTTAATTTTAAAAGATTTTTTTTTTCTTTAACGTAAAACAGCCTGCCACAATTGTTTTATTTTATTGTCATTGATGGTGAGAAGAGTGCTTCCCCATTTCTGTCCTAAAAGCCCTCTGGCAAGACTGGAACAAAACTCTTAGGGAATTGGAGGGGTTTTTTTTGGTTTTAATTTTTTTTTTTTTTAATCTTCTTCCTTTTGTTGTCTAAGTAATGCCTTACTTGGCCTCCCATACTTTTTTTTGTTCTTTTTTTGTTTGTTTGTTTTTGTTTTTAAATAGACAGGGATTTTACTTTGTCTCCCAGGCCTGGAGTACAGTGATATGATCATAGTTCACCGCAGCCTTGAACTCCTGGGCTGAAGTGATCCTTCCACCTCAGCCTCCCAAATAGCTGGCACTGTAGGTATGTGCCACCATATCTGGGTAATTTATGCTTTTAGAGATGAGGTCTTCATGTGTTGATCCAGCTGGTTTCAAACAACTGGGCTCAAGTTTTCCCACCTCAGCCCCCAAGTGGCTGGACTTAGAGGTGTAAGCCAGTGTGCCCAGCTCTCCTGTACATCTTTTGAAGTGGGTCAGCTGAAAGAAAAAAAATCCCTGAAACTGGAATGAGGTGCTCTTCTCCAACATCCTCATTTTTATTGGGCATTCAGTTATATGTCTTATATGCTGCTAACACTTGATATTTTACCTTCCATTAATTCATCCCCTTTCTCCTTTCTTACTTTGTTTTTGTTTGTTTGGAGACAGAGTCTCACTCCGTCGCCCAGGCTGAGTGCAGTGGCACGATCTTGGTTTACAACAACCTCTGCCTCCCAGGTTCAAGCTATTCTCCTATTAAGCCTCCCGAGGAACTGGGGTTACAGGTGCCCGCCACCAAGCCCGGCTAATTTTTGTATTTTTAGTAGAGACGAGGTTTCGCCATGTTGGCCAGGCTGGTCTCGAACTTTTGACCTCAGGTGATCTACCCGCCGTGGCCTCCCAAAGTGCTGGGATTACACACATGAGCCACTGCGCCTGGCCACTTCTCACTTGGCTACATTACTTATTTCTTTCTGTCCCAGGGTTACCTAGCCTCCTTTTGTGGCACTGTGGGAGGAATGTGGGTTAGACCAGCTGCTCAGAACTCCAGGGTCCCTCATTGTAGGGCTTTCTGATAGTTGTTTGACCATCAGTAAGCTGCCTGACCTTTGAGCCTTCCTTCTTTGTAAAACGGTTTTTATAGGTGACATCAAATTCTGTGAAGTAATGGAAAATGTTTGGAAGCACCAAAGCGTTTTCTAAGAGATGAGTACTTCCATGCTCAAAAACCTCTTTTATAGTTTGTAGTCTTATTTATTTATTTATTTATTTTTTGAGACGGAGTCTCTCTCTGTTGCCCAGGCTGGAGTACAGTGGTGCGATCTCTGCTCACTGCAAGGTCTGCCTCCCACCATTCTCCTTCCTCAGCCTCCCGAGTAGCTGGGACTACAGGCGCCCGCCACCACACTCAGCTAATTTTTTGTATTTTTTTAGTAGAGATGGGGTTTCATCGTGTTAGCCAGGATGGTCTTGATCTCTAGACCTTGTGATCTGCCCACGTTGGCCTCCCAAAGTGCTGGGATTACAGGTGTGAGCCACCGTGCCCGGCCTATATTTTGTAGTCTTTTTTATTCAAATACAAAGTGAGCCACAATGATTGCTCTTATGCTAATAGGACCTCTAAGATACTTTTTGGCCCAAGTATAGTTGGAAAAAATACAGCAAATACTATCCTAACAGAATTTTGGGATGTACCCTGCAGATGGCAAACCAATACAGAGTGTTAGTTCAGCCTCAGTCGTCTTCATGTATGCTTGGACATAGGTGTTTTTGTGGTCCTGATAGGAATACTGGTTTTATGTGGACACAGGGACCAGTTGTGACAAACTAGGTAGAAATGTGATGACATCTTCAGGATTGGTGTCAAGTAATAGCCCTCTTATCTTAGATTGATACACCATACATAGAAAGATCCATTGGCTTGGGGAAGCAGTGGTAGGTTGGCATTTTCATAGCTCATTTCTCAAAAGCCTAGTGAATGTGTATTACTGGTTGTATCCTAACATTTTCTCCAGAGAGTGGCCGTTAGTTGCTGCATGTCTGTGAGCATGAACTGGAAGAGTCTTTTCCACCTGTGGCAGTATGTATGTTTTGGAAGCAGCTCTTAGGTTCTCTTGGAAACATCATCTCTGCCTGGGCATCTTGGAACAACCAGAATCTTGCCCATAACAAATTTAGAGATCTTGACTTAAAACCTTGAGGCATGGTCTGTGAGAATCTTGTGCTGCAAACGTTGGACATCACTGACCCTCGCAAGATAGAGGGAGGTCCTCAATTGAGGAGAGTCCCCCGGAATAAAAGTGTTTGATTAAAGAGCATATCACAGGCTACCTGCCTGCCTCAGAGCGACTCAAGAGTCCCCAAGATGGGAGAGGGTACTGTGTAGGAATATTCATTTAATAGTATGTAATAGTACAAGGCTGGACACCGTAGCTCACACCTGTAATCCCAGCACCTTGGGAGGCTGATGTGGGAGGATCACCAGAGGTCAGGAGTTTGAGACCAGCCTGCCCAACATGGCAAAACCCCATCTCTACTAAAAATACAAAAAATTAGCTGGGTGTGCCTTAGGCTGAGGCAGGAGATTCACTTGAACCTGGGAGGCAGAGGTTGCAGTGAGCTGACCGCCACTGCACTCCAGCCTGGGCGACAAGAGCAAAACTCTGTTTAAAAAAAAAAAAAAAAAAAACCAAAAGCAAAACAAACAGGAAAAAAACACAAAAAAACAGTATGCAGTAGGACAGCCTAGGGAACCATACAAGATTGTAGGTGATTATGGTACCAAGAGTAGGCCGGCTCACAATGAAAAGGCTCCTTTTGATATGAGACAGGCTCAACACTTTGGCAGCATTTTATCAGGCGCCAATAGAGGCTGAATATATGAACACCGTGGGGTGGAGGGGGCTGGGAGAGTGGGATTTGTAAATGAGCTCCATTATTGTGAGGACAGACAGATTGTGATAATTGGGCATCAGTATATCTTTGTTACACATGATGGTGTGCATGACAGAAGTACAGTGGGCCTTGTGGCAGTTCTTTGTGATGATGCATCCTGGGGCAAAAGTTGGGGGGTAGAAGAACTGTCAGTTTTAGGGAAGAAATCATTTAGAAACTGAAATTTGGGCTGTGGAGGTGCTAAGAGAAGAAAGATGTGTTCCAAGTATTGGAGGGAAACCTCTTGGGCCTCAAAGGGCCTCTGTACAGAGGATGTTTAACAAAGTTTAACGTGGAGTTTGGTGATAAGAAGGGGTAGCAGAGCTGGCTGCAGTGCTGGACAGTGTTGAATGGGACTTGTGTTCAGAGCCCAGGCATTAGTTTACCCTTCTACCACAGAAGGGTGAGGATGTACCCGGATGTGAAAGGAGTACTCTCTCACCTTATGTGATGCATTATTTCAGCCATTTCTTGAGTAGTAAAGGCATAGCCAAAAGGACTTTGCTGTCATCTCAGGCATCTCAGGGCTTGGCTAACACCCAGCATGGTGTCTTTTCCTGCCTACCAACTCAAAATACAGATTTGTCTCCATGGTTTCCACATTATAGCAGAAAATTTACTTAGTCTTGTATCTTCCTCTCTTGCCTGTATGCCTGGTGGAATGTTATTTAAAATTTGACTTCTTCCCTCCTGTCTGCTTTCTTTCCTAGTACAATGTTACTTATAATTAAACACTTTTATAAGTTACAAAGTTATTTTTGATTTGACATTTTGAAGTATGCTACTTGGTTCAGTTCTAGTATCTGTTTTGTTTTTTTCCTAATTGAGACAAGGTCTCCCTGCCTAGGATGGAGTTCACAATCTCTGCTTACTACAGCCTCCGCCTCCCAGGCTCAAGCAGTCCTCCCACCTCAGTCTCCCAGGTAGCTGGGACTACAGGCATGCACCACCACAGTCAGCTAATTTTTTTTTTTTTTTTTTTTTTGAGACGGACTTTTGCTCCTGTTGGCCAGGCTAGAGTGCAACGGCGCAATCTCGGCTCATTGCAACCTCCGCCTCCCGGGTTCAAGCGATTCTCCTGCCTCAGCCTCCTGAGTAGCTGGGATTACAGGCATGCTTCACCATGCCCGGGTAATTTTGTATTTTTAGTAGAGATGGAGGTTCTCCATGTTGGTCAGGCTGGTCTCAAACTTCCGACCTCAGGTGATCTGTCTACCTTGACCTCCCAAAGTGCTGGGATTACAGGTGTGAGCTACCGCGCCCGGCCCACACTCAGCTAATTTTTATTTATTTTATATTTATTTTTTTCTAGAGACAGAGGCTCGCTCTGTCGTCCAGGCTAGAGTGCTGGAGTGCAGTGGCGCGATCTCGGCTCACTGCAACCTCCGCCTCTCGAGTTCAAGCAGTTCTCCTGCCTCAGCCTCCTGAGTAGCTGGGACTACAGGCGCACGCTGCCATGCCCGGCTAATTTATTTTGTATTTTAGTAGGGACGGGGTTTCACCGTGTTGCCCAGGCTGGTCTCAAACTCCTGAGCTCAGGCAATCAGCCTGCCTCGGCCTCCCAAAGTGCTGGGATTACAGGCGTGAGCTACTGCGCGTGGCCACACTCAGCTAATTTTTAAGGTTTTTTTGTAGAGATAGGCTCTCAGATTTTCAATTTTGAGAAATTTCAACGTAAAATAATTTAAATATACTCTCATTTGAGCTTGATGCTCATAAAAGTAAATACTCAGCTGGGCACAGTGGCTCACGCCTGTAATCCCAGCAGTTTGGGAGGCCAAGGCGGGCAGATCACGAGGTCAGGAGAACGAGACCATCCTGGCTAACACGGTGAAACCCTGTCTCTACTAAAATACAAAAAATTAGCCGGGCGTGGTGGCGGGTGCCTGTAGTCCCAGCTACTTAAGAGGCTGAGGTAGGAGAATGGTGTGAACCCGGGGGCGAAGCTTGCTTGAGCCAAGATCGTGCCACTGCACTCCAGCCTGGGCAACAGAGCGAGACTCCGTCTCAAAAAAAAAAAAAGAAAAAATGTAAATACTCCTGTGTTTTACTGTTTTAGACCGTCTGCCATTTCAGTGTACTATGGTAAGTGTCACTTTTTCTAAAAGTGGGTAGGGGGATTAACCTTGCATTTTTGTGGTTGTTTTTCCCATTACAGGTAGAGTTGGCTTTGTGGGACACAGCTGGGCAGGAAGATTATGATCGCCTGAGGCCCCTCTCCTACCCAGATACCGATGTTATACTGATGTGTTTTTCCATCGACAGCCCTGATAGTTTAGGTGAGTGGCCCTGCATTTGCCTATGTAACTGGTTGGCATCTGGTTTCTGGGCATCAAGTGGCTGAAAAGCAGACATGAACTTCAGAGAAGCAATCATCAGTGGCTAGAGTCCTGGAGTTTAGGACTGTAGAGTGTGGGCCTTGGGTCCCTTTCAGCTTAGGTCTCCCATGGCTACTTTATTTAAAATGTATCCACCTAGGCAGGGCACGGTGGCTCACACCTATAATCCCTGCACTTTGGGAGGCCCAGACGGGTAGATCACCTGAGGGTCAGGAGTTCGAGAACAGCCTGGCCAACATGGCAAAACCCTGTCTTTACTGAAAGTTAAAAAAAATTAGCCAGGCATGGTGGCACACACCTGTAGTCCCAGGTGCTTGGAGGCTGAGGCAGGAGAATGGTTTGAACCTTGTAGGTGGAGATTGCAGTGAACCGAGATTATGGCACTGCATTCCAGACTAAGCAACAGAGCAAGACTCCATCTCAAAAATAATATTATTATTACTAAATAATATTAAATGTTATTTAAAAATGTAACTGCCTTGTAAACTAGATGAGTAAACTAGATGAATTCCAAATACAAAGATGAATAAACTAAGGCCGGGCGCGATGGCTGATGCCTATAATCCTAGCACTTTGGGAGGCTGAGGCTGGCAGATCACTTGAGGTCAGGAGTTCTAGACCAGCCTAGGCAACATGGTAAACCCCTGTCTCTACTAAAATACAATAACTAGCTGGGTGTGGTGGTGTGCGCCTGTAATCCCAGCTGCTCCAGGGGATGAGGCGGGAGAATCACTTGAGCCTGGGAAGCGGAAGTTGCAGTGAGCTAAGATAGGGCCACCGCACTCCAGACTATCTCCCAAAAAAAAAAAAAAAAAAAAGTATACCAGATGAGTTCCAAATGTAAAGCCATCTCTTTTGGGGAAAGACTTTTTTTCTTTTTTTTGGTTGCCCTGGCTTAGCCTTTTTCTGGAGTGTCTTAACTAACTGATAGAAGCTTGAATGTGATCATTTCATTAGCCTAAACACAGCCACATAATTCAGAAGTCAGTATTCTTTTTTTTTTTTCTTTTTTTTTGAGAGGGAGTCTCGCTTTGTCGCCCAGGCTGGAGGGCAGTGGCACGATCTTGGCTCACTGCAACCTCCACCTCCCTGGTTCAAGGAATTCCCCTGCCTCAGCCTCCCAGTAGCTGGGATTACAGGAACGCACCACCATGCGCGGTTAGTTTTTTTGTTTTGTTTTGTTTTGTTTGAGACGGAGTTTCGCTCTTGTTGCCCAGGCTGGAGTGCAGTGGCACGATCTCGGCTCACCACAACCTCTGCCTCCCAGGTTCAAGCGATTCTCCAGCCTCAGCCTCCTGAGTAGCTGGGATTGTAGGCATGCAAGACACCAAGTCCGGTTAATTCTGTATTTTTAGAAGAGATGGGGTTTCTCCATGTTGGTCATGCTGGTCTCCAACTCCCGACCTCAAGTGGTCCGCCTGCCCTGGCCTCCCAAAGTGCTGGGATTACAGGCGTGAGGCACCGCGCCCAGCAATTTTTTTGTATTTTTAATAGAGATGGGGTTTCACCATGTTGGCCAGACTGGTCTCGAACTCCTGACCTCAGGCAATCTGCCCGCCTGAGAGTAAACTCAGTATTTGTATGTTTTTGTAGAGATGGGGTTCTTGATTTTTTTGAGACAGAGTCTCACTCTGTTGCCCAGGCTGTAGTGAGTATAGTGGCAAGATCTCGACTCACCACAACCTCCACCTCCTGGGTTCAAATGATTCTCCTGCCTCAGCCTCCCGAGTAACTGAGACTACAGGTGTGTGCCACCGCGCCTGGCTAATTTTTGTAGTTTTAGTAGAGATGAGGTTTTGCCATGTTGGCCAGGCTGATCTCGAACTCCTGACCTCTGGTGATCCACCCACCTCAGCCTCCCAAAGTGCTGGGCTTACAGACGTGAGCCACTGTGCTGGCCGGAGATGGGGTTTAGCCATGTTGCACAGGCTGTTCTTGAGCTCCTAGGCCCAAGCTGTCTACTTGCCTTAGCCTCTCAAAAGTGCTGGGATTACAAGTGCGAGTCACCACACCCAGCCTCGTTTGGTTATTTTCAAAAGTCATTCTTTTTTTTTTGAGATGGAGTCTTGCTCTGCCACCCAGTAGTGCAGTGGCGCGATCTCGGCTCACTGCAAACTCTGCCTCCTGGGTTCACGGCATTCTCCTGCCTCAGCCTCCCGAGTAGCTGGGACTACAGGCACCCACCACCACGCCCAGCTAATTTTTTGTATTTTTAGTAGACATGGGGTTTCACCGTGTTAGCCAGGATGGTCTTGATCTCCTGACCTCGTGATCTGCCTGCCTCGGCGTCCCAAAAGTGCTGGGATTGCAGGCGTGAGCCACTGCGCCTGGCCAAAAGTCACTCTTGAGCCATTTGAAATACCAGTAAACCCATAGGGTAGAAGTTATGCTGAGAGTCCATGAACAAGTTGGAAAAGGAGCATATAGACCCTGGGTCAGCTGCTGCCCTAGAATGGGCACCCCTTCTGTAAGCTATGTCAGAATCATCTACCAGCAGTAACGGATGTCCTGTAAAGTGCCTGCCTTTGTGGGGCAGGAAGTACCCCCGTGAAGCTACCTTGTGTTGTGGATCTTTTGCTCCTCCAGAGCCCTTCCTTGGGCCCCACCTACAGAGATGCTCAGCACCATTCTTGGCTATACTGAGAAAAAGCTGGTGGTTCTCTGTTTAAAGGAAAGGGATTATATTTGCCCTTTTTTATGGTTTTGAAACTAGTGGGTTTCATTAAATGTCTAGCATTCTTCTGAAGCCACAAAGAAAGTGTCTCTGAATTTCACTGAGGTTCTTGGAAAGTCTTCAAGATAGAATTGTATGTATCCCCAAATTCTCTACATTTTTTTTTTTCAGAAAACATCCCAGAAAAGTGGACCCCGGAAGTCAAGCATTTCTGTCCCAACGTGCCCATCATCCTGGTTGGGAATAAGAAGGATCTTCGGAATGATGAGCACACAAGGCGGGAGCTAGCCAAGATGAAGCAGGCATGATCTGGGGCAGGACTGTCTTGTAGTATTCTTGAACTATGGCCCCAAGGTTGGAGGTTTGGGGAGCCCAGCAGAAACCTTCACAGGCCAGGTTGTTTTAGAGGCTCAGAAGCCCCTCTCTGGCCCTCTGACCCTCATTTATTGGGATCTTCACAGAAGATCCCTAAAATAGTTCACTAGTTCTGTGAGATGGAATGTTTTTTATGAGGTAGTGCTATGCCCGTAAGGACTGCTGGCCTGGGAATGAACCATTTCATCAGTAGCAAGTAGTCAGTGGCTTTAGATGTAGGAACTTTCTTTTTTTTGATATGGAGTCTCATTCTGTCACCCAGGCTGGAGTGCATTGGTGCAATCTCAGCTCACTGCAACCTCCGCCTCCGGGGTTCAAGCGATTCTTCTGCCTCAGACTCCCGAGTAGCTGGGACTTACAGGCGCCCTCCACCATGCCTGGCTAGTTTTGTTTGTTTGTTTGTTTGTTTGTTTGTTTGAAGTAGAGATGGGGTTTCACCATGTTGGCCAGGCTGGTCTTGAACTCCTGACCTCAAGTGATCTGCCTGTTTTTGCCTTCCAAAGTGCAGGGATTACATGTGTGAGCCACTGTGCCTGGCTGTTAGACCCTTAATTTTTATTTTTTGAGACGCAGTTTTGCTTTTGTTGCCCAGGCTGGAGTGCAGTGGTGCTATCTCGGCTCATTGCAACCTCTGCCTCCCAGGTTTAAGCGATTCTCCTGCCTCAGCCTCCCGAAAAGCTGGGATTATAGGCATGTGCCACCACGCCTGGCTAATTTTTGTATTTTTAGTAGAGATGAGTTTTCTCCATGTTGGTCAGGCTGGTCTCAAACTCCCAACCTCAGGTGATCCACCCGCCTTGACCTCCCAAAGTACTGGGATTACAGGCGTGAGCCACCACGCCTGGCCCTGTTAGACTCTTGATTGCCTTCCCCAGCTATTACTTTGGTACATGTGAGGCCAAAGATAAATTAGTGGCAACTGAAAGATAAGGAAATCATGAAGGCTGGGAGTCCAGATAGAAAGCCCCTAATGCCTTCCCACTCTACCACTCCCAATGCCTTTTTAAAAGTGATGATGGATATGGCATCTTGGCCTCTCAGAAACCAGCTGACGTAATGGCAGGGCTTCCTCACTGGAGAGGCACTGAGATCTTCAACCTAAGTTCTCTTACTCAGGTTTCTTTGTCTGAATGTCAAGGATAGGCTGTATTTCCTTCAGGGCATTTAGTCCTGGATTGGTAGCTTAAGTAATTTTGCCCTTGATTGACTCCTTAACCTTCCAGGCCTCCTCTGACCTCTTCCCTCTTTCTAATTCCCAGTGTATACCATGTTTTTTTTTTTTTTTTTTTTTTTGAGACGGAGTCTCACGCTGTTGCCCAGGCTGGAGTGCAGTGGCGCGATCTCGGCTCACTGCAAGCTCCGCCTCCTGGGTTCACGCCATTCTCCTGCCTCAGCCTCCTGAGTAGCTGGGACTACAGGCGCCCGCCACCGCGCCTGGCTAATTTTTTGTATTTTTAGTAGAGACGGGGTTTCACTGTGGTCTCGATCTCCTGACCTTGTGATCCGCCCACCTCGGCCTCCCAAAGTGCTGAGATTACAGGCTTGAGCCACCGCGCCCGGCCTTTTTTTTTTTTTTAAAAGACGGAGTCTCGCTCTGTCGCCCAGGCTGGACTGCAGTGGCCGGATCTCAGCTCACTGCAAGCTCCGCCTCCCGGGTTTACGCCATTCTCCTGCCTCAGCCTCCCGAGTAGCTGGGACTACAGGCACCTGCCACCTCGCCTGGCTAGATTTTTGTATTTTTTAGTAGAGACGGGGTTTCACCGTGTTAGCCAGGATGGTCTCGATCTCCTGACCTCGTGATCCGCCTGTCTTGGCCTCCCAAAGTGCTGGGATTACAGGCTTGAGCCACTGCGCCCGGCCGAGATTTTATGTTTGGTAGGGGGTAGTTACCATATGTCAGTTTTAAAATTTCATAAATTTAGCTTTTTTTCTTTTTTTTTTTTTTTTTTTGAGGAGTCTCAGTCTGTTGCCAGGCTAGAGTGCTGTGGCACGATCTTGGCTCACCGCAACCTCCGCCTCCCAGGTTCAAGCAATTCCCTTGCCTCAGCCTCCTGAGTAGCTGGGATTACAGGTGCCCGCCACCATGCCTGGCTAATTTTTTATATTTTAGTAAAGAGGTGTTTCACCATGTTGGCCAGGATGGTCTTGATCTCCTGACCTCGTGATCTGCCCAGCTCAGCCTCCCAAAATGCTGGGATTACAGGCGTGAGCCACCGCACATAGCCAAGTTTAACAGCTTTTAAAAGTCTTTTTTTTTTTGGCCGGGCGCAGTGGCTCACTTTGGGAGGCTGAGGCGGGCGGATCACAAGGTCAGGAGGTCGAGACCATCCTGGCGAACATGGTGAAACCCCGTTTCTACTAAAAATACAAAAAATTAGCTGGGTGTGGTGGCGGGCGCCTGTAGTCCCAGCTACTCAGGAGGCTGAGGCAGGAGAATGGCGTGAACCCGGGAGGCAGAGGTTGCAGTGAGCCGAGATTGCGCCACTGTACTCCAGCCTGGGCGACAGAGCCAGACTTTGTCTCAAAAAAAAAAAAAAAAAAAGTCTTTTTTTAAGACTGGGCACAGTGGCTCATGCCTGTAATCCCAGCTCTTTGGGAGGCCGGGGTGGGCAGATCACGTGGTCAGGAGTTCGAGACCAGCCTGGCCAAACTGGTGAAACCCCATCTCTACTAAAAAATTAGCTGGGCGTGGTGGTGGGCACCTGTAGTCCCAGCCACTCAGGAGGCTGAGGCAGGAGAATCGCTTGAACCCAGGAGATGGAGGTTGCAGTGAGCTGAGATCATACCATTGCAGTCCAGCCTGGGCGACTGACAAGAGTAAAACTGTTGCAAAACAAGAAAAAAAAAGTCTTTAAGCTGAATTTGAATACTCTTTACTTACTATATGTATGCCACACTATTAGCTAAAAGGACTGTTTTTTCTTTTTGCTAGGAGCCAGTGAAACCTGAAGAAGGCAGAGATATGGCAAACAGGATTGGTGCTTTTGGGTACATGGAGTGTTCAGCAAAGACCAAAGATGGAGTGAGAGAGGTTTTTGAAATGGCTACGAGAGCTGCTCTGCAAGCTAGACGTGGGAAGAAAAAATCTGGGTGCCTTGTCTTGTGAAACCTTGCTGCAAGCACAGCCCTTATGCGGTTAATTTTGAAGTGCTGTTTATTAATCTTAGTGTATGATTACTGGCCTTTTTCATTTATCTATAATTTACCTAAGATTACAAATCAGAAGTCATCTTGCTACCAGTATTTAGAAGCCAACTATGATTATTAATGATGTCCAACCTGTCTGGCCCACCAGGGTCCTTTTGACACTGCTCTAACAGCCCTCCTCTGCACTCCCACCTGACACACCAGGCGCTAATTCAAGGAATTTCTTAACTTCTTGCTTCTTTCTAGAAAGAGAAACAGTTGGTAACTTTTGTGAATTAGGCTGTAACTACTTTATAACTAACATGTCCTGCCTATTATCTGTCAGCTGCAAGGTACTCTGGTGAGTCACCACTTCAGGGCTTTACTCATTAACAGATTTTGTTGGCATAGCTCTGGGGTGGGCAGTTTTTTGAAAATGGGCTCAACCAGAAAAGCCCAAGTTCATGCAGCTGTGGCAGAGTTACAGTTCTGTGGTTTCATGTTAGTTACCTTATAGTTACTGTGTAATTAGTGCCACTTAATGTATGTTACCAAAAATAAATATATCTACCCCAGACTAGATGTAGTATTTTTTGTATAATTGGATTTCCTAATACTGATATTTGTCATCCCCAAAGAAAGTGTATTGGTTTTTTAAAAAAGAAAGTGTATTTGGAAATAAAGTCAGATGGAAAATTCATTTTTTAAATTCCCGTTTTGTCACTTTTTCTGATAAAAGATGGCCATATTACCCCTTTTCGGCCCCATGTATCTCAGTACCCCTATCTGGAGCTGGGCTAAGTAAATAGGAATTGGTTTCACGCCTGAGGCAATTAGACACTTTGGAAGGTGGCATAACCTGTCTCACCTGGACTTCAGCATCTGGCTCTAATTCACAGTGCTCTTCTCCTCACTGTATCCAGGTTCCCTCCCAGAGGAGCCACCAGTTCTCATGGGTGGCACTCAGTCTCTCTTCTCTCCAGCTGACTAAACTTTTTTTCTGTACCAGTTAATTTTTCCAACTACTAATAGAATAAAGGCAGTTTTCTAAACTTCCTGTATCCTGTTGTTTGTGTTGCTCTCTCCAGGGCTGGGGGCAGGAGGATGCAAGGACTTCCTGGCCTAGCTCACCCTGGAGAGGTTTGTTCAGGGTGCAAAAGACTAGGTTGTGCCCCACCTCCCACCCACCCAGTAGCTAATCTGGTCCCTCCCAACAACATGGAAATGATTACCCTGTACCGCATTCTAGTTCAGATTTGGGGGGAGGGTGAATGCAGCCTACTGAGGAGGCCAGAGAGGGAGGACTCAGGCCGCGTTTCCTTGGCCCTGACGAGCTCTTGGGCTCCACTTCAGGAAGCTGGGGCAGAGCTTCCAGGACTCTGCCCTGTTAGAAAACCCGCACAAGGGCGGTGCCGCTTTGGAGACAGGGAGGAGGGAGACCGGAAGCCCATATCCCTCTGGCTGTCCCCTGCACTGCCGGTAACATGGCACAGGAGAGGAGGGCTGTTTGCGCACCGGCAGTTGCTGCCGCCGCCCACCAGCCTTCTATGCCGAACCCCACATCCTAATTGAGGAGCCTTTGAGAAAGAAAACGGAGCCCTCGAGGGCCCCAGCCCTCGGAAGGGTGACCTGGACCGCTGCCGCCTGGTTTCCTGGGCCAGACAAGACATGCCCGCTGCTCCTCCCGGCTTGGGCGGAGCCCGCGTCCAGCTCTGGCGCACCCTTCAGCCTTTTCCCGGCTGAAGGAGGGGCCGAGCCCTCCGGATAGGGCGGGGACCGGATGAGGCGGGGCCCTCGGGTCCAAAAAACTGCCTGCGCCACGTGAGCTGCCGCCGACCAGTTAAAAGGAGGCGCCTCCTGGCCTCTCCTCACCGTGCTTGTTCGGGACGCTCTCCTAGCTGCTCGGACAGTTGCGCCATGTGTGCTGCTCGGCTAGCGGCGGCAGCGGTGTACGCCTTCTCGGCGCGCCCGCTGGCCGGCGGGGAGCCTGTGAGCCTGGGCTCCCTAAGGGGCAAGGTGCTACTTATCGAGAATGTGGCGTCCCTCTGAGGCACCACGGTCCGGGACTACACCCAGATGAACGAGCTGCAGCGGCGCCTTGGGCCCCGGGGCCTGGTGGTGCTCGGCTTCCCGTGCAACCAGTTTGGGCATCAGGTGCGCCGGGCGGGGCGTGGTGGCTGGAGGTGCCGGCAGGGTGCTGGGGGGTGCCATAGGCTCTATGCGCAGAGAGTCTGGCTACCCTCTCGCTTCCCTTGTGCTCGTAGCTGCTGGAATTCTTGTCCGCCCTGGGATTGCTCATGGAGGGCAAAATCCCGGTGACTCATAGAAAAACTCCCTTGTTAGTGGTTAGAACATTTCCCTCCCCCTCTTGACCCCGGGTCCCAGCTGCCCTTCTCTCCCGTAGGAGAACGCCAAGAACGAAGAGATTCTGAATTCCCTCAAGTACGTCCGACCTGGTGGTGGGTTCGAGCCCAACTTCATGCTCTTCGAGAAGTGCGAGGTGAACGGTGCAGGGGCGCACCCTCTCTTCGCCTTCCTGCGGGAGGCCCTGCCAGCCCCCAGCGACGATGCCACTGCGCTCATGACCGACCCCAAGCTCATCACCTGGTCTCCGGTGTGCCGCAACGATGTTGCCTGGAACTTCGAGAAGTTCCTGGTGGGCCCTGACGGTGTGCCCGTACGCAGGTACAGCCGCCGCTTCCAGACCATTGACATCGAGCCTGACATCGAAGCCCTGCTGTCTCAAGGTCCCAGCAGTGCCTAGGGCCCCTTTCCTACCCCGGCTGCTTGGCAGTTGCAGCGCTGCTCTCTGGGGGGTTTTCATCTATGAGGGTGTTTCCTCTAAACCTACAAGGAGGAACACCTGATAATACAGAAAATACCCCCTCGAGATGGGCGCTCGTCCTGTCCATCCCGGTCTCTGCCAGACCAAGGCGAGTTTCCCCACTAATAAAGTGCCAGTTGTCAGCAGAACTGTGTGTATGTCCTGTGTCATTTGGGGGATACTTTTTCTAATCTCATTGTCATAGTGGTGGGAACTTAACCCTCCTGCCCTTATCCTAGCCAAGTCTGAACTTTCTGTCCTTTTCTCTGCAGTATGTAGGGTCCACTATTTCTTTTGTGGGAAGTCTGGCTCTTGGCCTGAATTTCTGCCTTCACCAGAACATGCAAAGGGCCATCCCAAGACCCAGTTAAAACAAAGTCCGTACTTAAAAAAGAAGACACAAGGCAAGGGTTGACTGCCTAACTCGAACAGACTTACGACTACTTGCTGCCCACTGAAATGACTGTCACGAAATAACATGAGCCCCCACTCACATTTGGAGTCTATGGCCTCTCCAATTGTTAGGCTCACAGAAGCCCATTTTACACAGTTGGAAGCTCATGCAATGTTATAAATTCTGTTACTTGGCTAGATCTTTCCATGTTGCTACCAAGTGCTTGTATCTGCTGTGATGCTGATCTTACAAGTTTCCGCCTCATGTATTTAAGAGTGAGAAAACTACAATTTAATTGGCCCTTCTGACTATGCCCTGCCCAACACTTACATGCAATCACATTCAGGCCCAGGATAAGGGCTTGTCTTTGAAGCCAGCTGCTGCTTTTCAGGCACCACTCAGGTCCAGCTTCTCCATCTGTTGACCCTGCTGCCAATCTTTCAAGACGGATTTGAAGTCATTTCCTGACACAGTGCGGGGGACTGCAGGGCCTGGGTGTAGCTTCTGCTTGTGCAAACAGGTGCCCAGAGACATGGCAGTGCTGCTCTGAAGTCCCAGCATTTGTGTTCAAATTGGTGACTCAAGGCCCTTACGTCTAAGCCAACTCTCAAGGACTTTTCCTCTTGCTCTAAGCAGTGATCTTTGCTGCTGCTCTCCCCCTTTGTCTGCCCTTAGGTCACTAAGGATTGTAGGGCCTTCTGGACCTGCTCTTGCTCCATCCTCAGAACTCCTAAACAGGCCCACCTCCCTCTGCTTCTCTCCACCCCAGCCTTTGAGTCCCCCTTGAGGTGACCCAGGCAGAACTATCAGCTTCCCCTTTGGACCTCACTCTACCTGTGGTGTTCCTTGGAACTCTCAGGAGTCTCATGCTCTGTTGCCCAGGCTGGGGTGTAGTGGCATGATCTCAGCTCACTGCAGCCTCCACCTCCCCAGTTCAAGCAATTCTGCCTCAGCCATCCCAGTGGCTGGGATTACAGGTGCCTGCCACCATGCCTGGCTACTTTTTATATTTTTAGAAGAGACAGGGTTTTGCCATGTTGACCAGGCTGGTCTCGAACTCCTGACCTCAGGTGATCTGCCCGCCTAGGCCTCCCAAAGTGCTGGGATTACAGGCGTGAGCCACTGAGCCCTGCCAGAGTGGAATGTTTTTATATTAGTAGACCAATATTTGTGATGAATATCATATGCCGGGCCCTGGGGGCCCTGAGATGGCCAGCCCCAGTACTCCTCTTAGACTGTTAACCTCTGGGGAAGAAGATTAGTCATTCACAAATGCAATCAAGACTCCTGAGTGGCCAGTCACGGTGGCTCACACCTATGATCCCAGCACTTTATAATCCCAAGTAATCCGAGGTGGGCAAATCACTTGAGGCTAGGAGTTGGAGACCACCCTGACCAAAATATGGTGAAACTACCGTCTCTACTAAAAATACAAAAATTAGCCAGGTGTGGTGTCGGGTGCCTGTAATCCCAGCTACTTGGGTGGCTGAGGCAGGGAGAATTGCCTGAACCTTGGAGGCAGAGGTTGCAGTGAGCAAGACTCTTTTTCTTTTTTTTTTTTTTTTTTTTTTTTTGAGACGGAGTCTCGCTGTGTCGCCCAGGCTGGAGTGCAGTGGCCGGATCTCAGCTCACTGCAAGCTCTGCCTCCCGGGTTTTTACGCCATTCTCCTGCCTCAGCCTCTCGAGTAGCCGGGACTACAGGCGCCCGCCACCTCGCCCGGCTAGTTTTTTGTATTTTTTAGTAGAGACGGGGTTTCACCGTGTTAGCCAGGATGGTCTCGAACTCCTGACCTCGTGATCCGCCCGTCTCGGCCTCCCAAAGTGCTGGGATTACAGGCTTGAGCCACCGCGCCCGGCCAAGACTCTTTTTCAAAAACAAAACAAAACTCCACTCAAATGGGACCAAGGCTTTTTGACATTTGTAGACTTCAAATCTGACTCCTGGAATGGAGAGTAGCAACCTGTAAATCTGGGTAGAACCAGATTACCTGTGACCCCTAATGTCCTACACGTCTCTTCCCCAAAAGCACTTTGCTCCCTTATTCTTTCATAATCCAGTCCTGTGCCATGTGCTCTGCCAAGTGCCTGAAGAAGTCAGAAGGACAGTATATAATTATCAAAAAAGCATGTTTTGTGCTTTGAGAATAGGAAAAAAAGACAAAAAAATTGTGTACCTTACACTGGTTAAAAAAAGAAAAAAAAAGAATAAATAAGAGGAGCAGGCCCAGTAGGGAAGATCATGCACACCTCCTGGAAAAAGTGACAGTGAGGCCACGTGCAGTGGCTCACACCTGTGATCACAGCACTTTGGGAGGTCGAGGTGGGTGGACAGCTTGATGGCTTGAGGTCAGGAGTTCAAGACGAGCCTGGCCAACATGGTGAAACCACGTCTCTATTAAAAATATGAAAATTAGGCTGGGTGCGGTGGCTCACTCCTGTAATCCCAGCACTTTGGGAGGTTGAGGCAGGCAGATCACGAGGTCTAGAGATCGAGACCATCCTGGCTAACACGGTGAAACCCCGTCTCTACTAAAAATACAAAAAATTAGCTGGGCGTGGTGGCAGACACCTGTAGTTCCAGCTACTCAAGAGGCTGAGGCAGGAGAATGGTGTGAAACCGGGAGGCAGAGCTTGCAGTGAGCCGAGATTGTGCCACTGCACTCCAGCCTGGGCAACAAAGCAAGACTCCCTCTCAAAAAAAAAAAAAAAAAAAAAAGTGGCTGGGCGTGGTGGCTCACGCCTGTAATTCCAGCACTTTGGGAGGCCTAGGTGGGCAGATCACAAGGTCAGGAGATCGAGACCATCGTGGCTAACACAATGAATACCCATCTCCACTAAAAATACAAAAAATTAGCTGGGAGTGGTGGCGGGTGCCTGTAGTCCCAGCTACTCAGGAGGCTGAGGCAGGAGAATGGTGTGAACCTGGGAGGTGCAGATTGCAGTGAGCTGGAGCTTGTAGTGAGCCGAGATTGTGCCACTGCACTCCAGCTTGGGCAACAGAGCGAGACTCCCTCTCAGAAAAAAAAAAAAAAAAAGGCCAGGCGCGGTGGCTCAAGCCTGTAATCCCAGCACTATGGGAGGCCGAGACGGGTGGATCACGAGGTCAGGAGATCGAGACCATCCTGGCTAACACGGTGAAACCCCGTCTCTACTAAAAATACAAAAAAAATTAGCCGGGCGAGGTGGCGGGCGCCTGTAGTCCCAGCTACTCAGGAGGCTGAGGCAGGAGAATGGCGGGAACCGGGGAGGCAGAGCTTGCAGTGAGCTGAGATTCAGCCACTGCACTCCAGCCTGGGCAACAGAGCGAGACTCCATCTCAAAAAAAAAAAAAAAAAAAAGGCAGTTGGTTACGGAATAAGCTGATAGCGGGTGGGCAGGCAGGGAGTATAGTGTGTGAGGTCCTGAGATGGGAAGGTGGCATTATTGACTGAGTTGGCAACAGGAGGAACAGGTTTTGGGGGTAGGTGGATGTTTTCAGATTCAGATGTATTGCATTAGACATCCAGACAGAGGTATCTGGAGCAGGCAGTTACATGAGGCACAGAAGAAGAGAATGTTTAAAGGCAATGGTCTAGCCACGGGAGCAGTAACCACTGGAGAGGATGAGGTCACTTGGGGTAAGTGTCATTAAAAAGATTAGGGGACCTGGGCCTGAGGTGTATAGATGCACAATCCTTCCAGATTAGATGGCAGAGAGAAATAGCTGGGGAGGAACAAGGTTGGAGCAAGGAGCCAAGGGAAGGGACAGTTCCTAAAGAATAGTTAAGGCTGGGCACGATGGCTCAAGACTGTAATCCCAGCACTTTGGGAGGCCGAGACAGGTGGATCACGAGATCAGGAGATCAAGACCATCCTGGCTAACACGGTGAAACCCCATCTCTACTAAAAAATACAAAAAACTAGCCGGGCGAGGTCGCAGGCTCCTGTAGTCCCACCTACTCGGGAGGCTGAGGCAGGAGAATGGCGTAAACCCAGAAGGCGGAGCTTGCAGTGAGCTGAGATCCGGCCACTGCACTCCAGCCTGGGGGACAGAGCAAGGCTCCGTCTCAAAAAAAAAAAAAAAAGTTGGAACCCATGCTTCTGGACCGCCTGCAGTCTCAGGGGGCAGCTGGAACCAAAGCTAGAAAGCCATGTGTCTAGGAGGTACCAGGTCCTATTCTAGGAGATGAATATACAGTGCCCAGGAGTCACCCAGGTACTTGTGAAAATATATGTTCCACGGCCCACCTCCAGAGATGCTGAAGTGGAAAGTCTAGGGACCTAAGGTCCTACTCAGTGTTCTACCAGCTGGACCTGTGAGAAGAGACATCCCACTTCAACTCTCCCCTTTCCCATACAGGGTCAGTGTGGCCTATGCCACACTCTCAGGTTAGGCTACAGGATGGGCACTCAGAACTTTCCAACAGCCTCTAACTTCTTCTCTCCAGGATGCTTGGTGATTCACCCCTCCTTGCCCCGTGCCACCCCGACCCCCTCAGTTTATGCCTTGGGCTACCAGTGAAGGGAACTTTTTTGGTTTCCCCTGAAATTACTCAGCTTCAATAAAGGGAACTTCTGAACTCCCAGTATGCCTGATCCTGGCTGGGGAACATTCCTCCTCAGACTTTAAGCTGTATTCCTCCTCTCTCAACTAGAAGTCGTTTCTTTTTTTTTTTTTTTTTGAGAGGGAGTCTCGCTCTGTTGCCCAGGTTGGAATACGGTGGCGCAATCTCAGCTCACTCCAACCTCTGTCTCCCAGGTTCAAGAGATTCTCCTGCCTCAGCCTCCTGAGTACCTGGGACTACAGGTGCCCGCCACAACACCCAGCTAATTTTTTTGTATTTTTAGTAGAGGCAGGGTTTTACCATGCTGGCCAGGCTGGTCTTGAACTCCTGATTTCAAATGATCCACCCACCTGGGCCTCCAAAAGTGCTGGGATTACAGGCGTGAGCAACCGTCCCTGGCCAGTCCTTTCTAACTCTCTCTTCTCCAGGAAGTTTCAGAGTAAAGCCAGTTAGGACTTCACTATCTTCCCCCAACACACACAGACACACTCTCACACATACACATTCTTTTCATTCAACCATGCAACTGCTACTGCTCTGACGGGTACCCACCCCACCCCAT
Source organism: Macaca nemestrina (assembly GCF_043159975.1). NCBI lineage: Eukaryota > Metazoa > Chordata > Mammalia > Primates > Cercopithecidae > Macaca > Macaca nemestrina. Next base: position 112,828,793 of record NC_092126.1, on the reverse strand, counting down.
TGTGAATCAGCAGCTCAAATGAACAAGTAAAACACCAGAAATCACATTCAGCCTGTGAAGTCCTGGCTTTAAAAGCAGAAATGGCTGCAGAGCATTGTTTGCACAGAAAACACATACAGCATTTAGGCCACTGACCTAGGTTCAGAAACTTCCATTTCAGCAGTTCTTGCAGAATGGCTGCTTTTGGGGTTTTTTTTCAAACATTAAATCTGATAAAATTAGGTCAGGCATTTCTTGCACAATTAGCAGTTGATCAAATGACTTCCTTATTCTGACTCAATGTAGTCGTATAAACAACATTTAAAACAAGTTTATTTTCAGGCTCAGTGCAGTGGCTCACACCTATAATCCAAGCACTTTGGGAGGCTAAAGTGGGCAGATTGTTTGAGCTCAGGAGTTTGAGAACAGCCTGGGCAACATGGCGAAACACTGTTTCTACAAAAAAAATACTGGCCAGTCGCGGTGGCTCATGCTTGTAATCCCAGCACTTTGGGAGGCAAAGGCGGGTGGATCACGAGGTCAGGAGTCCAGCCAATATGGTGAAACCCCGTCTCTACTAAAAATACAAAAATTAGCTGGGCGTGGTGGCGCATGCCTATAGTCCCAGCTGCTCTGAAGGCTGAGGCAGGAGAATCGCTTGAACCCGAGAGGTGGAGGTTGCAGTGAGCTGAGATTGTGCCACTACACAGCCTGGGTGATAGAGCAAGACTCTGTCTCAAAAAAAAAAAAAAAGAGCCAAGGTTGGTGGCACATGACTGTGGTCCCAGTTACTTGGGCAGCTGAGGTCAGAGGATTGCTTAAGCCCAGGAGGTCGAGGCCGCAGTCAGCCGTGATTGCGCCACTGTACTCCAGCCAGGGAGACAGAGTGAGACCCTGTCTCAAAATAAATTAAATAAGTTTATTTTCAGAAAAGCATTCCTGGCCTGATAAGTCTAATAAATCTCTTACATTTTAACTTTTGGATAAGATAGAGTAAAAAACACTGGTTAAAGATTTTCCCAAGGGGCTAGGCATGGTTGCATGCACCTGTGGTTCCATCTACTCAGGAGGTTGAGGTGGGGGAATCACTTGAGCCCAGAGGGTCAAGGCTGCAGTAAACTGAGATTGTGCCACTTCACACCAGTCTGTATGACTCCAGCCTGGACTGTCTCAAAACAAACAAACAAACAAACAAACAACCCCCAAAAAAACCAACCTGGCCAACAAGGTGAAACCTTGTCTCTATGAAAAAATACAAAAATTAGCCGAGTGTGAGGCACATGGATCATTTGAGGTCAGGAGTTTGAGACCAGCCTGGCCAACATGGTCAAACCCCGTCTCTACTAAGAATACAAAAATTAGGTGGGCATGATGGTGTGCTCCTGTAATCCCAGCTACTTGGGAGGCTGAGGTAGGAGAATTGCTTGAACCTGGGAGATGGAGGTTACAGAAGCCAAGATTGTGCCACTGCACTCCAGCCTAGGCAACAGAATGAGACTCTATCTCAAAAACAAAAACAAGGCCGGGCGCGGCGGCTCAAGCCTGTAATCCCAGCACTTTGGGAGGCAGAGACGGGCGGATCACGAGATCAGGAGATCAAGACCATCCTGGCTAACACAGTGAAACCCCATCTCTACTAAAAAATACAAAAAACTAGCCAGGCAAGGTGGCGGGCGCCTGTAGTCCCAGCTACTCGGGAGGCTGAGGCAGGAGAATGGCGTAAACCCAGAAGGCGGAGCTTGCAGTGAGCTGAGATCCGGCCACTGCACTCCAGCCTGGGGAACAGAGCAAGGCTCCGTCTCAAAAATAAAAAAACAAAAAAACAAAAATAAAATTAGCGGGGCATGGTGGCATGTGCCTGTAGTCCCAGCTACTTGAGAGGCTGAGGTGAGTGAATTGCTTGAACCCAGGAGGCAGGAGTTGCAGTGAGCTGAGATAGTGCCACTGCCCTCCAACCTGGGTGACAGAGAGAGACCCTGTCTCAAAAAACAAAAAACAAAACAAAACAAAACAAAAAAATTTCCCAAGAAAACACAGCATGGGTTTATAAAGAGCAGGCCATGATCCCTGTCAGAGTACTCTGAATTGACATGTTTTTGTTATTGTACTCATCAAGTAAGGGGAAGAGTATGCATTCACATACAGGTGTGACACACCTGGGCAGGCACTAAAATAAAGCCCAGCTCCAGCCAGCCACAGAAATTAATGGGTATTGCCTCACATCAGACACTGATTGATTGGGAGCTGAGGGGGAAAAATGTCAGAAGTCCTTGTACAAGGAATGAGGTCTCATAGGCCTTGGCCCTGAAATGGTGTAATTCTCACTGCCTCTCAGTGAGGCTATGTACAGAGACATTGCTGATCTCTACTCAATAGTCATTCCCAAGTCTTTCCTCCTGGCTGGCTGGCAGAATCTACTTTCCTGCTGTCAAGATAGGGGCAGGTGACCTAATTGGCTACAAAGAGATGCAGAGGCTCCTGGGAAAGCCCCCATGATCCCAGGGAACAGCAGAAGGGAATGTTCCTCTCTCCCTTCTCACTGGTGAGTGTTCTTGAGGGTACCCAGAGTTCTGGGAGCAAGGCAACCACGTTGGAGTTTTGAAGGCAAAGAACTAGAAGGCCCCAAAGAAACAAACTGATGTCTTTCAGCTTTGACCTTCCCAAGAACTCAACTCCAGACGTGTCATGTGAAAAAACAAGAACCACCAAATGGGTGGACCAATTGCTGCTGGGGATTCTGTTAGCTGTATCTAGAAGCATTGAGACTGACATGACATGACAGTGGTGTGTTGGGCAGGGGTACTAGGCAACTTGTTGCCCATAACTGGCCGGCAGAATATTTTCCTAGCCAGCCTTACCTGTTGTAAAGGTAAGGGCAGGTGACCTGATCTTGGCTGTGAAGAGACACAGAGGCTCCTGGGAGACCCACTCTTAGTGCCCCTCCCAGGTCCAGTGTAGTTGTGGCCCTCGAGACCAGTAGAGGAGACCATAAAGCAAGCCCACTTGATCCAAATTCCTAGAGCTCTAGCAGCATTCAGGAGCACGTGTAGCTAACCCTCAGTAGTGACCTACAGTTCTGAAGACCACCTGGTTTCATGGGAGGCAAGTGAAGGGACTCTAAATCTCCCTGCAGCAGAATACCCCAGTCACCTTTGTCCCCAGCATGTGACTGTGTGTGTATGCATGTACCTGTGTGTGAATCTAAAGTCCTGGTTTCAGGCTGGGTGCAGTGGCTCACGCCTATAATCCCAGCACTTTGGGAGGTTGAGGCGGGTGGATCACCTGAGGTAAGGAGTTCAAGACCAGCCTGGCCAACATCCAACATGGCAAAACCACTTATCTTTTTCTTTTTCTTTTTTTTTTTTTTTTTTTTTTTTTTTTTTGAGACGGAGTCTCCCTCTGCCGCCCAGGCTGGAGTGCAGTGGCCGGATCTCAGCTCACTGCAAGCTCCGCCTCCCGGGTTCACGCCATTCTCCTGCCTCAGCCTCCTGAGTAGTTGGGACTACAGGCGCCCGCCACCGCGCCCGGCTAGTTTTTTGTATTTTTTAGTAGAGACGGGGTTTCACCGTGTTAGCCAGGATGGTCTCGATCTCCTGACCTCGTGATCCGCCCGTCTCGGCCTCCCAAAGTGCTGGGATTACAGGCTTGAGCCACCACGCCCGGCCTCTTTTTCTTTTTTTTTGGAGTTTTGCTCTTGTTACCCCGGCTGGAGTGCACTGGTATGATCTCAGCTCACTGCAACCTCCGCCTCCTGGGTTCAAGTGATTCTCCTGCCTCAGGCTCCCGAGTGGCTGGGATTACAGGCATCTGCCACCATGCCTGGCTAATTTTTTGTATTTTTAGTAGAGATGGAATTTCACCATGTTGGCCAGGCTGGTCTTAAACTCCTGACCTCAGGTGATCCAACTGCCTTGGCCTCCCAAAGTTAATAGGGTTACAGGTGTGAGCCACCACCCTGTGAAACCACATCTCTACAAAAAATACAAAAAAAAAATTAGGTGTGTGTGGTGGCACGTGCCTGTAGTCCCAACTACTGGGGAGGCTGAGGCTTGAGAATTGCTTGAACCCAGGAAGTGGAGGTTGCAGTGAGCCAAGATCACGCCACCGCACTCCAACCTGGGAGACAAAGTGAGACTCTGTCACACACACACATAAAATAGTAATAAAAAAAACTTGGCTGCGTGGGGTGGCTCACACCTGTAATCCCAGCACTTTGGGAGGCCTAGGCAGGCAGATCATGAGGTCAGGAGATCGAGACCATCTTGGTTAACACAGTGAAACCCCATCTCTACTAAAAATAAAAATAAGGCCGGGCGCGGTGGCTCAAGCCTGTAATCCCAGCACTTTGGGAGGCCGAGGCGGGTGGATCACGAGGTCAGGAGATCGAGATTATCCTGGCTAACATGGTGAAACCCCGTCTCTACTAAAAATACAAAAAACTAGCCGGGCGTGGTGGCGCGCGCCTGTAGTTCCAGCTACTTGGGAGGCTGAGGCGGGAGAATGGCGTGAACCCGGGAGGCGGAGCTTGCAGTGAGCCGAGATCACGCCACTGCACTCCAGCCTGGGAGACACAGCGAGACTACGTCTCAAAAAAAAAAAAATAAAAATAAAAAATAAAAATAAAAATAAAAAAAATTAGCCAGGCGTGGTGGCGGGCACCTGTAGTCCCAGTTACTCAGGAGACTGAGGCAGGCAGGAGAATGGTGTGAACCCAGGAGGCAGAGCTTGCAGTGAGCCAAGATCACGCCACTGCACTCCAGCCTGGGCGACAGAGCAAGACTGTCTCAAAAATAAATAAATAAATAAAAATAAGAAATAAAGTCCTGGTCTCCTGAGCATCCTTTGTGGATGTCATCACAGAGCCCCAAAGGCCAAAGGGAATATTAAGTATGCCTTTGCTTTCTACACTAGTTGTTTAAGTTTTCTTCCCAGAGAAGTATTGGCAAGCATGACCCTTCATGTTCTTGTGACACTTTTTTTTTTTTGAGACAGAGTTTCACCCTGTCACCCAGGCTGGAGTGCAGTGGCGCGATCTCGGCTCACTGCAAGCTCCGCCTCCCGAGTTCACACCATTCTCCTGCCTCAGCTTCCCAAGTAGCTGGGACTACAGGCGCCTGCTACCACGCCTGGCTAATCTTTTTGTATTTTTAGTAGAGACAGGGTTTCACCATGTTAGCCAGGATGGTCTCGATCTTCTGACCTCATGATCTGTCCACCTTGGCCTCCCAAAGTCTGGGATTCCAGGCGTGAGCTACTGCACCCGGCCCTTGTGACACTTTTGTCACACAGCATACAACACTGTATTACATACGTAACCATCCTCCATCCCTAACCACACTGTGAACCCCTGGAGGGTAGGGACCATGAGCACATAATACTCAAGTACTATTAGTCCAGTGAAGAAATGACTAATAGCTGGATAATTCTTTCTTTCATTTATGCAAGAAATGCCTACTGAGAATTTGCACTGTAGAAAAGGCAAAGGATACACGCAAGTTAACATTAAATACTGGTTCGTGGTTAAGACAGTGATGGTAATAGAATTACAGGAAGAAGACAAGACACTGGTGGCACCTGGGCCCAGGCTGCCACACCCTCTGCCCAAAGAGGGCTGGCCATCAACACAAGTGGCATAACCAGAATGGAATCTGTCCATTGGCACAACTCCCCCGTATAAAAAAAGTGATCCCACTTCCTCTCTGTGAGACTTGTTCCGCAATAACCTAATCCTTATATAACAGAGGTTAGAAATCACTGAGAAGACATTTAATTCTTCTAAAGCATACTTCTAGAGTCTTTTTCTTTTCACAGTCCCCTGGGCAGGTTAAGGAGGCACAGGTGAGAAGGAACCAAAAATATTTCTCCCCTGCTGCCACCTCCAATGAAAGTATGTCTAATATTTGTGAATACTGCCATGTGTGCTCTGTTAGTGCTGGTCAAGTGTGGACCAAGAATAACTTGGGAGAGCCAAGTCCTGTCATGTGTAGAGAAAACTGTGGTAGCAGCTAAGACAAAAACTTTGATTCGGAATCAAATAAAGCTTAAAGGCCAGGTGCGGTGATTCAGCCTGTAATCCCAGCACTTTGGGAGGCCGAGGCGGGTGGATCACCTGACGTCAGGAGTTCAGGAACAGCCTGGCCAACATGGTGAAACCCCGTTTCTACTAAAAATACAAAAATCAGCCAGGCGCAGTAGCGGGTGCCTGTAATACCAGCTACTAGGGAGGCTGAGGCAGGAGAATCCCTTGAACCCAGGAGGTAGAGGTGGCAGTGAGCCGAGATGATACCACTGCATTCCAGGCTGGGCGACAGAGTAAGATCATGTCTCAAAAAAAAAAAAAAAAAAAGCTTAAAGTTCACACACCCAGACATTATTCATCTTTTTTTTTTTTTTGAGACAGAGTTTTGCTCTTGTTGCCCAGGCTGAAGTGCAGTGGCATGATCTTGGCTCACCGCAACTTCCGCCTCCTGGGTTCAAGCAATTCTCCTGCTTCAGCCTCCCAAGTAGGTGGGACTATAGGAATGCACCACCATGCCCAGTTAATTTTGTATTTTCAATAGAGACTGGGTTTCAGCATGTTGGTCAGGCTGGTCTCAAACCCCTGACCTCAGGTGAACCACCTGCCTTGGCCTCCCAAAGTGCTGGGATTACATGCGTGAGCCACTGTGCGTGGCCCAACATTATGAATCTTTAATAAGACATCACAGTCCAAGATAAACCAGTATGTGACCAATAAGCCAGGTTTTCCTCTAGTTCCCTTCCTGATTTTTCTTCTGTTCTTGTCGCCCAAGGTCCTCTGGTAATGGATGGATTGTCCACTTCTGGGATCTTGGTGTCCTACCGGGCCTACGGGGTCTCTCTAGGATAAAGTGGCTCAACATAGAACACAGCCCTGGGGCCAAGGTATCTCCTGAGCTGAATCAGTCACTCTTGTCATCTCCTCCCAGGTCCCTAGGTCACTACCACAACAGGAACACGGAGGCAGATGTTCATTGTTTCCAGTTCTCTTTTTTATTTTTGAGACAGGATCTTGCTCTGTCACCCAGGCTGGAGTGCAGTGGCACGATCATAGGATCACAGCTCTCTGCAACTTCAAACTCCTGGGCTAAAAAGGTCCTCCCGCCTTGGCCTACTTAATAGCTAGGATTACAGGTGCACGTCACTATGCCAGGCTAATTATTTTATTTTAATTTTAAAATTTTTAATTTTTTTTTTCCTTTCTTTGAGATGAGGTTTTGCTCTCGTTGCCCAGGCTAGAGGGCTGTGGCATGATCTTGGCTCACTGCAACCTCCACCTCCTGGGTTCAAGTGATTCTCCTGCCTCAGTCTCCCAAGTAGCTGGGATTACAGGCGAGCACCACCATGCCCAGCTAATTTCTGTGTTTTTAGTAGAGACTGGGTTTCACTAGGTTGGCCAGGCTGGTCTCAAATTCCTGACCTCAAGTGACCCACCCACCTCAGCCTACCAAAGTGCTGGGACTGCAGGCGTGAGCCACTATGCCTGGCCCCGTTTTTTTTTTTTTTTTTTGCCTCCCAAGTAGGTGAGACTACAGAGTGAGATTCTGTCTCAAAAAACAAAACAAAACAAAACAAAAGCGGCTCAGCGCAGTGGTTCACATGTGTAATCTCAACACTTTGGGAGGAAGAGGTGGACAGAGCGCTTGAGCCCTGGGGGGCAGGGCAGAAGTTGCAGTGAGCCAAGATTGTGCCACTGCACTCCAGCGGGGGTGACAGAATGAGACCCTGTCTCAAAAACAAACAGGCCGGGCGCAGTGGCTCAAGCCTATAATCCCAGCACTTTGGGAGGCCAAGATGGGCGGATCATGAGGTCAGGAGATCGAGACCATCCTGGTTAACACGGTGAAAACCCGTTTCTACTAAAAAATACAAAAAACTAGCTGGGCGAGGTGGCGGGTGCCTGTAGTCCCAGCTACTCGGGAGGCTGAGGCAGGAGAATGGTGTAAACCCGGGAGGCGGAGCTTGCAGCGAGCTGAGATCCGGCCACTGCACTCCAGCCTGGGGGACACAGCGAGACTCCGTCTCAAAAAAAAACAAAAACAAAAAAACCCACCATTTATTTATTTATTTATTGAGACAGAGTTTTGCTCTTGTTGCCCAGGCTGGCATGCAATGGCATTATCCTGGCTCACTGCAACCTCTGGCTCATCGCAACCTTTGCCTCCCACATTCCAGCGATTCTCCTGCCTCAGCCTTCTGAGTAGCTGGGATTACAGGCACATGCCACCACACCTAGCTAATTTTTGTATTTTTAGTATAGATGGGGTTTCACCATGTTGGTCAGGCTGGTCTCAATCTCCTGACCTCGTGATCCACCTGCCTTGGCCTCTTAAAGTGCTGGGATTACAGGCATGAGCCACCGTGCCTGGCCACCCCCACCATTTAAATAAAATGTTTACAAGCTAACAAAGTTTAAAGACTTTGTAAATAATGGTGACCTTGCAGTCCGGGCACGGTGGCCCCTGACTGGAATCCTAGCACTTGGGAGGCCAAGGAGGGAGGATCACTTGAGGCCAGGAGTTCAAGACCAGCCTGAGCAGCATGGTGAAACCCCATCTATACTAAAAATACAAAAATTAGCTAGGCATGGTGATACAGACCAGTAGTCTCAGCTATTTGGGAGGTTGAGGTAGGAGGATCACTTGAGCCCAATAGGTTGAGGCTGCAAGTGAGCTATGATTACACCACAAAAAAAAAAAAAAAAAAAAAAGGTGACCTTCTAACTATGGCTTTTTTTTTTTTTTTTGAGACGGAGTCTCGCTCTGTCGCCCAGGCTGGAGTGAAATGGTGCAATCTCTGCTCACTGCAAGCTCTACCTCCGGGGTTCACGCCCTTCTCCTGCCTCAGCCTCCCTGAGTAGCTGGGACTACAGGCGCCCGCCACCACGCCCGACTAATTTTTTTTTGTATTTTTAGTAGAGATGGGGTTTCACCTGTGTTAGCCAGGACGGTCTCGATCTCCTGACCTCTTGATCCGCCCACCTCGGCCTCCCAAAGTGCTGGGATTACAGGCGTGAGCCACCGCGCCTGGCCCTAACTATGGCTTTCACTTTATTCTTCACATTTCAACTACCAGCACTTTGTAATCTTTTATTTATTTATTTATTTTTCCATGCAAATACCCAGATATCAAGAAGAATATTTTGCAATCCTAATATTAATTTTTAAGGAACTACCAATAATTAATGCGCTATTTTTATAGCTATTAAAAGCACTAAATTTCTGACTTAAAAACATTTTCCAAATTTTTCTTTTTTTTTTTTTTTTTTGAGACAGAGTCTTGCTCTGTCGCCCAGGCTGGGGTGCAGTGGCCGGATCTCAGCTCACTGCAAGCTCTGCCTCCCGGGTTTAGACCATTCTCCTGCCTCAGCCTCCCGAGTAGCTGGGACTACAGGCGCCCGCCACCTCGCCCGGCTAGTTTTTTTTTTTGTATTTTTTAGTAGAGACGGGGTTTCACCGTGTTAGCCAGGATGGTCTCGATCTCCTGACCTCGTGATCCGCCCGTCTCGGCCTCCCAAAGTGCTGGGATTACAGGCTTGAGCCACCGCGCCCGGCCTAAATTTTTCATTTTTATAATTAGGTTTTGTCCCCTTTTCTTTTTTTTTTTTTTGAGAGGGAGTCTCGCTCTGTCGCCCAGGCTGGAGTGCAGTGGCCGGATCTCAGCTCACTGCAAGCTCCGCCTCCCGGGTTTACGCCATTCTCCTGCCTCAGCCTCCCGAGTAGCTGGGACTACAGGCGCCCGCCACCTCGCCCCGCTAGTTTTCTTGTATTTTTTGGTAGAGACGGGGTTTCACCACGTTAGCCAGGATGGTTTCGATCTCCTGACCTCGTGATTCGCCCGTCTCGGCCTCCCAAAGTGCTGGGATTACAGGCTTGAGCCACCGCGCCCGGCCAGGTTTTGTCCCCTTTTCTAGTGGTGCTGAGGACTTGTCCTACTTGTCCTCCTTAAGACTGCCATAAATGGTGTAGGAGAAACTGCTAAAAAAAGAAGAGGGAAGCAGACACCCTGAAATGTAGATTCTGAACCGATGTCAGTAACCAACTTTTTTTTTTTTTTTTTTTTTTTGAGACAGAGTCTCACTCTGTCACCCAGCCTGGAGTGCAGTAGTGCGATCTTGACTCACTGCTACCTCCATCTCCTGGGTTCAAGTGATTCTCCTACCTCAGCCTCCTGAGTAGCTGGGATTACAGGTGCCTGCCACCATGCCCAGCTAATTTTTGCATTTTTAGTAACGACAGGGTTTCACCACATCAGCCAGGCTGGTCTCGAACTCCTGACTTCAGGTGATCCACCTGCCTCGGCCTTCCAAAGCCAAAGTGCTGGGATTACAGGCCTGAGCCACTGTGCCCGGCCCCAACTTTCTTTTTCCATAAATAACAGGACTAAAGGTAGTGTTTCTTTTTTGATAACATTTGTAAGAGTTTCAGCTGGGCACGGTGGCGCACACCTTTAATCCCAACACTTTGGGAGGCTGAGGCTGGTGGATCATGAGGTCAGGAGTTTGAGACCAGCCTGCCCAAGATGGTGAAACCCATCTCTACTAAAAATACAAAAATTAGCCAGGCGTGGTGGTGCACGCCTGTAATTCTAACTACTCAGGAGGCTGAGGCAGGAGAATCGCTTGATTCAGGGAGGCAGAGGTTGCAGTGAGCTCGGATTGCCCCACTGCACTCCAGCCTGGGGGACTGAGCGAGACTCTGTCTCAGAAAAAACAACAAAACGAAACAAAACAAAACAGAAGAGTTTCAAAGAACTTTCATAGAAGGGGACTTGTTAGGGTTGGCTCTGCAGATGTAGAATCATCATGTGGTGGTAACTCTTATCTACAGGGGATTAATTGCTATGTGGTTATTTGAGGCAGTTTTAATTCCACATTTACTTTCCCCTACTAATCTACCCAACTGCCAAGAGGCCTTTCTTATCAGATGGTGTGTGATGGATGTCCCAGGGAGTGTAAATTAATTTCAGTTGGCCAAACACAACATAAAAATAGTAAATCTGTTCAAATGACCTACCATATTTTCACTGGGCCAGTTCCCCTTCCTTCACCCCTGACACAAAACATAGCTCATCTTTTCAACAGGAATAGGGTAGAAAAATAAGAATAAAAAAATAAAATAGACATGGCTCATCTGTTTCTCCTCTTCTCCCTCACAGCCACCTCCGTAGTGAGAGGGTCCTAATGGTTCTGTGTCTGAGAACCCTCAGTCATTTTGTCTCTGCTCCAAAACTTCCTACAATGCCTGCCTGCCTTTTAAGGCAGGATATATGGTCTGTCTGGCCTCCTTTCTAGCTTTAGATCCCCTTAGGTTGTAGTAGTGTTGTAGTGCCCGGCTCAACTGGCCTAATCCCCACTCTCTGATACTGTCCTGCCTGTTCCAGAAATTCTCTTCTGGTCCCTTGAGTCTCCCCTCCTGTTACATGCATCCTCATCTTTATTCTGCCAGCATTTTTTTTCAATACCACACTCAAATGTTACTCAAGTCAAAGGTTTCCTATGAGAGCAGGGGTTGTGCCTGGTGTTCTACAGCCTTTGGTTCATACCCTTTTTTTTTTTTTTTTTTGAGATGGAGTCTGGCTCTGTCGCCCAGGCTGGAGTGCAGTGGCCGGATCTCAGCTCACTGCAAGCTCCGCCTCCCGGGTTTACGCCATTCTCCTGCCTCAGCCTCCGGACTAGCTGGGACTACAGGCGCCCGCCACCTCGCCCGGCTAGTTTTTTTGTATTTTTTTAGTAGAGACGGGGTTTCACCGTGTTCGCCAGGATGGTCTCGATCTCCCGACCTCGTGATCCACCCATCTCGGCCTCCCAAAGTGCTGGGATTACAGGCTTGAGCCACCGCGCCCGGCCTTTTTTGTTTTTTTTTAGAGGGGGTCTCACTCTGTCACTCAGGCTGGAGTACAGTGGTGCAATCTTGGCTCACTGCAACCTCCGCCTCCTGGGTTCAAGCAATTCTTCTGCCTCTGCCTCCCGAGTAGCTCAGACTATAGACATGCGCCACCACGCCTGGCTAACTTTTTTTTGTATTTTTGGTAGAGATGGGGTTTCACCATATTAGCCATGCTGGTCTCGAACTCCTAACCTCGTGATCTGCCCGCCATGGCCTCCCAAAGTCCTGGGATTACAAGCATGAACTGCCCTGCCGGGCGCCCAGCACTTTTTTTTTTTTTTTTTGACAGGACATTTCCGTCTCCACGTTGGTCAGGCTGGTCTCGAACTCCCGACCTCAGGTGATCTGCCTGCCTCGGCCTCCCAAAGTGCTAGGATTACAGGCGTGAGCCACCGCGCCTGGCCGGTTCACACCCCTTATTTGTATTTACTGTTTTTTTGAGACAGGGTCTCACTTTGCCGTCCAGTCTCGAGAGAAGTGGCACCATCTCGACTCACTGCAACTTCGACCTCCTGGGCTCAAGGGATCCTTCTACCTCAGCCTCCCGAGTACCTGGGACCACAGATGCGCGCCACCTCCGGCTAATTTTTGTAGACAGGATTTCGTCATGTTGCCGAGGCTGGTCTCTAACTCCTGGGCTAAAGCTATCCTCCCGCCTCAGCCTTCCAAAGTGCTGGGACGACAGGCTTGAACCACTGCACCTGGCCTGGTTCACACCCTTTAATTGCACTTACCACATACTGCTAGGCATTGAGGTTATTTCTGAAACATCTCTACTCTTCCACTAGATTCTATGAGGGCAGGAACTAGGTCTTATTTTTCTCTGAGGACAAGAACTGTTAGACAAGTGTATGGAGACTCATCTAGGCCTGACTTCCTCTTTCCTCTGGGTTTATTTCTCCCTCCAGGAAGAGGGTTGTGTGTTTGTGTGAGCGGGGCGACTGGAAAACACAGTGTTCAGGACGTTGTATCTTGTTCCAGGAACTAAGTACATGCCTGGGTAACTAATGTGGAATACCTCTCCTTCCCCTGTTGCTATCGCCCCTCTGTGGCTGCTTGTCAAGTAGCTCAGTATGAAGAGCTGACGGAATTCTCAGGTGGGCCAGGTGGCTCTGGCGTCCAGATTGTTTAAGGCGACTGTTAATAACTACAGCACACCGTTCAGTCTTGGTCCCAAGGCGCTGATGCACGCGGTACTTCCCGAAATCCCTGTAGGGCCGCTGGAGCAGGAGCCCGGATCCCACGTTTGGGCAGCTGACTCGCCTAAGGCCTCCAGCTGAAAGCGGAATGGCAGGGGTGAGAATGAACAGACCTAACTACGGGGCTTCTCGCACCTGGCCTGCATTTATTTAGGACCAGGATAACCTCGAAGGCCGGGCTAGGGTGCCCCATGGGTCGTGGGCTTGCTGTCTGACTCCCTGAAATCGGCGGGCTGAACAGAGCTTCATCCTGTAGCGCCATCCTGAGCAGAGGAAGGGGCGCCCGACGACCGCGTAGCAGGCGGCAGGGCGGGAGGAAGTAGCAGCTGCTGCTCCCCACCCACCCCTCTCGCATCTGCCTTTTCGCTCCACTGTTTGCCGGTGAGCGAAGTGGCGCGAGACTGGAGGGGATAAAAGACAGCGGCTGCAGGAGCCGAAGGCCGCGGCACGAGGTGGGGCAGGGGCGGGCACGCGAGCGTGCGTGCGTGCGTGCGTGGGCGCGGTCTATAGCACGCCGCGCGCGGGGCGGATGTCCGGGCCGGCTGGGCCAGGGCCGCGGACGAGATGGCGGAAGGTGGAGGCTGCGGTGAGCGACCGGATGCGGAGACTCAGAAGTCGGAGCTTGGAGCCTTAATGAGGACCACACTCCAACGCGGCGCGCAGTGGTGAGCATCCGGCTCTCTCTTCCTCTGTGCAGAACCAGGGGCCGAGTATCTGGCCCTTAGGCCAGCCCCCTTTTTCTCGGCTACAGTAGGGGCTGGGCGGGGATGGTATGTAGTGACCCTGGAAGAGTAGCCTGACACCTGCCCCTCGGGAGAACTCCAGGATCAGCTCTGGGAAAGCGCAGGCGGGGCCTGAGGGTCGCCTCGGCTCATTTGGAGCCCCAGTGGGTGGGCCCGGCGGGGGCCAGGGGGATGGATGTGGAGAAGGGGAATGTTGGCGGGGACCCTGAGGGTGGGGAGAGCCCTTTACCATGAGGACTCGCCGTGTGACCTTGGGCGAAGGTGTCACAGACCTGGATTCCTCACTGTTAAAACCAGGATAGCAATATTTGGCTCTCCGCCCTCAGTGGGTTGAGGCGAAAATCAGAAGTACTTTGTAACTTGTAAACTGCCAACAGATGTCAAGGTCAGAAGCTGAACAAATGTCTGAGAGCCCCAGATTATTTTGGTAGCAAGTGTCAAAAATATTTGTGACAGCAGTATCTCGGAGTGGGAGAGGGGGATAGCCTAGGTCCTGGAGCTAGATAGAAGATGAAGAGTCCAGAATTTAGAAGACCCAGGCTGAGTTATTGGGCATCTTAACAGATTGTTTGGTGGAGGGGACAATACTTTGTACTACTGGAGAGATTCCTGGGTGGTATTATTGTGTGGTACAAAAACTAAGGCTAGACTTTGCATTTAGTATGATTGAGTGTTACCCATCTTGTTTTTTTGTTTGTTTGATTTTTTGAGACAGAGTTTCACTGTTATTGCCCAAGCTGGAGTGCAGTGGCGCCATCTCGGCTCACGGCAACTTCCGCCTCCCGGGTTCAAGCGATTCTCCTGCCTCAGCCTCCCGAGTAGCTGGGATTACAGGCTCACACCACCATGCCCAGCTAATTTTTTGTATTTTTAGTACAGACTGGGTTTCACTATGCTGAGCAGGCTGGTCTCGAACTCCTGACCTTGTGATCCAGCCGCCTCTGCCTCCCATTACAGGTGGGAGCCACCGTGCCCGGCCCGAGTGTTACCCATCTTTAAGAAACCATTGTGGCGATGACCTACAGAGGAATTGAGCTGGAGGATAGAAAAATTGGGGTTATGAGGAGTACAGATAACAGCTTATGTATTCACCTTGAGCTAGCCAGTTTGTGAAAGTCAGAGTAAATAGGTACTTTTTTTGTGGGTTTTTTTTTTTTTTTTTTTTTTGAGGAATTTCGCTCTTGTTGCCCAGGCTGGCGTGCAATGGTGTGATCTCGGCTCACGGCAACCTGTGCCTCCAGGGTTCAAGTGATTCTCCTGCCTCAGCCTCCCCAGTAGCTAGGATTACAGGCATGCGCCACTATGCCCGGCTAATTTTTTTTTTGTATTTTTAGTAGAGACAGGGTTTCTCCATTTTGGTCAGGCTTGTCTCAAACTCCCGACCTCAAGTGATTCACCCGCCTTGGCCTTCCAAAGTGCTGGGATTATAGGCTAGAGCTACCACGCCTGGTCTAGCAGAGGTACTTCTCAAGTTAACCTGTATAGGGCTCATAAAGAATACTCAGCAGAAGCAGAGGAAGTTTAAGACTAAAATCATACAGTAAAATTGTATGGAAGGTATTGCTCAAGGGATTTGGAAGAAAAATAGCATTTTCGAGACGGATGTGTTTATGGATCCTTGTGACCTCTGGGAAGTTGCCTGAACTCCTCTCACATTTGTTGGTTATACAGTTTTAAGGATGCACCAATATAATTGTTGATGCTTTGTTGCTCCACAGAGATTCTGTTTTAATTGTAAAACAGCAGAGTGATACTTTTTTTTTTTTTTTTTTTTTTTTGAGACGGAGTCTCGCTGTGTTGCCAGGCTGGAGGAGTACAGTGGCATGATCTCAGCTCACTGCAATCTCTGCCTTCCGGGTTCAAGCGATTCTCCTGCTTCAGCCTCCCTAGTAACTGAGATTATAGGCACGCACCACCACGCCCAGCTAATTTTTGTGTTTTTAGTAGAGACGGGGTTTCACCATGTTGGCCAGGATGGTCTTGATCTCCTGACCTCGTGATCCACCTGCCTCAGCCTCCGAAAGTGTTGGGATTACAGACATGAGCCACCTCTCCCAGCCAGCATAGTGATACTTTAAAAATATAAATAGGTCTGGCACAATGTCTTATGTCTCTAATCCCAGCACTTTGGGAGGCTGAAGCAGGAAGATCACTTGAGGCCAGGAGTTCAAGATCAGCCTGGGCAACATAGCAAGACCTAGCCTCTACAAAATAAAAATAAAAAAATAAATTAGCCAGGCATGGTGGTATGTACCTATAGTCATAGCTACTCAGAGGCTGAGGCAGGAGGATCACTTGAGCCCAGGAGTTTGAGGCTACAGAGAGCTATGATTGTGCCACTGCACTCTAGCCTGGGTGACCCTCTCTCTAAGGAAATAAATAAATAAATAAAATACCACATTTGCTTACATTTAAGTAAAAAAGTGGTAAGTTGAATATGAAGCACAACTTAATGCTTTTTGACAAGATGAACATACCTAAGTGCTATTATATGTACATGTGTATGTGTATATTTATATATGTACACGCATGTTATATACTTTTTTTTTTGAGACAGATTTTTATTCCTGTCACCCAGGCTAGAATGCAATGGCGTGATCTCAGCTCATTGCAACTTCTGTCTCCCGGGTTCAAGTGATTCTTGTGCCTCAGCCTCCCGAGCAGCTGGGACTATAGGCATGTGCCACCACACTCAGCTAATTTTTGTATTTTTAGTAGATGGGGTTTGTTGCCCAGGCTGGTCTTGAACTCCTGAGCTCAAGTGACCATCCGCCTCAGCCTCCCAAAGTGTTGGGATTATAGGTGTGAGCCACTGTGCCTGGCCTTGTGTGTACATTTTTGGAACTCATTTGGTCCTTAAAAGAAAACTGAAGTGGATGGTGTTTCTAACCCATTTTCAGAAAGAGCATTAGTTTAGTGCTGTTCATGTCAAGTAAAACAGTGTAACCAAACTGTCTGCCTGGACTGGGACCTCTATAAAGATCACTATGAAATTAATGACTTGTGGTAGGGTGCGGTGGCTCACGCCTGTAATCCCAGCAATTTGGGAGGCTGAGGTGGGCAGATTACCTGAGGTCAGGAGTTTGAGACCATCCTGACCAACACGGAGAAACCCTGTCTCTACTAAAAATACAAAATTAGCCGGGCGTGGTGGCACACACCTGTAATCTCAGCTACGGGAGGCTGAGGCAGGAGAATCGCTTGGACCCAGGAAGTGGAGGTTGCGGAGAGCCGAGATCACACTGTTGCACTCCAGCGTGGGTGACAAGAGAGAAACTCTGTCTCAAAAAAAAAAGGCCAGGCACTGTAATCCCAGCACTTTGGGAGGCCGAAGTGGGTGGATCACCTGAGGTCAGGAGTTCGAGACCAGCCTGCCCAATATGGTGAAACCCCATCTTTACTAAAAATACAAAAATTAGCTGGGCGTGGTGGTGGGCGCCTGTAATCCCAGTTAGTTGGGAGGCTGAGGCAGGAGAATCATTGGAACCCAGGAGGCAGAGGTTGCAGTGAGCCAAGATCATGCCACTGCACTCCAGCCTGGGCGACAGAACAAGACTCAGTCTCAAAAAAAAAAAGAAAGTATCGGTCTCAAAAAAAAAAAAAAAGACAGACTCCATTTAAATAAGCATTTTGAAGCCACTTGTTTTCTTTCTTTCTTTTTTTTTTTTTTTTTTTTTGAGACGTAGTCTCGCTGTGTCTCCCAGGCTGGAGTGCAGTGGCGTGATCTCGGCTCACTGCAAGCTCCGCCTCCCGGGTTCACGCCATTCTCCCGCCTCAGCCTCCCAAGTAGCTGGAACTACAGGCGCGCGCCACCACGCCCGGCTAGTTTTTTGTATTTTTAGTAGAGACGGGGTTTCACCATGTTAGCCAGGATAGTCTTTCTTTTATTCACTCTTTGAACAATCATTTCACTTAATGGATGCATACCCTGGGGCCAGACTCTCTGTGCCATGTGGGGCCTAGGCCCTGCTCCTGCTCTTGTGACAGTGTTTTTTAGTGGGGATTGCATATGCCTCAAGTGGAAGGACCATAAAAAAGATTAAGGAAGCAGCTGCAGACATTTATAATCTCAGCTTTTCTGCTACGGTAAATTTTTGTCTCTCTCTCTAGGTATCTTATTGACAGCCGGTGGTTCAAGCAGTGGAAGAAGTATGTGGGCTTTGACAGCTGGGACATGTACAATGTGGGCGAACATAACCTATTTCCTGGCCCAATAGACAACTCTGGGCTATTTTCAGGTATAGTAAATGTTGCTTTTCCAGCTAAACATTCACCTGGGCAGTGGCCTGATACTATGTGCATCTATAACATGGACATTGTGAACTTTCCTAGTGTGAGGAGATAGAAACAAGTACCCTCAATTTGCATCTATAGCAGAAGTCTTTGCAAACCCTTAATGAGAAGTTAAGCTACTTTTATTCCCTTAAATTAACTGCGTCTCATAAGAGCATGCTTCTAACATCTTAACTATCTCTCTTTGCAAATTAGTTCTGCTAGCTATTTCACATTTTAAGTTAGTATATGGAATTGAAAGAAATAGGATGTCATTTTGAAATTATATCTAAAATTTAAGAACCAGAATTTTTTGTTACCTTTGCAGTGGAACAAATTGTAAACCTGTGAACTTTCAACAGGAATTCCTGTGATAGCTGTTTTTATCATATAACTAGTGTGAGGCGAGGTTGAAGGTCAGTAGACAGAGTAGACTGTAGTCAGCTCCCAGTGAGAACTGTGGGAAAACTGACATGTAACACACTAGAGCTTTGCTTGCACTTGTACATGCACTGAGATGATAGAGTCAGCTTTTCCCAGGCTTTCTTCTGCCTGACTTCTGACCTCTTTATAGTCATGATAGAGGTGATCTATCATGGGTGTCAAAAATCAGGGCAGTGCCAGGCCTGATGTCTCTGCCTGTAATCTCAGCACTTTGGGAGGCCGAGGCAGGTGGATCACCTGAGGTCAGGAGTTCAAGACCAGCCTGGCCAACATGGTGAAACCCCATCTCTACCATGTTGCCTAGGCTGGCCTTGAGCTCCTGGGCTCAAGCTATCTTCCTGCCTCAGCCTCCTTAGTCGCTGAGACTATAGTGTTCTATCACTCTCAGCTGTTTTTTAAGTTTTTTGGTAGAGACAGGGTCTTGCGGTGTTGCCCAGGCTGGTTGAACTCCTGGCCTCAAGCCATCCTGCCACCTTGGCTTCCCAGAGTGTTGGTGTGAGCCACCGTGCCTGGCCAAACTTGGATATTTTTAAAAATGAGCAATGCTTCAGCTCAGACCTTGTTTTAGGAGAGGTCATGATATAAACAATATCATTTACTTTGTTTCCTGAAATAGGTCAGATGGTGGCACTACGCCACGAAGTTGCCCTAAGGAATCATTTCATTATGTTCACATTTTGTTCTGTTTCTCATTTTTATGAAATGGAGAATTCTTTTTTTTTTTTTTTTTTTTTGAGATGGAGTCTCGCTCTGCCGCCCAGGCTGGAGTGCAGTGGCCGGATCTCAGCTCACTGCAAGCTCCGCCTCCCGGGTTCACGCCATTCTCCTGCCTCAGCCTCCCGAGTAGCTGGGACTACAGGCGCCCGCCACCGCGCCCGGCTAGTTTTTTGTATTTTTTAGTAGAGACGGGGTTTCACCGTGTTAGCCAGGATGGTCTCGATCTCCTGACCTCATGATCCGCCCATCTTGGCCTCCCAAAGTGCTGGGATTACAGGCTTGAGCCACCGCGCGAAATGGAGAATTCTTAAGGTTTTAAATTCAGGTATACTTTGGCTTATTGTGCTTTGCTTTATTATATGTTGCAGGTAGTGCATTTTTAGCAAATTATCTAGGTATTTGGCAGCC
Organism: Macaca nemestrina; assembly: GCF_043159975.1. Lineage (NCBI taxonomy): Eukaryota > Metazoa > Chordata > Mammalia > Primates > Cercopithecidae > Macaca > Macaca nemestrina. The sequence continues at coordinate 112,809,125 of NC_092126.1, read as the reverse complement.
CTGCCTTGAAAATCTGTCAGTGCCATTTTTACAATAGCATGTGCTCACTTCATGTCTCTGTTATCACATTTTGGTAATTCTCAAAATACTTCAGAGTTTTTCATTATTATTTGTTATGGTGATCAGTGATCAGGGAGCTTTCTTTTTTTTTCTTTTTTTTTTTTTTTTTGAGATGGAGTTTTGCTCTTGTTGCCTAGGCAGGAGTGCAGTGGCACAATCTTGGCTCTTGGCAACCTCCGCCTCTTGGGTTCAACCAGTTCTCCTGCCTCAGCCTCCCGAGTAGCTGGGACTACAGGCATGTGCCACCAATTTTGTATTTTTAGTAGAGTTGGTCAAGCTGGTCTTGAACTCCCGACCTCAGGTGATCTGCCCACCTCAGCCTCCCAAAGTGCTGGGATTACAGGTGTGAGACACCGCGCCCAACCAACAGGGGTCTTTCATGTTGCTATTGTAATTGTTTTGGGGCATCATGAAGGGAGCCCGTGTAAGACAGTGAACTTATTGTGTGTATTGTCACTGCTTCACCAACCAGCCATTCCATCTCTCTCTCTCCTCAGGCTTTGCTATTGCCTGAGACACAATGATATTGAAATTAGGCAGCTTAGTAACCCTAACAACACCTTCTAAATGTTAAAGTGAAAAGGAGAATTGCATATCTCTCACTTCAAATCAAAGCTAGAAATGATTTGAGTTTGGCAAAGGAAGCCGAAATAGGTTGTAAGCTAGGCCTCTTGTGCCATATAGCTAGCCAAGTTGTGAATGTAAATGTGAACCTCCTGGACTTAAGTGATCCTCCCACCTCAGCCTCCTGAGTAGCTAGGATTACAGGTGCTTGCCAGCATGTGTGGCTCATTTTTGTATATTTTTGTATGTGGTTTTTTTTTTTTTTTTTTTTGTAGAGATGGGTTTTTTTCATGTTGCCTGGGAGATGGAGGAACCCAGGAAATGGTGGTTTCAGTGAGCTGAGATTGCGCCACTGCACTCCAGCTTGGGTGACAGAAGTGAGACTGCATCTCAAAAAAATAAAAAGTGCTACTCTAGTGAACACATGAATGATAAGAGACTGAAACAGCCTTATTGCTGATATGGAGAAAGTTGTTTATTCATTTATTTTTTTTTGAGACAAGGTGCCACCTTGTCTCAAGAAAAACAAGGTAGCTACTGCTACCTCATGCAGTAGCACAATCATGGCTCACTACAACCTTGACCTTCCCAGGCTCAGGATCCTCCCACCTTAGCCTCCCAAGTAACTGGAACTACAGGTGCCACCACCACACCCGACTAATTATTGTATTTTTTGCGGAGATTTTTTGTAGGTTTTGTCACGTTGCTCAGGCTGGTCTTGAATTCCTGGGCTCAAGTGATCCTCCCACCTTGACGTCCCAGAGTGCTGGGATCACGGGTGTGTCACTGTGCCCGGCCTAAACAACAGATTTTGTTTTCTTTTATTTTTATTTATTATTTTTTGGAGACAGAGCCTCACCATGGGTTTTCACCATGTTGGCCAGTCTCATCTCACACTCCTGACCTCAAGTGATCTGCCTGCCTCGGCCTCTCAAAGTGCTGGGATTACAGGTATGAGCCACTGTGCCTGGCCTAAACCACAGATTTTAAATGTAGACAAGACACCCTTCTATTGGGAAGATGCCATCCATCTACCTCTTTGCTAGCTAGAGGGGAAAAGTCAGTGCCTGGGTTCAGAGCCCCCCCACCTTTCTTTTGGTTTTTTTTTTGAGACAGGGTCTTGCCCTGTCACCCAGGCTGTAGTGTGTGATCACAGCTCACTGCAGCCTTAACCTCCTGGGCTCAAGTGATCCTCCCACCTCAGCCTCCTGGGTAGCTAGGACTACAGGTGCTTGCCACCATGCCTGGCTGATTTATTTTTTTATATATATATATATATATATATATATATATATGTATTTTTTTTTTTTTTTTGTAAGACAGAGTGTCGCTCTGTCCAGGCTGGAGTGCAATGGCATGATCTTGGCTTACTGCAACCTCCACCTCCTGGATTCAAGCTATTCTTCTGCCTCAGCCTCCCAAGTGGCTGGGATTACAGGCACCCACCACCACGCCCAGCTAATTTTTTTTTTTTTTTTTGTATTTTTAATAAAGATGGGATTTCAGCATGTTGGCCAGTCTGGTCTTAAATTCCTGACCTCAGGTGATCCATCCACCTTGGCCTCCCAAAGTGCTGGAATTACAGGCGTGAGCCACCGCACCCAGCTTTGTTTTTTTTTTTTTTTTTTTGTAGAGATGGGATTTTGCCATGTTGCCCAGGCTGGTCTCCCAACTCCTGGGCTCAAGTGATCTGTCTGCCTTGACTTCTCAAAGTGCTGGGATTATAGGCATGAGCCACTCCGTCCAGCCAGATTCAGAGCCTTGAAGGACAGGCTGACTCTCCTGTTAAGGGATACTGCCGATGATAACTTTAGGTTGAAGCTAACGCTCATTTATCATTCCAAAAATCCCAAGGCCCTTAAGAATTAGGCTAAATCGGCCGGGCGCGGTGGCTTAAGCCTGTAATCCCAGCACTTTGGGAGGCCGAGACGGGCGGATCACAAGGTCAGGAGATCGAGACCATCCTGGCTAACACGGCAAAACCCCGTCTCTACTAAAAACACAAAAAATTAGCCGGGCGAGGTGGCGGCGCCTGTGGTCCCAGCTACTCGGGAGGCTGAGGCAGGAGAATGGCGTGAACCCGGGAGGCGGAGCTTGCAGTGAGCTGAGATCTGGCCACTGCACTCCAGCCTGGGCGACAGAGCGAGACTCCGTCTCAAAAAAAAAAAAAAAAAAAAAAAAAAGAATTAGGCTAAATCGGCCGGGCGCGGTGGCTCAAGCCTGTAATCCCAGCACTTTGGGAGGCCGAGACGGGCGGATCACAAGGTCAGGAGATCGAGACCAGCCTGGCTAATACGGTGAAACCCCGTCTCTACTAAAAAATACAAAAAACTAGCCGGGTGAGGTGGCGGGCGCCTGTAGTCCCAGCTACTCGGGAGGCTGAGGCAGGAGAATGGCGTAGACCCGGGAGGCGGAGCTTGCAGTGAGCTGAGATCCAGCCACTGCACTCCAGCCTGGGTGACAGAGCGAGACTCCGTCTCAAAAAAAAAAAAAAAAAAAAAAAAAAAGAATTAGGCTAAATCTGCTCTCCCTGTGCCCTACACATGCAACAACAAAGCCTGCATGATAGCATATTTATTTACAGCATGGCATAATGAATATTTTTGTTTTTATTTTATTTTTCTGGGACAGAGTCTCGCTGCATCACCCAGGCTGGAATGCAGTGGCGCACTCTCGGTTCACTGCAACCTCTGCTTCCCGGGTTCAAGTTATTTTCATGGCTCAGCCTCCCAAGTAGCTGAGATTACAGACATGCACCACCAGGTCTGGCTAATTTTTGTATTTTTAGTAGAGATGGGGTTTCACCGTGTTGGCCAGGCTGGTCTCAAATTCCTGGCCTCAAGCGATCCACCCGCCTCAACCTCCCAAAGTGCTGGGACTACAGGCATGAGCCACCACAACAAGTTTACCGATTTTTGTTTTGTTTTTTTTTTTGAGTCAGAGTTTCGCTCTTTTGCCCAGGCTAGAGTGCAGTGGTGCGATCTTGGCTCACCACAACCTCTGCCTCCCGGGTTCAAGCAATTCTCCTGCCTCAGCCCCTGAGTAGCTGGGATTACAGGCATGCGCCACCATGCCCAGCTAATTTTGTATTTGTAGTAGAGATGGGGTTTATCCATGTTGGTCAGGCTGGTCTCGAACTCTCGACCTCAGGTCATCTGCCCACCTCTGCGCCTCCCCAAGTGCTGGGATTACAGGCATGAACCACTGCACCCGGCCTCCCAATATTTTTTTTTTGTGAGACCTAGTCTCGCTCTGTCACCCAGGCTGGAGTGCAGTGGTATGATCTCGGCTCACTGCAAGCTCCACCTCCTGGGTTCATGCGATTCTCCTGCCTCAGCCTCCCAAGTAGCTGGGACCACAGGCGCCTGCCACCACGCCTGGCTAATTTTTTTGTATTTTTAGTAGAGACAGGGTTTCACCGTGTTAGCCAGGATGGTCTCGATCTCCTGACCTTGTGATCTGCCCATCTTGGCTTCCCAAAGTGCTGGGATTACAGGCGTGAGCCACTGCGCCTGGCCTCCAGCCTTCCAATATTTTTAGCTCAGTGTTGAGACCTACTGCTCAGAAAAAGCACTGAGCTAGTCTTATCAAAATGTTACTGCTGCTGGGCGTGGTAGCTCACGCCTGTAATCCCAGCATTTTGGGAGGCCAAGGCGGGCAGATCACGAGGTCAGGAGATTGAGACCATCCTGGCTAACATGGTGAAACCCTGTCTCTATTAAAAATACAAAAACAAAATTAGCGGGTTGTGGTGGCGGGCGCCTGTAGTCCCAGCTACTCAGGAGGCTGAGGTGGGAGAATAGCATGAATCTGAGAGGTGGAGCTTACAGTGAGCTGAGATCGTGCCACTGCACTCCAGCCTGGGGAACGTGCGAGACTCCATCTCAAAAAAAAAAAAAAAAAAGTTACTGCTTCATTGCAATGTGCCTAGTTACCCAAGAGCTCTGATGGAGATGCATGAGGAGATTAATGTTGTTTCATGCCTACTAAAAACATCCATTCTGCAGCCTGTGAGTCAAGAAGTAATTTCACCTTTCTCTTTTTTTTGAGACAGAGTCTCACTCTGTTGTCCGGGCTGGAGTGCAGTGGCTCAATCTCGGCTCCCTGCAACCTTTCCCTCCCAGGTTGAAGCGATTCTCCTGCCTCCTCCTCCCAGGTTCAAGTGATTCTCCTGCCTCAGCCTCCCACGTAGCTGGGATTACAGGCGCCCATTCCCTCTGCCCGGCTAATTTTTGTATTTTTAGTAGAGACTGGGTTTCACCATATTGGCCAGGCTGGTCTCGAACTCCTGACCTCAAGTGATCCTCCCGCCTCAGCCTGCCAAAGTGCTGGGATTACAGGTGTGAGCCATCGTGCCTGATTTGATTTCAACTTTCTTTTTTTTTTTTTTTTTTTTGAGACGGAGTCTCGCTCTGTCACCCAGGCTGGAGTGCAGTGGCGCGATCTCGGCTCACTGCAAGCTCCGCCTCCCGGGTTCACGCCATTCTCCTGCCTCAGCCTCCCGAGTAGCTGGGACTACAGGTGCCCACAACCGCGCCCGGCTAATTTTTTGTATTTTTTTTTTTAGTAGAGACGGGGTTTCACCGTGGTCTCGATCTCCTGACCTTGTGATCCGCCCGCCTCGGCCTCCCAAAGTGCTGGGATTACAGGCTTGAGCCACCGCGCCCGGCCGATTTCAACTTTCAAGTCTTATTATTTAAGAAACACATTTTATAAGACTTTATCTGCCATAGATAGTGATTCTCCTGAAGGATCTGAGCAAATTAAATTAAAAACCTTTTGGAAAGGATTTGCCATTCTAGATGCCATTAAAAATATTCATGATTCCACCTGGTGCAGTGGCTTACACCTGTAATCCCAGCACTTTGGTAGGCTGAAGTGAGTGGATCCTTTGAACCCAGGAGTTGGAGACTAGGGTGGGCAACTTGGCAAAACCCCATCCCTATAAAAATTACAAAAACTAGCTAGGTGTGGTGGCATGCACCTGTAGTTCTAGCTACTTGGGAGACTAAGGCAGGAGGATTGCTTGAGTCTGGGAAGTTGAAGCTGCAGTGAGCTGTGATCATGCCATTGCACTCCAGCCTGGGTTATAGAGTAAGGCCTGCCACTCCCACCTGCCCACACACATGCACAAAAACATTCATGATTCATGGGAGGAGGTTGAAATCAACATTAATAAGAGTTTGGAAGAAGTTCATTCCAACACTTACAGATGACTTCAAGGAGTTCAAGACATCAGTCGGGGAAGTAACTGCAAAAGTGGAAATAGCAAGAGAACTAGAATTAGAAGTGAAGCCTGAAGATGTGACTGAATTGCTTTATTTTTTATTTTTATTTTTATTTTTATTTTTTTGAGATGGAGTCTCACTCTGTCGCCCAGGCTGCAGTGCAGAAGGGCAATCTTGGATCACTGCAACCTCTGCCTCCTGGGTTTAAGCAATTCTCTTGCCTCAGCCTCCCGAGTAGCTGGGACTACAGGTGTGCACCACCACACCCAGCTAATTTTTGTATTTGTAGTAGAGATGGGGTTTCACCATGCTGGCCAGACTGGTCTCAAACTCCTGACCTCATGATCTGCCCACCTTGGCCTCTGAAAGTGCTGGGATTACAGGCGTGAGCCACTGTGCCTGGCCTCTTTTTAATTTTAATTTTAACTTATTTTTATTTATTTTGAGACAGAGTCTTGCTCTGTCACCCAGGCTTGAGTACAGTGGGGTAATCTCAGCTCCCTGCAGTCTCCACCTCCGGGGTTCAAGCAATTCTCATGCCTCAGCCTCCTGAGTAGCTGGGACTGTAGGCACACGTCACCACGGCCAGCTCATTTTTGTATTTTTACTAGAAACAGGGTTTCACCATGTTGGCCAGGCTGATCTTGAATTCCTGACCTCAAGTGATCCTCCTGCTTTGGCCTCCCAAAGTGCTGGAATTATAGGCATGAGCCAACTTGCCTGGCCTGAATTGCTTTAATCTTATGATAAAACTTGAATGGATGAGGAGTTGATTCTTGTGGGTGAGCAAAGAAAATGGTTTCTAGGCCGGGCGCGGTGGCTCAAGCCTGTAATCCCAGCACTTTGGGAGGCCGAGGCGGGTGGATCACGAGATCAGGAGATCGAGACTATCCTGGCTAACATGGTGAAACCCCGTCTCTACTAAAAATACAAAAAACTAGCCGGGCGTGGTGGCAGGCGCCTGTAGTCTCAGCTACTTGGGAGGCTGAGGCGGGAGAATGGCGTGAACCCGGGAGGCGGAGTTTGCAGTGAGCCGAGATCACGCCACTGCACTCCAGCCTGGGAGACACAGCGAGACTCCGTCTCAAAAAAAAAAAAAAAAAAAATGGTTTCTTGAGATGGAATCTACATCTGGTGAAGATGTTATGAGCATTGTTGAAATGACAACAAAGGAACCCTGCCCAGAAAAAGGCTTGTAAACTAGTCAGAGGGATGGTGGGAAACCCTAACCACCTCATGTATGATTTATTTATTTATTTTTGAGATGGAGTCTCACTCTGTCACCAGGCTGGAGTGCAGTGGTGCAATCTCGGCTCACTGCAACCTCTGCCTCCCAGGTTGAAGCAATTCTCCTGTCTCAGCCTCCCAAGTAGCTGGGACTATAGGTGCGTGCTACCACGCCCAGCTAGTTTTTGTATTTTTAGTAGAGACGGAGTTTCACCATGTTGGCCAGGATGGTCTCGATCCCTTAACCTCATGATCCACCCGCCTCAGCCTCCCAAAGTACTGGGATTACAGGCGTGAGTGACTGTGCCCAGCCAATTTTTTTTTTTTTAACATTGTTTTGCCTTGAGTTACAGATAAGTTGCACCATAGCGGGTATATTTTACTTTTACAGTTTCATGGCCTCACTGGTCATCGGGAGAACAGTGGCTTCCACTGTTCTCTGAGTGGGTGTTGATGGGCATAGACTTGGCAGGGAAGCTCCCATCACACTTGGCAGGTGATCAGTCTTCCCTTTCTTTGAGCAAGTGTGTTTCAGACCATGGGTGTTCAGTTCTGACTCTGAGTACTATTGCCTGTCTGGTGGGTATAAGATGAATGTTTAGCATGTTGCATATGTTCTCTCTCCACTCCACAGGGGATTATGCAGCTAGGCTTTGATTTAGAGTGTTTAAAGCTAAAAATGCTAATTGACTGTTGGTTAAATGAATTTAACTTCAGTGCCTTGTTTATTTAGTTTTCTTTTTTTTTTTTTTTTTTTTTTTTTTTTTTTTTGAGACGGAGTCGCGCTCTGCCGTTCAGGCTGGAGTGCAGTGGCCGGATCTCAGCTCACTGCAAGCTCCGCCTCCCGGGTTGACGCCATTCTCCTGCCTCAGCCTCCCGAGTAGCTGGGACTACAGGCGCCCGCCACCACGCCCGGCTAGTTTTTTGTATTTTTTAGTAGAGATGGGGTTTCACCGTGTTAGTCAGGATGGTCTCGATCTCCTGACCTCGTGATCCGCCCGTCTCGGCCTCCCAAAGTGCTGGGATTACAGGCTTGAGCCACCGCGCCCGGCCTATTTAGTTTTCTAAGAAATCTTTCAGAGGAAGACAATTTCTGATTTTAATGTGTTATCATTAAGAATATTTTGGCTGGGTGCAGTTGCTCACACCTGTTTCCCAATACTTTGGGAGGCCAAGGTGGGTGGATCATGAGGTCAGGAGTTTGAGATCAGCCTGGCTAAGATGGTGAAACCCTTTCTCTACTAAAAATACAAAAATTAGCCAGGCCCAGTGGCAGGCACCTGTAATCCCAGTTACTTGGGAGGCTGAGGCAGGAGAATTGCTTGAACTTGGGAGGTGGAGGTTTCAGTGAGCCAACATCGCTGCACTCTAGCCTGGGCAACAGAGCAAGACTCCATCTCAAAAAAAAAAAAGAATATTTTGACATCCGGGTGTGGTGGCTCACTCCTGTAACCCCAGCACTTTGGGAGGCTGAGGTGGGTGGATCACCTGAGGTTGGGAGTTTGAGACCAGCCTGGCCAACCTGGTGAAACCCCATCTCTATTAAAAATACAAAAATTAGGCCAGGCGCAGTGGCTTATGCCTGTCATCCCAGCACTTTGGGAGGCCAAGATGGGTGGATCACGAGGGCAGGAGATTGAGACCATCCTGGCTAACACGGTGAAACCCTGTCTCTACTAAAAATATGAAAAATCAGCCGGGCATGGTGGCATGTGCCTGTAGTCCCAGCTACTCTTGAGGCTCAGGCAGGAGAATTGCTTGAACCCAGGAGGCAGAAGTTGCAGTGAGCTGAGATCATGCCACTGCACCCCAACCTGGGTGACAGAACAAGAGTCTGTCTCAAAACAAAGAAAAAAGAAAAATTAGGCAGGCATGGTGGCGGGCGCCTTTAGTCCCAGCTACTCGGGAGAATGGTTTGAACCTGGGAGGCGGAGGTTGCAGTGAGCCGAGATTATGCCACTGCACTCCAGCATGGGCAACAGAGCAAGACTCCACCTCAAAAAAAAAAAAATATATTGATAGATAAATAGATAGATAGATAGATAGATACATAGATACATAAATAGTCATAATGAACAATTTTTATTGTGGAATATGGAAGCCCTTTGTAAATGTAAATTGAAGGTTTTTTTTTTTGAGACGGAATTTCGCTCTGTCACACAGGTCGGAGTGCAGTGGCATGATCTCAGCTCACCGCAACCTCCCCTCTCCCAGGTTCAAGCGATTCTTCTAGAAGCCTCAGCCTCCTGAGTAGCTGGGATTACAGGCACATGCCACCACACCCAGCTAATTTTCGTATTTTTAGGGGAGATGGAGTTTCACCATGTTGGCCAGGCTGGTCTCAAACTCCTGACCTTGTGATCCACCCACCTCAGCCTCCCAAAGTGCTGGCATTGCAGGCGTGAGCACCTTACCCGGCCTGGAGTTTTTCTTTTCTTTTTCTTTGTTTTTTGAGACGGAGTCTAGCTCTGTCATCCAGGCTGGAGTGCAGTGGCACAATCTCAGCTCACTGCAAGCTCTGCCTCCCGGGTTCACACCGTTCTCCTGCCTCAGTCTCCCAAGTAACTGCGACTACAGGTGCTCGCCACCATGCCCAGCTATTTTTTTGTATTTTTAGTAGAGACGGGGTTTCACCATGTTAGCCAGGATGGTCTCGATCTCCTGACCTCGTGATCCGCCTGCCTCGGACTCAGAAGGTGCTGGGATTACAGGCGTGAGCCACCGCGCCCGACTGAGTTTTTCATTTTTATCCTCTTCTCTCCCTCTAATTATAGAAGAAATACAAATTCCTCATAAAATGTTCATGGATAAAGACAAAACATGGATAAAGACAAAAGTCTGCTCTGTGTAATGACCAGTGACAGAATTTTGGAATGTCATACCTGTTTCTTTCTGTAGATAATTTTTTTATTTCTGAAAAGTACATGGAAATATGTAAAACCATCATTTCTAGGGTGAAGAGCAGTGACTTACGTGCTCTTTTCCTTTTTTAGATCCTGAGAGTCAGACCTTGAAAGAACACTTAATTGATGAATTGGACTATGTATTGGTCCCCACCGAGGCCTGGAATAAATTACTAAACTGGTACGGCTGTGTAGAAGGGCAGCAACCCATCGTCAGAAAAGTGAGTTATGTGAATCGTCCCACCTGCTCTTCACTGTCTGCAGGTGCTTTCTGTTGGACACTGACTAGTATTTGCTAGGAAAATGAACATACCTCCGTGGTTGAATAGTGATGCTTGAGGCCTTGTTTCTGGATCTCCTTTTTTTTTTTTTTTGAAATGGAGTCTCTTGTTGCCAAGGCTGGAGTGCAACAGCACAATCTTCGCTCACTGCAGCCTTGCTGCCTGGGTTCAAGTGATTCTCCTGCCTCAGCCTCCAGAGTAGCTGGGATTACAGGAGCCTGCCACTATGCCCGGCCAATTTTTGTATTTTTAGTAGAGACAGGGTTTCGCCATGTTGGCCAGTCTGGTCTCAAACTCCTGACCTTGTGATCCACCTGACTCGGCCTCCCAAAGTGCTGGGATTACAGGTATGAGCCACCACGCCTGGCCTGTTTCTGATTCTCTTTAGGAAATTGTGGTTGTGAGCAAAGTTGCTCATTCAGGATGTTATGAGTGGCCTCTGAACATCAGAGCTGCCCAGTGGCTTGGAATGTGCCCAGCAGTGCTGTGAGAGCACTTTCTGGAAAATTCTATGAGAGAAAGTTCACTGGGGGCATATGGACATAATTAATGTCCTGCGTCTTGTTTATCTTAGAAAACCTTTATGATACTGCTTTTCCCTCTATGCTTAAGAGTCTTTGAGCCAGGTGCAGTGGCTCACACCTGTAATCTCAGCACTTTGGGAGACTGAGGCAGGCAGATCACGAGGTCAGGAGATCAAGACCATCCTGGCCAACATGGTGAAACCTCATCTCTACTAAAAATACAAAAATTAACTATGCGTGGTGGCACATGCCTGTAGTCCCAGCTACTCAGGAGGCTGAGGCAAGAGAATTGCTTGAACCCAGGAGGCGGAGGTTGCAGTCAGCCAAGGTGGCGCTACTGTACTCCAGCCTGGCAACAGAGCGAGACTCCGTCTCAAAAAAAAAAAAAGAGTCTTGGCCAGGCGCGGTGGCTTACATCTGTAATCCCAGCACTTTGGGAGGCCGAGGCGGGCGGATCACAAGGTCAGGAGATCGAGACCATCCTGGCTAATATGGTGAAACCCCGTCTCTACTAAAAATACAAAAATTAGCTGGGCATGGTGGTGGGCCCCTGTAGTTCCAGCTACTCGGGAGGCTGAGGCAGGAGAATCTCTTGAACCTAGGAGATGCAGGTTGTAGTGAGCCGAGATCCCGCCACTGCATTCCAGGCTGGCGACAGAGCAAGACTCCGTCTCAAAAACAAAAAACAGTGAAGAATAGGCTTCTCTCTGATTTCATCAAGATACTCTTGGTCTTAGTGGGTAGAAAAAATATATATATATATATATATTTTTTTTTTTTGCGGGGGACAGAGTCTCGCTGTGTCGCCCACATTGGAGTGCGGTGGAGTGATCTTGGCTCACTGCAACTTCTGCCTCCCAGGTTCAAGCGATTCCCCTGTCTTAGCTTCCTGAGTAGTTGGGATTACAGGCACATGCCACCATGCCCGACTAATTTTTGTATTTTTAGTAGAAATAGGGTTTAACCATGTTGGTCAGGCTGGTCTCGAATTCCTGACCTCAAATGATCCACCCACTTCGGCTTCCCAGAGTGTTGGGAATACAGGCGTGAGCTACCATACCCGGCCAGAAAAAAGATTTTTAAACTCCTGGTCCAGCACTGGTGGCTTTAAAAATCTGTTCTTTTGATCCCTTGATCAGTAAAGGAAACTGATTATCATGAGTTTTCTGGTTTTTTTTTTTTTTTTTTTTTGAGACGGAGTCTCGCTCTGTCTCCCAGGCTGGAGTGCAGTGGCCGGATCTCAGCTCACTACAAGCTCCGCCTCCCGGGTCCACGCCATTCTCCTGCCTCAGCCTCCCGAGTAGCTGGTACTACAGGCACCCGCCACCTCGCCCGGCTAGTTTTTTTTTTTTGTATTTTTTAGTAGAGACGGGGTTTCACCGTGTTAGCCAGGATGGTCTCGATCTCCTGACCTCATGATCCACCCGTCTCGGCCTCCCAAAGTGCTGGGATTACAGGCTTGAGCCACCGCGCCCGGCCTGAGTTTTCTGGTTTTTGCTTCTGATAAGATGTGCTTCAAGACTGCCCAGCTGCAAAACCGCTATACCTTCACCCCTGCCTCTTGTTCATAGGTCGTGGAGCATGGCCTGTTTGTCAAGCACTGCAAAGTCGAGGTGTATTTGCTGGAACTGAAGCTCTGTGAGAACAGCGACCCCACCAATGTGCTGAGTTGCCATTTCAGCAAGGCAGACACCATTGGTGAGAGGCTGGGCTGGGGTCCCTGGTATGTGGTGAGAGAGTGTAGAACACTGTGGCTGATGGGAGGGAAGAGGGCATTATTTTTTTTTATTTTTATTTTTTTTGAGACGGAGTCTCGCTCTGCCGCCCAGGCTGGAGTGCAGTGGCCGGATCTCAGCTCAATGCAAGCTCCGCCTCCCGGGTTCACGCCATTCTCCTGCCTCAGCCTCCCCAGTAGCTGGGACTACAGGCGCCCGCCACCTCGCCCGGCTAGTTTTTTGTATTTTTTAGTAGAGACGGGGTTTCACCGTGTCAGCCAGGATGGTGTCGATCTCCTGACCTCGTGATCCGCCCGCCTCGGCCTCCCAAAGTGCTGGGATTACAGGCTTGAGCCACCGCGCCCGGCCAAGGGCATTATTTTATATGCCCTCTTTAGATTTGTTCCCAAATCATCTTGAGCTGTGGCTGCTAGTCCTGACCTGGGAGCCTGTTCCCCCAGGGAATTCTTATGGAGCGAACTCTGGGCCTGCTGCTTGCCCATTTGTCTATGATAATGAAGATAAGGAAATGTAGATCCAGAGAAGTTTAAAAATAACTTATTTAAAAATCTCAGGCCAGGCGCGGTGGCTCAAGCCTGTAATCTCAGCACTTTGGGAGGCCAAGACGGGTGGATCACGAGGTCAGGAGATCGAGACCATCCTGGCTAACACAGTGAAACCCCGTCTCTACTAAAAAAAAAATACAAAAAACTAGCCGGGCGAGGTGGCGGGCGCCTGTAGTCCCAGCTACTCGGGAGGCTGAGGCAGGAGAATGGCATGAACCTGGGAGGCGGAGCTTGCAGTGAGCTGAGATCCAGCCACTGCACTCCAGCCTGGGCAACACAGCCAGACTCCGTCTCAAAAAAAAAAAGAAAAAAAAAATCTCAGAAAGGTTTACAGTGAGCTACAATCCCACCACTGCACTGCAGCCTGGGCATCAGAGCAAGATCCTGTCTCTAAAAAAAAAAAAAAAGAAACAAATTGCAGCCAGGAAATGGCGGAGCTAGCTTTTGAAGCCATATCTGAGTTAACTCCAAAGATAAGCTTTCTCACTTTCTGTTGTTTTTGCGCTGTAAATGAGAGACAAACGTTAGAGAAGAAGCACAGGGAGACTTTCCAGGCGTATGAGTGCAAGAGGCCACCCATGGGAGATGATTGATTTTAAGAGTTATTGGGGTTGATCCAGAGCACCTGTGAGCATCTGAAAAGAAGGAAGATGAGCATTAGTTTGCCATGGCTGTCTTTAGCCTTGCATGTGGACAAAGCCCCAAGTGATATTTCTGCCTGTTCCTAGCAACCATTGAGAAAGAGATGCGGAAGCTGTTCAACATCCCTGCGGAGCGTGAAACACGGCTCTGGAACAAATACATGAGCAACACCTACGAGCAGTTGAGCAAGCTAGACAACACTGTCCAGGATGCTGGGCTATACCAGGGTCAGGTAGGAGGGCCCACGCCATTCCCCAGCAGGTAGCTCTGCCCAGGGTGTGTGGCCAGATTCTTTCTGCTTCTCAGCATGTTGGAAATGCAGTGGTTTGAACTCTCCTCATTTGGTTTCCCCTTTTACTCAGGTGCTAGTAATTGAGCCTCAAAATGAAGATGGCACATGGCCCAGGCAGACCTTGCAGTCAAAGTAAGTGAATTTTTTCTCCCTTGTCATAGGCTCACACGTGCAAAAGAGACAGTCTTTCCTAAGGCAGTACTTGTACTAAGAAAAACTGTTCTGATTTAGATGAAAAACGCCTATTTTGTATATCCAGAGTTCCTGCTTCTGGATGAAGACCCTGGCTTTTGGTAGTAGGGCGGCATCTAAGGGAAACCTGTCAGGATATCTCAGCAAGGTGGCGAGCTTTTCCTCGTGGAGAATGAGAAAAGGAGGAAGGGATCTGAGGGATCAAGTCTAAGGTTGCTGCTCTACCAAGAGGTTGCTTTGTTTTTGTCATACTTTTATTTTCTTCACCTGTAGTTAGAGGCCTTGATGGATAAGAGGAGGGCTAAGGCATGGGGTTTTATATGTCTTAAAAGTGATAGTTGAGGCCTGAACATGGTGGCTCATGCCTGTAATCTCAGCACTTTGAGAGGCTGAGGCAAGTGGATCACCTGAGGCCAGGAGTTTGAGACCAGCCTGGCCAACATGGTAAAACCCTGTCTCTACTAAAAATACAAAAATTAGCCAGGCGTGGTGGCAGGTGCCTGTAATCCCAGCTACTCCAGAGGCTGAGGCTCGAAAGTCACTTGAATCCAGGAGGTGAAGGTTGCAGTGAGCTGAGATCGCACATTTCACTCCAACCTGGGTGACAGTGCAAGACTCTGACCCCAGAAAAACAACAAAAGGTGATAGCTTGATTCCACCTGTTTCTGCCCAGTGGCCTGTTACTCTTTGTTGCCCTAGGAGCTTGCTGGGTGAATTGTTCAGCTACAAAACTTGGACTAAAGACACATCTGTCTCAGGAGATGTTCATGTGGTATGTGGAACTGTGCATGTTCCTAGAAAGGGAGATAAAGAAGTGATGAATTTTCCTTATGGTATAAGTTTTGGAAATTATATCTGTGTTCCAGTAGTTATGGGAACAATGTTGCGCTCTGTCCTTTTCCTTCTGTCAGGCCTTGGACTGTGACCATTACATAGTAGTGGAGCTCCTAGTTCATTTGAGAACCATGAAAACTGAGTTCTTAAGAGAAGAAATGTTAGACCCCTGGAGTTCAGTCATGGACTCCAGTTTAAGAAACCCTGGGTGCCAGTTGTTGACAAGATGAATAAAATCGCTGTGGTAGGCATAGCTGTGCTCATCTTCACCCTGAGATATCCATATCCTAATTCCTAGAGTCAGTTTCAGAATCTCTCACTATGTCATGTGACATGGCAAAAGGGACTTTGCAGATGGGATTAAGCATGATGGTGAGTGCCTGTAGTCCCAGCTACCTGACAGGCTCAGATGGGAGCATTGCTTGAGTCCAGGAGTTTGAGGCTGCAGTGAGCTATGATTCCGCCATTGCACTCCTGCCTGGGTGACAGCAAGACCCCATCTCTCTTTTTTTTAAAAAAAGGCCCGTGCGGTGGCTCATGCCTGTAATCCCAGCACTTTGGGAGGCTGAGGTGGACTGAGCCCCTGAGGTTGGTAGTTCGAGACCAGCCTGACCAACATGGAGAAACCCCGTCTCTACTAAAAATACAAAATGAGCCAGGTGTGGTGGTGCATGTCTGTAATTTCAGCTACTTGGGAGGCTGAGGCATGAGAATGGTGTTTGCAGTGAGCCTGGATCATGCCACTGCACTCCAACTTGGGCAATGGAGTGAGACTCTGTCTCAGGAAAAAAAAATAAAGGTACAATAATAATAAGCAAGGTTTAAGAAAGCATCTAATATCTGCAATATTCCAGAGATAAATTCTGGGTAATGCCAACATAGGTGAGGGGGTAGGAATTAGTATAGAGCAGAGAGAGATGAGAATGTCCAGAACTACTATTCTTGGGGATGAGAAAGGTGAACAATTGTAAGTTCATGTAATTTATGGGGAAAAATAAAAATAGAGATCCTAATAAGTTAATGGAACAACTAATAGAAATGGAAAATTGAATGTATAACTTTGAAACATGCTATGTCAGTTAGGAAAGGCTTGCTGGCAGGTAAGAAAAATTTGCAAATTAGCGTATTAAGCAAGATGGAGGCTTACATCTTTCTGAAAAGAATTTTTGACGTAGGCAGTCAGTCCATTGCTGATGTAGCAGCTCCATGGCAATATTAAACCCAGCTGTTTTGTCTGACAATTTTGCTTTACGGTGTGTGGCTTCTACTTCAAAGATGGCCACTTCTGGTCTGAGGTGATTGCTAGAACTGCAGTAATTAGACCTGCATTCCAGTAGCTGGGAGAGGGAAAAGGGAAGGAGGACCTACTGCTTCCTTTTTAGGACATTTCTCAGATGTCATACATCAAACCTTCTTTTACATCTCATTGGCTAATCATATGACAATATCCGGCTTTCAGGAAGGCTGAGATGTACTATATAGCAGGACTGCATCATGTCCAACTAAAAATTGGGGTTCTCAAACTAAGGAAGGAGGGGAAAATAGCTATCAGGAGGTGACTAGCAAACTGCCACACCTGCAAAAGGAAACTTAATGGAAGGCAAGAATGAAGGGGGAAAAAAACTAAGTAGTATGGTAATTAGAAAATGTGTTAGAACATGTGGAAAAAGGGGGAAAAAAAAAGAAAACCTGAAATAAGGAGGCTGAATTAAATTCATTTAAGTCTAATAACAGCATTAGAATCACTGTAGGTGAGTTAAATTTACCAACCTAAAGACAAATTCTCAGATCAGACTTTAAAAGACAAATCACACCAGGGATATACAGTGGTGTGTGCCTATAGTCCTAGCTACTTCAGAAGGCTGAGGGAGGAAGCTTGCTTGAGCCCAGGAGTTCAAAGTTACTGTGAGCCATGATTGCATCATTTCTCTCCAGCCTGGGCAACAGAGTGAGACCCTGTCCCCTTTTTTTTTTTTTTTGAGACAGAGTTTCACTCTTGTTGCCCAGGCTGGAGTGCAATGGCACAATCTCGGCTCACCACAACCTCTGCCTCCCAGGTTCAAGCAGTTCTCCTGCCTCAGCCTCCCGAGTAGCTGGGATTACAGACATGTGCCACCACGCCCGGCTAATTTTGTATTTTTAGTAGAGACAGGGTTTCTCCATGTTGGTCAGGCTGGAGACCCTGTCTCTTGGAAAGAAAAGAGTCAGGCATGGTGACTTATACCTGTAATCCCAGCATTTTGGAAAGCTGAGGTGGGAGGATTGCTTGAGGATAGGAGTTTAAGACCAGCCTGGTCAACATAGCAAGACTCCTGTCTCTACAAATTTTTCTTTTTAAATTAGCTGGGCATGGTAGCTTGTGCCTGCAGTTCCAGCTACTTGGGAGGCTGAGGTGGGAGGATCCCTTGAGCACAGGAGTTTGAGGCTGCAGTGAGCTATAATTGTGCACTGCACTGCAGCCTGGGTGACAGAGCAAGAGCTTGTCTCAAAACACACAAGAAAATAAAACAAGGCTGGGCACAGTGGCTCATGGCCTGTAATCCCACTTTGGGAGGCCGAGGTGGGTGGATCACTTGAGTTCAGGAGTTCAAGACCAGCCTGGTGAACATAGTGAGACCCTGTCTCTATTAAAAATACAAAAAATTAGCCAGGAGTGGTGGCGTACACCTGTAATCCCAGCTACTTGGGAGGCTGAGGCAGGAGAATCACTTGAACTCAGGAGGCAGAGGTTGTAGTGAGCCGAGATGGCACCATTGCACTCCAGTGTGTATGAGAGAGCAAGACTCCATTTCAAAAAAAAAAAAGAGACCAAACATGTTTAGTAATACATTGTGTGTCAAAGACACAGAGAAGTTGAAATCAAGGGAATGGAAATAGTGGCTCATGCCTGTAATCCCAGCACTTTGGGAGGCCGAGGCAGGCAGATCACGAGGTCAAGAGATCAAGACCATCCTGGGCCAACATGGTAAAACCCCGTCTCTACTAAAAATACAAAAAAATGGGTGTGGTGGTGTGCTCTTGTAGTCGCAGCTACTCAGGAGGCTGAGGCAGGAGAATCTCTTGAACCTGGGTGGCGGAGGTTGCGGTCAACTGAGATCACACCACTGCACTCCAGCCCGGGCGACAGAGCAAGACTCCGTCTCAAAAATTAAAAAGAAACATACATCAAGGGAATATGTTATCGAAGGAAGGTCACTAGTTGGCTTAGAAACTTTTTAAAAACCTACCAACAGGGTCAGTTTTATATATTTATCTTTTTTGTTTTTTTGAGACAAAGTCTTTCTCTGTCACCCAAGCTGGAATGCAGTGGCGTGATCCCCTCCCAAGGTGCTGGAATTACAGGTGTGAGCCACCGTGCCCGGCCTATATATTTCTGTTTATTTATTTATCCCTCAACAGTCCTCCCTCCAATTTAATATATTTCTTGGCAGAGGATAGTAAATGTTTCCATGGATGGATTCCTTGGTGGTGGTTTTTTTTTTCTTTGTTTTTTTTGTTGTTGTTGTTTTCTTTTTTCTTTTTTCTTTTTTTTTTTTTTGAGATGGAGTCTCGCTCTGTCGCCCAGGCTGGAGTGCAGTGGCACAATCTCGGCTCACTGCAAGCTCTGCCTCCCAGGTTTACACCATTCTCCTGCCTCAGCCTCCCGAGTAGCTGGGACTACAGGCGCCCGCCGTCACGCCTGGCTAATGTTTTGTATTTTTAGTAGAGACGGGGTTTCACCATGTTAGCCAGGATGGTCTCGATCTCCTGACCTCTTGATCCGCCCGCCTTAGCCTCCCAAAGTGCTGGGATTACAGGCGTGAGCCACCACGCCCGGCCGTTTTTTTTCTTTTTCTTTTTCTTTTTTTTTTTTTTTTTTGAGACAGAGTCTTGCTTAAACCCAGGAGGGAGAGGTTGCAGTGAACTGAGACTTCACCATTTGCACTCCAGCCTGGGCAACAAGAGTGAAACTCCATCTCAAAAAAAAAAAAAATAGGAGGCCCCGGGAGATGTTGACCCAGCAGGGTGTGGCGCTGCAGAAGTACAACAACATGCTGGTCAAATTCGTAGAGGAGCTATGCCAGAAGCAGGCAGATCCAGCAGGAGGAGGATGAGTAGCAGCAGCTGCAGAATGAGGTGAGGCAGCTGACAGAAAAGCTGGCCTACATCAGTGAGAACCTGACATACAAGACTGCCTTTCTCAGTAAGTAAAGTTCTACCAGACCATCGCGGAGACGGAGGCCATCTACCTCAAGATGCTGGAGAGCTCCCAGACTTTGCTCAGTGTCCTGAAGAGGGAAGCTGGGAACCTGACCAAGGCTACAGCCTCAGACCACAAAAGTAGCGGTAACAAGGACAGCTGACCAGACCAGCTGACCTGCCTCCATGTGCCCCTCAACTCAGCCCCAGCAAGTCTGTCCACGGAGTGTCTTCTTCATGGCAGCAGGCCTCTTCTTTCACTGTCTCAGGTGCCAAGAGGGGCAGCTGCCCACCTCCACTGGCAACAGTGACAAGCCTGGGGCACAGCCTGTGGGTCCTGGCTTCTGCTCACACAGGCTGTGGGGATGGTGGGCTCTAGGTTAGGTCTGCAAGGGCCCTGTCTCTGCAGCACCCGCACTCCTGGGCTGCCAGGGAGGCCCTGGTTAGTCTGAGCACCCTGGGCGTCTTCTCACCTTGTGCCTCCTCAGCCAGCAGAGGCCCAGGGCAGGGGGCACGGGTTCTCCTTCATCCCAGAACCCAATCCCAGAAGCCACAGGCTTACCCCTGTGGCCTGTGACTGTCAATAAACATTATCTTTGTAAAAATAAATAAATGACTGAATGAATGAGTGAATGAATGAAAAATAAATTAGCCGGGCTTGGTGGCTCACACCTATGATCCTAGCACTTTGGGAGGCTGAAGCGGGCAGATCACTTGAGGCCAGGAGTTCGAGATTAGCCTGGCCAACAGGATAAAACCCCATTTCTACTAAAAATAAAAAAACTAGCTAGACGTGGTGTGCACCTGTAATCCCAGCTACTCGGGAAGCTGAGGCATGAGAATTGCTTGAACTGGGGAGGCAAAGGCTGCAGTGAGCTGAGATTGGCCCCCTGTACTCCAGCCTGGGCGACAGAATGAGACACTCTCAAAATAAATAAATAAATAGATAAAGTTAAATTAAAAGAGTTTATTGTTATCTTAATTATAGTTCCAGGTACCAGACTCCAGATACTTGAGGTCAGTCTTTTTTTTTTTTTGAGCTGGAGTCTCGCTCTTGTTGCCCAGGCTGGAGTGCAATGGCGCGATCTCAGCTCACCACAACCTCCACCTCCTGGGTTCAAGTGATTCTCCTGCCTCAGCCTCTGAGTAGGTGGGATTACAGGCATGTGCCACCATGCCCGGCTAATTTTGTGTTTTTAGTAGAGATAGGGTTCCTCTGTGTTGGTCAGACTGGTCTCTGACTCCCAACCTCAGGTGATCCGCCCACCTCAGCCTCCCAAAGTGCTGGAATTACAGACGTGAGCCACCGTGCCTGGCCTAGTCTTAAAGGATGGACTTATTCTCAGAGCAGCATTCAGTCTGGAGAACGTCTGAGAAGCAAGTGGAGTGCAGTAGATTAAGGAGGGTAGGCATGGGCTCTGCCTAGTTTGCCCAGAACCTCACTTTGGGCCTGGGCACAGGGATGTTTTACAGGTCTCCACCATGGTTTCAGGCACACATTTGAGTTGTAATTGATAATCACCTGACATGCCTTGGGAGCAGGACTTAACAGTAGAAAGGTGCCTGGGAGTCCTGAGGCTTGCCTACAGTGTCTCTTAGGAGCAGAGGTATCCTTGTTTGGAGGCGTGGTGTCTGTTTTCAGAGTGTGGCATGAGACCCAGTCATAAATCAGTGAGATACTGCCTACCTAATATATATGCCTGAGATTCAGACATTTCCCCTGGCTGCCTATTTTCCAGCCTGTAATGCCCAGGATGTGTTCCACAGTTGCCTGAAGGTCTCGAGACTAGTCCCTGCCCTAGTGCTCAGCATTTCCCAGGTTGTAGTAAATTTTCTGAAGAGAAGTTTTGCTTTTGACTTGTCTGTCAAAGATAGAGTATTTTTTAATAGATGGGGTCTTGCTTTGTTGCCCAGACGGGAATGCAATGGCATGATTATAGTTACTACAACCTCTAGCTCCTGGGATCAAGGGATCCTCTCGGCTTAGTCTCCTGAGTAGCTGGGACTGCAGGCATGAGCCACTATGCCTGACTTTTTCTGTTTTGTAGAGACAAGGTCAGCCTCCCAAAGTGCTGGGATTATAAGCATGAGCCACTGCACCCAGCCTAAGGATAGAGTTTTTTTTTTCTTCTTTTTTTTAATCTTACTGTGTAAATTTTCAAGCACATAAAAAGTATCCTTTTATGCCCTTAATTTGGTTTCTTTTTGATTGAATTTACTATGAAAACTACTGGCAGTATTTTCTAGAACATTTTAAACGTCAAATAAAATTTTTCTTTAATTTCTGTCATCCGGAAATGTTGTCTCTTTAAGAAATCGACAGGTCTTGGATATCTCAAATGATTTGTATGGATTTTTGCCCTTTTTTTAAAATAAATAAAATAAATAGAGACAGAGTCTCGCTATGTTGACCAGGTTGATCTTGAACTCTTGTCCTCAAGCAGTCTTCCCACCCTGGCCTCCCAAAATGCTAGGATTACAGGCATGAGCCACCAGGCCCAGCTGATTTTTGCCCTTTTAAGCTCAAGAAAATAGATAAGTTACCAATGAATAGTTACTGAAAAGAGGAGTGCCATACCATACAACTTGAGGTTCTGTGCATCAGCATTCGAATATCACTATTCTGTCTTACCTGCTCTCAGTGCTGAGATGACTGAGTCTGCTATTGCCTATCAGACCAGCCTTGGGCAGCAGACTTTCTTTATGCATAAGAGGCTAGGATATCACGTTGGATGTCTCACTGGACAGGATTGAATGCATGCATGCTTAAGTCTCCCATGTGGTGAATGAGAGTACCCTTGACTATGGTGAATCTCGCTTAGTGCAACTGCTTGAGTTCTTGGGCTCCTTTGCAGCATGAGGATGAAGCTGTGTGAACCAAATCCTCTTTAGGATTAGAGAAGGGTACATTTCCTTATGGGAAGGTGAGAGACTGAGGAGCCCTCATTCTCCCTTGCTGTGACCGCACTGTGGAGCAAACCTCGGTTCAGGTACCCGCTTAGGCCCTATATAATTTCCTGACGTGCCCACTGCTGGTATACAAGATCATACTTGTTTTTGCTGCCACGTTTTTCTTCTCATAGGGAAGCCAAGTTGAGATCAGATCCCATGAGGGTGAGCACTGTGTGGGGACAGCACATCTTCTTATTCATTTTCTGTATTCTAAAAATAACCCAGTATTCTAGAAGGGAAATCCCAGTTTTATATTTGAAACAATGGAAGAGGATTCACTTTCTTATTTGACTGAGTACAGTGGCTCATGTATGTAATCCTAGCCTTTTGGGAGGCTGAGGCAGGAGGATTGCTTGAGTCCAGGAGTTTGAGACCAGCCTGGGCAACATAAGGAGACTATTGCTCTGAAGTACAAAAAAAAAAAAGGTAAAAATCAAAAATTTTAAAATAAGATTTACTTTCTTCCTTATGTCCTTATATAGATTCTAGCAGATTGATGAAATTGATAGCAATTTAAAATTTGGGCAATTAGCCCTTGAATTAATTTGAAAGTAGAAATCTAAAGTAAGAGCCTGAAAAATATTAAAACGTGAGTTTGAAACAGAGAGGTTACAGTGGCAAATTTGGAGAAACAATTCTCCATAGAAGGCATAGTGAAACCAAATTGGCATTTTTCTCTTCTCATGTCCTTATATCCAGCTATTTAATTTGCATCCAGCCTTTTTGGGGAAAGTCATCTCTTATTGCCGTTTTTCCTTTTCTTTTTTTTTTTTTTGAGATGGGGTTTTGCTCTTGTTGCCCAAGCTGGAGTGCAATGGCACGATCTCGGCTCACTACAGCCTCTGCCTCCTGGGTTCAAGCAGTTCTCCTGCCTCACCTCCCAAGTAACTGGGATTACAGGCATGCGCCACTAGTCCTGGCTGTATTTTTAGTAGAGACGGGGTTCCACCATGTTGGTAAGGCTAGACTCGAACTCCTGATCTCAAGTGATCCATCCACCCACCTCAGCCTCCCAAAGTGGTGAGATTACAGGCGTGAGCTACCTCAGCTGGCCTTATTGCCATTTCTCTTTGCCTTTCACTGATAATTCTTAAAATTCAGGGAAGCAGGCCAGATTCGGTGGTTCATGCCTATAATCCCAGCACTTTGGGAGGACAGGGCAGGCAGATCACAAGTCAAGAGATCGAGACCATCCTGGCCAACATGGTGAAACCCTGTCTCTACTAAAAATACAAAAAAATTAGCTGGGTGTGGTGGCACGTGCGTGTAGTGCTTGCTACTCGGGAGGCTGAGGCAGGAGAATTGTTTGAACTCGGGAGATGGAGGTTGCAGTGAGCCAAGATTGTGCCACTGCACTCCAGCCTGGTGACAGAATGAGACTCCGTCTCAAGAAAAAAAAAAAAAAAATTCAGAGAAGTTTATGATTTGTAAATCAAACCAGGATGCTTGAAGATGAACCTTTTGGGGTTTTTTTGTTTGTTTGTTATTTTTTAAGAGACAGAGTATCGGCCGGGCGCAGTGGCTCACTCCTGTAATCCCAGCACTTTGGGAGGCCGAGGTGAGCGGATCACGAGGTCAGGAGATCGAGACCATCCTGGCTAACTCGGTGAAATCCCGTCTTTACTAAAAATACAAAAAATTAGCCGGGTGTGATGGCGGGTGCCTGTAGTCCCAGCTACTCGGGAGGCTGAGGTAGGAGAATGGCATGAACCCGGGAGGCGGAGCTTGCAGTGAGCCGAGATCGCGCCAGTGCGCTCCAGCCTGGGTGACAGAGCGAGACTCTGTCTCAAAAAAAAAAAAAAAAAAAAAGTATCACTCTGTCACCAGGCTGGAGTGCAGTGGTGCAATCTTGGCTCACTCTCAGGTTCAAGTGATTCTCCTGCCCCAGCCTCCTGAGTGGCTGGGATTACAGGTGCCCGCCACCACGTCCAGATAATTTTTGTTTTTTTTTTTTTTTGAGACGGAGTCTCGCTCTGTCGCCCAGGCTGGAGTGCAGTGGCGCGATCTCAGCTCACTGCAAGCTCCGCCTCCTGGGTTTACGCCATTCTCCTGCCTCAGCCTCCTGAGTAGCTGGGACTACAGGCGCCCGCCACCGCACCCGGCTAATTTTTTGTATTTTTAGTAGAGACGGGGTTTCACCGTGGTCTCGATCTCCTGACCTTGTGATCCGCCCGCCTCGGCCTCCCAAAGTGCTGGGATTACAGGCGTGAGCCACCGCGCCCGGCCTTAATTTTTGTATTTTTAGTAGAGATGCGGTTTCACTGTGTCTTGAACTCCTGACCTCATGGCCATACTGGTCTTGAATTTTTGACCTCGTGATCCGCCTGCCTTGGCCTCCCAAAGTGCTGGGATTACAAGGGTGAGCCACCTCACCTGGCCTAATTTTGTATTTGTAGTAGTGACAGGGTTTCTCCATGTTGGTCAGGCTGGTTTCAAACTCCTGACCTCAGGTGATCCATCTGCCTCGGCCTGCCAAAGTGCTGAGATTACAGGTGTGAGCCACTGCGCCCGGCCTGGCTAATTTCCTTTACATTTTAGTAGAGACAGTTTTCACTGTGTTGCCCGGGCTGGTCTCGAACTCCTGAGCTCAGGCAATCTGCCTGTCTCAGCCTCCCAAAGTGCTATGGAGTACAAAAAAAAAGGTAAAAATTAAAAATTTTAAAATAAGATTTACTTTCTTCCTTATGTCCTTATATAGATTCTAGCAGATTGATGAAATTGATAGCAATTTAAAATTTGGGCAATTAGCCCTTGAATTAATTTGAAAGTAGAAATCTAAAGTAAGAGCCTGAAAAATATTAAAACATGAGTTTGAAACAGGTTACAGTGGCAAATTTGAAGAAACAAAATTCTCCATAGAAAGCATAGTGAAACCAAATTGGCATTTTTCTCTTCTCATGTCCTTATACCCAGCTATTTAATTACAGGCATGAGCCACTGCGCCTGGCCAGCCTTGTGGTTTTTCACACTGAAAGGGTATATGATGCTGTGGACTGATGTGACAGGAAGACCAATTAATTTCTGGACTCTCACTTTAAGTTTACCTTGAAGTAGTATGAATACAGGCTTTTTGTAATTTATTTTAACTTACTGAATATGAAGAACATTTATTTCTTGAGAAGCGACCTAAGGCATTAAATAGGGCTTGCTCTTTGCAAAAAGTCAGTAGCATTGTTTCTGCTTCTCTCTCCCAGATCAAGCACTGCGCCTAGCAGAAATTTTACTACCTCTCCAAAATCATCAGCAAGTCCCTATTCCTCAGTGTCTGCCTCTCCCATTGCAAATGGTGATAGCACTAGCACCTGTGGGATGCACAGTTCCGGTGTCAGCAGGGGGTAAGAGCAGGTCCTTTCACTCTGCTTCCTTTCCCTCTGTCCTTTCCCAGGCTGTATCTTGAGAGCTCATCTGCTGCTACACTAAGCATGGTGGGGTTAGAGTTCCTCATGGGAACGTGCTGCATGTAGTTTCTCACTCCATTTCATACCTGTAGTAAAGTGTGCTTCCAAGTTCTGATCTGTGTTGCTTGTCCTCCTGTGAGCTGGTGTTTTCCCCACAGCCTACATCACAGGTAGTCTTAGTGTGGGGCAGGGTGGGGGTCTCTGCATTTGTTTATGAAGGGATGGGCTGGCACATATGGCAGAGTAGTTGTGAAGGACAAGCACAGAGAAGTGCTCAGCTATGGATGGCCGTGATCCTTTCTCCAAGCATTTCAGGCACACATGCCACATGGCATAGATTGGGGGAAGAGGGCGAATGAGGTGAGGAAGTGTGCATGAACTTTCAGGGCCAGTCAAGCCTGGGTGTGGCCTGGTGGGTGGTAGCAGATGCAAGCTCTTGATAACTAAAATGGTCTTCCCTTAAGTCACCTGGCAAAATTAGCATTTGCCAAAGCCTAACAGGAAAATTCAAATAGTGTTTCTTTCCTTAAGGATGTGCTTACCAGCTGCTAGTGTGTCAAGTAAAGGGTGGGGCAGGTCTGGAGGGCAGGGGAGGGGGTAGAGGGAATTTGCATCATGGGCTTACTACCACACACAAGTTCTAGAGGCCCCCATAGGAGCCTCAAAAAACATCTTGAGGGCATGTGTTATACACTTGCTTTTATTGCTGATGTGTGTTGTGTTTTCCAGTGGATCTGGCTTTTCTGCTTCGTATAATTGTCAGGAGCCACCATCCTCTCATATACAACCTGGGCTCTGTGGACTTGGAAACCTGGGAAACACCTGCTTCATGAACTCCGCTTTGCAGGTAGAGGAAAGAACTTCCATTCAAATAACACAGCATCTTGAGGTTTGGGTGGAAGTGGCCTGTAAAGATACTGGGTGGATCCTGTCCCAGGAGTCCCTGCCTACCCCTTGTTAGTGCTTCAGTAGTCTCTGCCAGGGCATCTCCCACTAGGTGGTACAGAATGGCTTCATCAGTGTTTGTGGACCCCAGATGTCTTTGTAGTCAGTTCTGTGTTTAGTTTTATAGTAAGATTATTTTGAATTTTATCGACTGTTTAGGTATGATCTCTCTAGAAAATATTGGAGTGTATCCCTGATTGGTCTCTGATGGGATGAGGAGAACTTATAGCAGGTGATGCCAAGCTCAGTTATGCCTTGCTGAAGGCTGACTACCTTTTCACTAAAAATAGCTGTCCCAGCCAGGCGCAGTGGCTCACGCCTGTAATCCCAGCACTTTGGGAAGCCAAGGTGGGTGGATCACCTGAGGTCAGGAGTTCGAGACCAGCCTAGCCAACATGGCAAAACCCCATCTCTACTAAAAATACAAAAATTAGGCCGGGCGCGGTGGCTCAAGCCTGTAATCCCAGCACTTTGGGAGGCCGAGGCGGGTGGATCACGAGGTCAGGAGATCGAGACTATCCTGGCTAACATGGTGAAACCCCGTCTCTACTAAAAATACAAAAAACTAGCCGGGCATGGTGGCGGGCGCCTGTAGTCTCAGCTACTTGGGAGGCTGAGGCGGGAGAATGGCGTGAACCCGGGAGGCGGAGCTTGCAGTGAGCCGAGATCACGCCACTGCACTCCAGCCTGGGAGACACAGCAAGACTCCGTCTCAAAAAAAAAAACAAAAAAAAACAAAAAAAAAACAAAAATTAGCTGGGTGTGGTGGCACATGCCTGTAATCCCAGCTTCTCGGGAGGCTGAGGCAGGAGAATCGCTTGAACCCGGGAGACAGAGGTTGTAGTGAGCCAAGATTGGACCATTGCACTCCAGCCTGGGCAACAAGAGTGAAACTCCGTTTCCAATTAAAAAAAAAAAAAAAAAAAAAAAAAGATAGCTGTCCCGCCCCATGCTCCTTACTAGAGAAACTCCAAAATCCCCTATTTGAAACTTGTTTATTGGCCAGGCACAGTGGCTCACACCTGTAATCACAACCCTTTGGGAGGCTGAGGGGGTAGTATTGCTAGTATTGCTTGAGGCCAGGAGTTTGAGGCCAGCCTGAGGATCATGGCGAGACCCTGTCTCAAAATGGAAAAGAAAATAAACCTTGTTTATTAACTCATCAAATATTTATTGGGCATATATTATGTGACAGCACTGTAATAGTCATGGGCTGCAAGGAGTTAAAGTCCAGCTTCAAAGTTAGGAGGGCACAGTCCCCAAGACTGCCCTCATTTCCAAAACCAACTGCAAGTTTGCAGGTTTCCAAGACCAGCCTTAGTTTTGATAATTTGTTTAGAAGGAGTCACGGAATTTACTTAGTTATTATACTCATGATAATGGTTTATTGTAGTGAGAGGATGTAGACTAAAATCAGCCAAGGGGAGAGGCATATAGGGCAGAGGTCAGGGGGGTCAAAATGTAGAGCTTCTGTTGTTTTCTACCTATGGAGTCAGTACATGGTACTTTCCTTTTTTTTTTTTTTTTTGTGACAGCATCTCTCTCCTCTCTCTGTTGCCCAGGCTGGAGTGCAGTGGCGCAATCTTGACTCACTGCAACCTCCGCCTCTCGGGTATAAGCAATTCTCGTGCCTCAGCCTCCCAAGTAGCTGGGATTACAGGCACACGCCACCATACCTGGCTAATTTTTATATTTTTAGTAGAGGCAGGGTTTCACCATGTTGGCTAACCAGGCTGGTCTCAAATTCCCAACCTCAGGTGATCCACCCACCTCAGCCTCCCAAAGTGCTGGGATTATAGGCGTGAGCCACAGTGCCTGGCCAGAACATGGTACTTTCCTGGCATTGATGTGTAATGATGCGTATGGAATGCTGCAAACTATGGAAACTCACCTGAGCTTCAGTGTCCAGAATTTTTATTGGGGCTTCATTTTATAAGTATGATTGACTGGCAGGACGTGGTGGCTCATGCCTGTAATCCCAGCACTTTGGAAGACCAAGGTGGGCAGATCATGAGGTCAAGAGTTTGAGAATAGCTTGGCCAACATAGTGAAACCCTGTCTCTACTAAAAATACAAAAAATTAGCTGGGCATGGTGGCAGGCAATTGTAATCCCAGCTACTTGGGAGGCTGAGGCTGGAGAATCGCTTGAACCCGGGAGGCGGCGGTTGCAGTGAGCCGAGATCGTGCCACTACACTCCAGCCTGGGTGACAGTGAGAGACTGTGTCTCAAAAAAAATAAAATAATAAAGTATAAATATGATTGACTAATTACCTAGGTGAACTGGTACCGTATGACCCAAAGCTCCCACCCTAAGTCACATTGTTGGTTTTTCTGGAGTGGCTAGCCCTTCTCACCCTAAGACTAGACTGTGCCCTTCTGGTCAGCCTCCTCTCCACCTCCAAAATTGTATTATTAGATTATCCAGTATGACCCAAGGCCCACCAGGCAGACAGACAGTCCTATCAGGCATAACATTCCAGGGGCAAACAGATTACCTCCCAGAAGCCAGGGGCAAAGCTAGACCTTCTGTTTGAGCAAAGAAAATTCTTTTTTTTTTTTCTTAGAGGTGGGATCTCTCTGTTGCCAGGCTAGAGTGCAGTGGCATGATCATAACTCACTGTAACCTTGAACTCCTGGGCTCAAGTGATCCTCCTACCTCAGCCTCCCAGATAGCTGAGACTACAAGTGTGTACCACCAGGCCTTGCTAATTGTTTTTTCGTTTTGTTTTGTATGTGTTTTTTTTTTTTTTTTTTTTGGTGGAAATGGGGTCTCACTTATGATGCCCAGGCTGGTCTCAAACTCCTGGCCTTAAGCAGTCTTCCTACCTTGACCTCCCAAAGTGCTGGGATTACAGGTCTGAGCCACTGCACTTGGCCTGATATTCTTTACATAGGGACTCAGTGGTAAGCAAACCAGCAATGGTTTTTGTCCCCATAAAATTGATAATCTGGCGGGGTACAGTGGCTCACACCTGTAATCCCAGTGATTTGGGAGGTCCAAATGGGAGGATCACTTGAGCCCAGGAGTTTAAGACCAAGCCTAGCTAACATGAGCAAGACCCTATCTCTAAAAATTAAAAAAAATAAAAAAATTAAAGACTTACATTCTCACTTTTTTTTTTTTTTTTTTTGAGACATAGTCTTGCTCTCTTGCCCAGGCTGGAGTGCAGTGATGCAGTCTTGGCTTGTAGCAACCTCCGCCTCCCGGGTAGCTGGGATTACAGGCATGTGCCACTATGCCCAGCTAATTTTTTGTATTTTCAGTAGAATGGGGTTTCACCATGTTGACCAGGAAGGTCTGGAACTCCTGGCTTCAAGTGATCCACCCTCCTTAGCCTCCCAGAGTGCTGGGATTACAGGCATGAACTACCACACCTGACTTACAGTCTAACTTTGAAGTTTTTTGTAGTGTAAGTAAAAACATAAAACATTTGTTAAAAGATTAGATAACCCTTGGGTTTTGAAATTATTTTCTGGCTGGGCACGGTGGCTCCCAGCACTTTGGGAGGCCGAGGCAGGCAGATCACCTGAGGTCGGGAGTTCCAGACCAACCTGACCAACATGGATAAACCCCATCTCTACTAAAAATACAAAATTAGCTGGGCGTGGTGACTCATGCCTGTAATCCCAGCTACTCAGGAAGCTGAGGCAGGAAAATCGATTGAACCCGGGAGGTGGAGGTTGCGGTGAGCCGAGATCGTGCCACTGCACTCCGGCCTGGGCAACAAGAGCGAAACTCTGTCTCAAACAAACAAAAAAAAAGTTATTTTCCTCTTGTGGTGACGTGGAAATAGCCTAGTACTAAAGAAGAGGTGTGATTTGGCTTTTCATGGACAAGTTTTTCCAAGTCTTTGTACCCTCAGTTTTCCTTAGCTATTGAGTGAGGATAATGATGAGGAGTTTTAAAGTTCTAAATGTAAATATTAGGGCAAAAAGGGTTAAAATTTCACGATTTAAGCTTCCATCTCATGATGCTAGGGGAAAGAACCCAAAGGAAGTAGAAGGAGAGAAATAATAGCAGTAAAAACAGAAACTAATGAAAAAGGCTGGGCGCAGTGGCTCACGCCTGTAACCCCAGCACTTTGGGAGGCTGAGGCGAGCGGATCACCTGAGGTCAGGAGTTTGAGACCAGTCTGACCAACATGGTGAAACCCCATCTCTACTGAAAATACAAAAATTAGCTGGGTGTGGTGGCCAGCGCCTGTGATACCAGCTACTCAGGAGGCTGAAGCAGGAGAATCACTTGAACTCAGGAGGTGGAGGATGCAGTAAGCCAAGATCACGCCATTGCACTCCAGCCCGGACGTCAAGAGCAAAACTCTGTCTCAAAAAAAAAGCCAAAAAAAAAAAAAACCACTTTTTCATTAAACAAGAATTATTTGTTTATTCAGCTTTTTTCCTAAGGTAGTTTTTTTCAGAGACAAAATCTTAGCCAATGCATCTGCAATCCTCTAAGACCACGTCCCTCAGAGATTAGCTGCGAGGGGTCCACCAGCTTGACCTCCTTGAGGCTGTGCTTTACCGTTCGTCATGAGCCTTCAGAGAATCTCCTGAGTGCCTCATTTTGTTGGGGTTGTCCCTCAGTGACCCTTTAGAACTTGATTTATCTTGTATCTCTGGTACTGTCTAGAAGGTATGTAAAGCCCTCATCATGTTCTGTTTCAGTGCTTGAGCAACACTGCACCACTGACTGACTACTTTCTCAAAGATGAGTATGAAGCCGAAATCAACAGAGACAACCCTCTGGGGATGAAAGGGGAAATTGCAGAAGCCTATGCAGAGCTCATTAAGCAGATGTGGTCTGGAAGGGATGCCCATGTGGCACCTCGCATGTTCAAAGTAGGTAGACATATATATATATACAGGTTGAGTATCTCTGTATATAGATGCTTGGGACCAGAAATGTTTTGGGACTTCAGGTTTTTTAGGGTTTTTTTTTTTACAGTATTTACATTACGCTTACTAGTTCAGCATCCCCATTCCAAAATCTAAAATGTTTCAGTGAGCATTTCCTTTGAATATCGTGTCAGTGTTAGAAAGGTTATGGATCTTTGAGCATTTGGATTTCAGATTTTCGGGTAAAGGATACACTCCTGTACTTCCTTTTTCCCACTTTGGGGAGAGTGGTTTAGTGTTGTTATGAGGCATTCCTTTTGTTGCATTTTGGGATTAAGATGGGATCTGGGCCAGGCGCTGTGGCTCACGCCTATAATCCCAGCACTTTGGGAGGCCGAGGCAGGTGGATCACTAGGTCAAGAGATTGAGACCATCCTGGCCAACATGGTGAAGCTCCGTCTCTACTAAAAATACAAAAAGTAGCTAGGCGTGGTGGCGCATGCCTGTAGTCCCAGCTACTTGGGAGACTGAGGCAGGAGAATCACTTGAACCTGGGAGGTGGAGGTTGCAGTGAGCTGAGATTGCGCCACTGCAGTCCAACCTGGTGGCAGAGTAAGACTCCGTCTCCAAAAAAAAAAAAAAAAAAAAAAAAAGATGGGATCTGATGACCAGTCACGATGGCTCACACCTGTAATCTCAGCACTTTGGGGGGCCAAGGTGGGTGGATCACCTGAGGTCAGGAGTTCAAGACCAGCCTGGCTAACATGGTGAAACCCCTTCTCTACTAAAAATACAAAAATTAGCTGGGCATGGTGGTGCACACTTGTAATCCCAGCTACGTGGGAGGCTGAGGCAGGAGAATTGCTTGAACCTGGGAGATGCAGATTGCAGTGAGCCAAGATCACACCACTGCACTCCAGCCTAGGCAACAGAGCAAGACTCCATCTCAAAAAAAAAAAAAAAAAAAAAAAGATGGAATCTGAGACTAAAAGTACCACATTGTCAAACCCTTTTTTTCCTGTCATTCAGTCATTTAGCACACCCCTAAGTGTCTTCACTGCCCACCTCTGGGTTGGGGATGTCTCAGAAGTTATTTGTAAGCTCATTCCTCAGAATGCTGTATTCTGTGATGGCAGTATTTAAATGGTCAGTTTCCTAAGCCAGACTATAAAAATTCAGTTTCTTGGAAGGCTGAGGTGGGAGGATCCCTGGAGCCCAGGAGTTTGAGACCCGGCTGGGCAACATAGTGAGACTCCGTTTTTGTTTTGTTTTGTTTGAGACAGAGTCTGACTCTCTTCTTGCCCAGGTTGGAGTGCAGTGGCACGATCTTGGCTCACTGCAGCCTACACCTCCCGGGTTCAAGCGATTCTCATGCCTTAGCCTCCTGAGTAGCTGAGACTACAGGTGTGCACCACCATGCCTGGCTAATTTTAGTGTTTTTAGTAGAGATGGGGTTTCGCCATGTTGACCAGGCTGGTCTCAAACTCCTGATCTCAGGGGATCTGCCTGCCCCAGCCTCTCAAAGTGCTGGGATTATAGGCATGAGCCACTACGCCTGATCAAGTCTCTGTTTCTTTAAAAACAACAAAAAAGTTGGCCAGGCGCAGTGGCTCACGCCTGTAATCCCAGCACTTTGGGAGGCCGAGGCGGGCAGATCATGAAGTCAGGAGATCGAGACCATCCTGGCTAATATGGTGAAACCCTGTCTCTGCTAAAAATACAAAAAAAAAAATTAGCCAGGTGTGATGGCAGCCGCCTGTAGTCCCAGCTGCTCGGGAGGCTGAGGCAGGAGAATAGCATGAACCCGGGAGGCAGAGCTTGCAGTGAGCCGAGATCGCGCCTCTGCACTCCAGCCTGGGTGACAGAACGAGACTCCGTCTCAAAGAAAAAACAACAACAACAAAAAAAGTCCGGGCATGGTGGCTCATTCCTGTAATCCAGCACTTTGGGAGGCTGAGGCGGGTAGATCATGAGGTCAGGAGTTTGAGATCAGCCTGACCAACATAATGAAACCTCATCTCTACTGAAAATACAAAAATTAGCCAGGTGTGATGGTGCCCACCTGTAATTCCAGCTACTCAGGAGGCTGAGGCAGAATTGCTTGAACCTGGGAGGTGGAGGTTGCAGTGAGCTGAGATCGCACCACTGCACTCCAGCCTGAGCAACAGAGCGAGACTCTGTCTCTAAAACAACAACAAAATTAGCTGGACATGGTGATGTACCTATAGTCCCAGCTACCAGGGAGGCTGAGGTGGGAGGAATTACTTAAGCCTGACAGGTCAAGGCTGCAGTGAGCTGTGATTGTGCCACTGTACTCCAGCCTTGGCGACACAGACCCTGTCCCAGAATAAAAAAATAAAAAAGAATTGGGTGGCAACACACTGTGCTGAAGCTAATGTAAATAAACAACTAGAAGGTAGTGTTTAGGGATATTAGGGAAGTGTGGAGCTTCCTCAGTGATGGATGTGTTATATATTTGTACTGTGTTATGGCAGCCACCAGCTCAAGCACCTCTGAGCACTTGAGATGTGGTTCATTTGACCAAGGAACTGAATTTTTAATGGTTTTTAATTGTAATTAATGTAAATTTAGGTTGCCATATGTGGCTAGTGGCTATGGTATTAGAGAACAGGTGTAGAACTGTGGTGCTCCATTTTTTTTTTTTTTTTTTTGAGACAGAGTCTTGCTCTGTCGCACAGGCTGGAGTGCACTGGCACGATTTTGGCTCACTGCAGCCTCCGCCTCCTGGGTTCAAGCAATTCTCCTGCCTCAGCCTCCCGTGTAGCTGGGATTACAGGTGTGCACCACCATGCCCAGCTAATTTTTGTATTTTTAGTAGAGACCAGGTTTCACCATGTTGGCCAGGCTGGTCTTGAACTCCCAACCTCAGGTGATCTGCCTGCCTCAGCCTCCCAAAATTCTGGGATTACAGGCGTGAGCCACCGTGCCTGGCTGGTTCTCCATAGGATACATCACAGTCTCTGGGAGTGCTTAATACAACATAGACTGCTAGACCCATCCACAGAGTTTCTGATTGAATGGGTTTGCTGTGGGGGCCTGAGAATGTGCATTTCTACTAAGCTCCCAGGTGATACTAATGCTGCTGGCTAGGGACCATACTCTCAGAATAACTGGTGGAGAATAATACTGGACAGACAGTATTTAGGGACCTGAGGGCTGTTATGTACAGGAGGATTCCTCCAGCTGATGAAAGTATCGTTTGTAATGTCCTTATGGAGTTTAAGACTCTGAACCAAAGAAGGACATGTTGGAGAGGGATTTATGTCAGTACTTGGGTGTGGTTACTCAGGATACCCCACCCTTCCTCCCTAGGACTTAAGGTAGTGGCCCAGGTTCCAGATTCATCCTCCTGGCTCTCTGATCTAGGCCTTCTCTCTGGTGGGAACCACTGGCCTCCTGTAGGCTCTTCAGGAGTTAATTGGACTACTCAACCAAGTGTTCTCTCTCACTACCCAGCTAACTCCTCAAAGCTATTTTTGATGATAGTTCTCATTTGATTTAACTAGTTCTTTACATATTATGCCTTCTGATGCAGTTGCTTTTGTTGTAGACTCAAGTGGGACGTTTTGCTCCTCAATTTTCTGGCTACCAGCAACAAGATTCTCAGGAGCTGTTAGCCTTTCTTCTAGATGGATTGCATGAAGATCTGAACCGAGTAAAGAAGAAGCCCTACTTGGAGCTGAAGGATGCCAATGGGCGGCCAGACGCGGTATGCCATTAATGATGTCTGAACGAAGAAGCTGCCTCATATTGAGAGTGCAGGGATATTCTTCTGGTCTTTTGAGTGTTGCTTCCAGGGCCCTGGTTGCTTCTCACTGTAGCTAGTTATAGGTATATGGTCTCTGGTCAGAAAAGGGCTAACTGTAGTTACTGCTATTTTTTTTTTTGTAATAGAGACAAAATCTTGCTATGTTGTCTAGGCTGGTCTCCAGCTCCTGAGCTTAAGCAGTCCTCTTACCTTAGCCTCCCAAAGTGCTGAGATTACAACAGGTGTGAGCCACTGTCCCCTGGTTACTCCTAATGCTTCCTCTTGGGCTTTTTCAAATTTGAGTGAGCTTGTTTGATATTTCACTGGTGAACTAGGGACTAAGAACACTCTGAAAATTGTAAAGTGCCTATAGTGAGGATCCCTAAGATTGTTATCGCTCACAATAAAAGCTATCTATGATTACTTAATTTGTTATTAATATCATTAGGACATTTATACTTTTTACCTTGATTTTCTGATCAGTGCAAGAGGATTTTAGTATTTCAGCTGCCCTGTCACATTGGGATAATCAGTATGAATGCTTTAAAGTAAAATTTAGATCTTCTTAGAAAAACTATGAGTTAGCTGAACTGTAGTATAGATAAAATTATTAAAATTTATTTGTTTATTTTTTTGAGATGGAGTCTCACTCTGTCACCCAGGCTGGAGTGCAATGATGCGATCTCGCTCACTGCATCCTCCACCTCCCGGGTTCAAGCGATTCTCCTGTCTCAGCCTCTTGAGTAGCTGGGACTACAGCCATGTACCACCACACCCGGCAAATTTTTGTATTTTTAGTAGAGAGGGGATTTCACCATGTTGGCCAGGCTAATCTTGAACTCCTGACCTAAGGTGATCCATCTGCCTCGGCCTCCCAAAGTGCTGGGATTTCAGGCATGAGCCACTGTGCCCGGCCAAAAACTACTTTAGATCACTGGAAACATATAGGGGGACTTTCCTTGTCCTGGCTATGTATCTGTACCCATAGTGTCCTCCGGGTTCTGTTTCCTATCAGGACACACAAACCCCTAGTTTCCAATAGGTCCTATGGTGCCAACCTTATTAAGTGTGGGGATTACAACGAGGCACAGTGGCTTACCCCTGCGGTTCCAGCACTTTGGAGGCTGAGGTGGGAGCATCACTTGAGGCCAGGAGCTCTAGAACCATCTGGTCAACATAGTAAAACCCCCATCCCTACCAAAACTAAAAAAACATTAGCCAGGCATGGTGGGGCGTGCCTATAGTCCTAGCTACTTGGGAGTCTGAGGCAGGAAGATCGCTTTGAGCCCAGGAGTTCGAGGCTGTAGTGAACCATGATCGTGCCAGCCTGAGCGACAGAGCAAGACCATGTCTCAATCAATCAATATAATATATATTTGAAATATATATATAAACATATATATGAAATATATATATGTGTGTTGGGGTGGGGATTGGGTGTAGAGCTGGCATGTGGTATGAGTATGATACACTAAGAGTAGTCCTGGCCTTGCTTATCCTGGATCAAGCTCTTGGCTGTACAGATTGCCGCCTGATTCATCTCCAGGTTTGCTGTGAGTCATTCTGGATGCAGGGGCAAGGGACTGAGTGGTGTTGAGAATGTCCTATTTATCCCTTCATGCAGGTGGTGGCAAAGGAAGCCTGGGAGAATCACAGGTTGAGGAATGATTCTGTGATTGTGGATACTTTCCATGGCCTCTTCAAATCTACTTTGGTTTGTCCAGAATGTGCTAAGGTTTCGGTGACCTTTGACCCATTTTGCTATCTAACGCTCCCACTGCCCTTGAAGAAAGATCGAGTTATGGAGGTTTTCCTGGTTCCTGCTGACCCTCACTGCAGACCTACCCAGGTAACAGAATCCACACCCTCATGCCACCCCTCACTGCAAGCGGTCTCCAGATCCCAGTGGGACTGCTCCTATCTGCTGCATTGGATGCCTCTGAGTCCCCTTGGTACTTGCCTGGGTATGGGCCCTTGGCCTCCATCAGACCT